>NC_140941.1:45972370-46396399 GCF_014529385.1 Adiantum capillus-veneris
GGGACCAAAGTTACATGTGATGTAGTATGTGTATGGCTGATGAGTGACTCTCAATGCTCCAAAATTGTAGTGATGAGAGTCGCAATGGAGAGCCCACACTTTGGCTGGGAGAGGAAAGTGTGTAGGTCTAAGTTATGGTTGAAAATGTGAGAGAAGCAAGTTCGGATGTGATCAAAAGCTGAGCACTCTAGTAGTGTGTGGTACTCAGACTCTCGAACTTGCAGTGAGCATAATGTGCACAATCGATTTGACTCTTCTCCATTGCCCCAACGCCCTATCTCGCATCGAAGGAAATGGGAGCTAAGTCGAATTGCTGCGATAGTGCGTATCGCGGACAAGGGAATAGGCTCAAGCATGTAAGTGTGAGTACGGTTTCCTCTCTCAGCGAAGAACATGGTTTTGTAGTTGGGGGCAATATAGGTGGTGTAATGTATGAAGCGTGACCCACCGGATTTCTCCCAAGCCGTAATACATTGGCGTTGTAGAAAAGCTTCATTCACTTGAGAGTCAATTGAAGCATCATGTAGCAAGTGTAATGCATCCCATCTCCCAAACCACTTCTTTATGTCTTGCATCCATCCCGTGCTCAAGATCTTGCTTTTATGCGTCTTTTGAACTTTTTTGCTTGCTTCCCATGCAATTGTAGGAAGTCGATGTGAGGGGTTTTGACGCATCTTTATCATGTACTCCACAACCCTTTCCATGCCCATAACCTCAATTGGAAGAGATCCCGACTCAAGAAGTAGGAGCATATATGGTGTTTGTGTCTTAACTTGGAGAAAGTTTGTAAGAAAATGCTTTTGGACATTCTCAAACTCTTTCCAAGTAGACTTTGAGATGCTCCCGCCCCACACTTCAACTCCATAAAGAAGAACCGGTGTCACCAATGCATCAAAAAGATACTTCTTGAGAACCCAACACTTGATGTTTCCCGCATTACACATGTTCTCAAATGCATAATATGCTCTCTTTCCCACTTCCAAACGACGCATAGCACATTCATGCCACTTGTGATTGGATGGAACCTCAAGGCCAAGGTACTTAAAGCTCTCAACAAC
This sequence comes from Adiantum capillus-veneris, assembly GCF_014529385.1. Taxonomy (NCBI): domain Eukaryota; kingdom Viridiplantae; phylum Streptophyta; class Polypodiopsida; order Polypodiales; family Pteridaceae; genus Adiantum; species Adiantum capillus-veneris. Next base: position 45,973,429 of record NC_140941.1, read on the forward strand.
TTCGAGTGTCTCGTTGTTGTACACAATGCATGGCTTCTCCTTATGGTTGGTTTTCACAAGCATAACCTTTGTTTTGGATTCATTTACAATCAGCCCACTATGCAAGCAAAAGTTCTCAAGGACAACCATAAGCTTTTGTGCATCTTCTAAAGTGTGTGCTAGAAGCACTACATCATCCGCATACAACAAAAGCATGATTACCGCATTGCAAATAGTGACCTCTTCAATGCCTTCTTCTTGCATAAAGTCAAGTACCATTTGTTCCAATTGATCGATGCATAGACCAAAGAGAGTTGGTGACAATGGACATCCTTGTTTAACCCCAATAGTGCTTACAAAAATTTCTGAAATTTCTCTTCCCTGCGTAATTGACAAATCACCTTCTCATAGATTTGAGAAACCGCAAGCATAAACTCACTTGGCACTTGGAGTTCTTCCATCCTTCTCCACAAATTGTTACGTGGAATCATATCAAAGGCTTTCTTAAAGTCCACAAAACAACAATACAATCGCTTGCCTTTCAACCGACTTTCCTCCATGAGAACACGAAGAGTGACAAGATGATCAATGGTGCTATGGCATCGACGAAAACCCGCTTGTCCCTTTGCACGCTTGTCATTCTCTTCAGCCCAATCACTCAATTTCATCTCCATTATGCACCCAAACAACTTTGCCATAAGAGACCCAATCATTATAGTCCGGTAGTTGCTGACATTCTTTACATCCCCTCCTTTATGCAAAGGCTGAACCCAATTAGTACTCCAATCATAAGGCATACCATGTTGAAGTGCAAGGTTGAACATATCACACATCCACTCATGGGTAAAATCTCCTGTCCATTTGATCATCTCCGGCTTGATACCGTGAAGATCTCCCGCTTTGCGAGTGGCCAACTTTTCAAGCCCACCGCATACATCCTCAATAGTAAAAAAAGACGGCATACATGGGAGTGAACCATAAAATAGCATTTTTTCAGTATTTGCTTGCTCATATAATTGCCTACAATGTGTGTACATATCCACTAGACTCAAGTTACCAAAATTCTCAACCCGCTTGCCTCTCAAGTTTCTCCAAAATCTTCCACATGCATGTGCCTTTTCTTGGAGTTGAAATTCTTGTTGCTTTACTTCCCATCTTCTTCTCTTCTTTTGAATCAATGCCTTGTATGTATGCAAATGACTTTGATAGTTGTCTTTGTCCATAGTTGCATCAAGCTTTATCAAGGACTTTCGAGCATCTTGACATTCTTTATCAAACCACCTTTTGCGTGATCTATCTTTGTTGATACCATGGAGATGCTTTATGGAAAAGCATTCTTCCGCACAAGAACAAATAGCTTTCTTGAAAGCTTCCCATTTAGTTTCCAATGGTGCATCACATTGAAGCTTTGTCATCCATAATTTTTGCTCAACCATTTCAATGTACATTGGTGCCCGTTTGAAATCCATACATAGTGATAACTTCTCTTTCCTTTGGCTGAGATTATCATGCTTAGTTGCTTCTCCACATGAAAGGTCAATACATAAGGTGCGATGGTCGGATTCCGGGGTCCATTGAACAAACATAAAACTCTTTATGCGATACATGATGGCTTCAGAGAGTAGCATATAGTCAATCACACTATCCCCATTATATCTCCTATATGTAAATCCATTGGTTCCACTCCACAAAGATACACCATTGGCAATGAGCATACCCGTGCTATTACACATGTGTAAAAGTAACTTTCCATAGTGATCCGGCTCTTTCTCATCCATTGAAGTACGATCATACAAGTGAACTTCCTCCAACTCCCTTGAAATGTATGGCATATCAAATTGTTGAGTATCATGTCGCAATGTTTTTGTGCGAGCATTCATATCCCCAAATACAATAACATCACCTTCACCTTTGAAATAAGCAATGTCCTCTTCCAAATCAGAAAATGGTTGATCTCTATCCATGCAAGCATAAAAGGGAGAATCATGATGAGGAATGTAGCAACCGGCTACAAAAATGGGTGCTCTTTTTGGTGTCATAATTTTCAGCCATACATAACGTTTGTACTTGTCATCTTTCACAATTGATACAAAATCTTCCAATCCTTTCTTAACCATACATGCTAACCCTCCTTGTCCTCTTCGTTGCTAGTGATTCTTTGACCACATCAATGAATGTACATTGTAATCCTCCAAGCCGTTAATCCTTTGTGTATCATGCTCCCAAGTTTCAACAAGAAGTACAACATCGGCTTTGCTTGTTAGTTCATCAATGCCAACCCCCGCATTCCATGGGTATCCATTACAATTCCAAAAGCATATTTTCAATTGTAACTCGGTCTCATAGGTCACGCATCCCTATTTGCTTGAGGGACTTGCCTCCTCCTTGGGCACATTTTCTTCATGAGAGATCTCCTTGTTTTTATTATTCTTTTCCTCATATGCCTTGCGACGCATATTTTGTTGCTTAATAGTGCGATCTTCACATACAAAACATTTTGTATCCCTCAAATAGATCCAACTATTATCAAGGATAATCTTTCACTTGGTCTCATCCGGCATGGTGCATACAATTGGCCGTTCTCCCGAGCGAGGAGCTCCTTGCTTCCCCACTCTATGTGCTCCATAGACCATAACTCCGAACATGCCGAAGTGGGTTTTGAAGAAATCTTCAATAACAATGGCAAGAGAAAGAGGTGTCTCTAACTTCTCTTCAGGAATTCCACGAATAACAATGTTCTTGGAACGTCGCTCCCGTTCCTTCAACTCCTCCACATCCACATTCTCAACATTCTTTGTTTGAACCATAGCCTGCATGAGTGAGGAATTAGAAACCACATTGCTACCACATACATCAGCCCAAGACTTGTTTGTGTATACATTTTTCATGTCGCATACATCCCGGCTCATAGTGTCAAATTTCTCCTCTTTCAATACATGGTCATACTCTACTTTGCTCATCCGCTCCTTCAAAGCATTCAAGTCCACAAGAGAGCGTTTACATTCCTTGACTTCCTCTTCAAGTTGCATCAAACGTGTTGTTTGCATCTCAAGTGTCCTCTTGAGATTCTCATTCTCAACCACAAGTATCCTTAGTGTGCCATTCTCCATTGCAAGTACTCGTAAGTCTTCGCCTTGTTTGTTTACGGTCTCTTGCAATGATACCAAGTACGTCATGATCATGGTTTCCGATGTCGTTGGTTGGGTGGTTGTGTTGCTATCTCCACACTTAGGAGATTTTGGATCATTTTCCACAATGGTTGTAAACCTTGTTGAAGAAGAAGAACCCTTGCGAGTGCCGGAAGACATTGTATGTAAAATAGGAGATGAGAATCAATTTTGTTGAACCTGTTCACTTCGGAAAGGGCATCCTTCAAGCCCTTCCAATTTCCAAGATATTATAGTTTTCTTCACATTATAGTGTAACTTTAAAAGGATAGCTAACGATTTTCTTCGGTAGAAAATGGATGAAATGCCTTAAAAAAACCAACCCTCACATTAGTACCCCAAATGAGGAGAGAAATTGCCCAGTTGACGGACCTTTTACCGGTTCTTGAATATTTTGTCCTTTCTTTTAAAGAGTTAAAATGTGGGCCATGCTTAAAAGCATATAAATTCTCCAAATTTTGACACGCAAGGGTGCCTATTAAAAATCAACCCTAGAGAGAGAGAGAGAGAGAGAGAGAGAGAGAGAGAGGGCAATTTTTGAGCGCCCAACCAATGATGCGGCAAGGAGAAGTAGGGAGAGAAAAAGACATAGCAAAATGTTCAAGGGTGTAGGAACAATTTAAAAAGACACTAAAAGTTGCAGAGTCTTGAAGAGGGGGGGGGGGGGGGGGGGGGAGAGAGAGAGAGAGAGAGAGAGAGAGAGAGAGAGAGAGAGAGAGAGGTTTTGCTGCTGGGGAGGAGGGGGGGATAGAAATTGTGAATGTCATAATTACTGTACTAGAACAATAGCAGGAGGCCTCAAGACCTATGTTGCAAATCTTTGATTGAAGCATATAATATATATATATATATACACACACACACACACACACACACACACATATATATATACATATGCATGTGTCTTGATGTGTGTGTATACTTATTTATTTATTTACACACACACACACACATAGACACATGCATATGTATATATGTGTGTGTGTGTATATATTATTTATTTATTTATTTATTTATATTTATATATATAGGAAAAACTACCAAAATACCCCTCTAAGTTGTGGAAATTTCCAAAATATCCCTCAATTTTCAAAAAGCCCAAAAATACCCCAAATATTATGTCATAAATTCCCAAAATTCCCTTCAAATTTTTGAAATCTCCCAAAATACCCTTGGTTGTGAGATTAAATTCCTCCAACAATAAAAAGCTTTGTAGCTTTTCATAAGAAGATTGATTATCTTTGAATAGAAGAAGCTAAAACTAGAATTTGAGTTGGTTATGTAGGCTTTGGAGATGAATTGCTTCATTATTTTTAGACATAATATGTATATGCATGCATATATACATGTATACATACGTATGTATGTATGTATGTATGTATGTACACACACACATATACAAAGAGAGATTTGCGTCTTTAAAAAAATCATAATTTCAATGAAATATCTATCCATAAAGTCTTGAACTCAAGCACACAATGTGTGCGTGTGTGTGTGTGTGTGTGTGTGTGTGTGTGTGTGTGTGTGTGTGAGAGAGAGAGAGAGAGAGAGAGAGAGAGAAAGTTTATGTGTATCATTTCTATATCATTCCAATTTTATTAGATGCTTCAGATCTTTGAAATAATTTGAGGTTTTTTCTATGATGTTAGAATATTCTATAACTTCTTTATTGATGTCAATGGTGGCATCTTTAAAGTTTCCATAAAGAAGATGATCCTCTACTACAAATTGAGTCCATGAAGTTTCTTGGAGAGAGAGAAATATTGTAGGCCGTGATCCAGGCTAAAATGTAAGAAAATAAATTTGACGTGATCAAAAGCTGAATACTAAAGTAGGGTATGATATTAGTACTCTCAAATTTTCAAAGGATATAATGTGCATACAAAAAGACTCTCTCTTACATTGCCTCAATGTTTGGTCTCACATGCAAGGGAGAGGAGCTAAGGAGCTAAGCCAAATGGTTGGTATGATATAGATTGTGCATGAGGGAATAGTCTGAAGCATGTAAATCATTGAATATAATATGCTCTCACAAAGAGGAACATGCTTTTGTAATTCGGGGAGAGAGGGAGAGAAAGATCAATGGCATGCATGATTTCATGTCATCGACTTCATTTTGCACCACATCCTTCAATTTAATATAATGGCCAAAACTCTTACAAAAATAAGCAATTAAGCAACCTTATTTTACTTTCAATTCTATCGCATTTAAAGATGCAAATGACATGAAAGTATAAATGAACAAATAGTGTGAACCTTGTTGTATTAAGTTGCTTATGCATTATTGTGATTAGGTGATGATTTAAACCATTACTATGCTTGTGCAGAAAACATAGATAGAGATGGAAGCGAGTAATCTAGAGAGAAACATAGATGGAAGGGTCAATCACATTCTTAATATTAATAGAAAGCCAACCCCTCTCTTTGAAACTTGAAACTTGAAACTTTCTTGGTACATTGGAAACTATGAGCCCTAATCTTTTCTTACACAATGTAGGAGTCATTGGTCCTCATCTTTAACAATTTGCTAGCTTACCCAGTTTGTACTTCTTGACTTGGTAGCACTTTTGTCAACCCTAGGTAGACCAAGGAAAAGAAATCCTTCTTATTATATAGGCTGTTATGATGTGCACTACTACCATGTTTTGCTCATAAGAAAGACGCAAGGATAGAAGCAAGTAAGAGATTGGAGTAGAGACATTGAATCCAATTGTGTTCCTATCATTGAAACCAATTCTAGAACCCACTTCGTTTTCAAAAAAAAGTTTTACTCACATTGACTTCTCTTAGCATTCATCTCTTCACACCATGCTAACTTATCTAATCTCTATTATCAATTTTGGTAGCATCGCTAGATTAAGATAGACCAAAAGGAGGACTCTGACTCTCTCTCTCTCTCTCTCCCTCTCTCTCTCTCTCTCTTTCTACCCACCCCAATAGAAGGAGAGCACTCCTAAGTTTGCTGAACAAAGGTTAGCAGGTCCTCATGAAAGATAATGTTTATGAGAAGCTCCCAAGCTTGGCTTTAAAGTATGTTTTGCATCATCTTACATATAGACCACAAGGAGGACTCTCTCTCTCTCTCTCTCTCTCTCTCTCTCTCTCTCTCTACCCACCCAATAGAAGGAGAGCACTTCTACGTTTGTTGAGCAAAGGCTAGCACCTCATGAAAGATAATGTTTATGAGAAGATCCCAAGCTTGGTTTTAAAGAATGCTTTGCAGCATCTTACATATAATCATGTTTGTTAAAATATATCAAGAGTTTGTGTCATGCGTCATTTTTAGAAATACAATAGACTATACATGTAGAAAGAGAGTATTGATAGTGTTCTAATTGGAACATAAGATAACCCGTGAGAATACATGCCATGTTTCCTTGACCGCAGCAACACGCGGGTCACATACTAGTGTCTAACAAGGTGAGAAGGCATGAAGACTTGCTACGCTAAGGGGCGATGAGGGAGAGTAAGTTCAAATATGTGCCAATAATCAGATGGATTTTTTATTGTGTTTTAATATAAAATGTATGATCTATCATACATCTATAATCATTACAAAGAGCCCCACTTAAATAATGTGAAAGATACACATTGCATATCAACATTTTGACATAACATAAAATGAGAAAGAAGTAAAATACAAACAAAAAAAATTAAATTTAAAACACAAAATATATTTTAGTGCTTTTTTATAAAAAATATAAATTTAATAAACATGATAAAACAAGATAGTGAAATGAATTTTTAGGAAGTTTTTAATTGATAGGACCTTTATCAATACCTCATGTCATGGGGTCAAACTCCTATGAATACACTTTTTAATCCAAAAAGGTGAATACACCTCTGAAAAATAGCATTTAAAAGACTATAATGTCTTTCTATTCACAAGACTTTCAAGGTCCCCGACACACTTGTCCAACAATGAAAATTGGATGACCTTCACCCATAGTGCACTAAGGCTTTTAGTAGGCCAAAAAAGGTGAAAGAGGGCGAGAAAGATTGTGTGTGACCCAATATTTAATGGCCAAGGTACACAAATGTCAATACCTCTCACAAACATTTAAAAGAAATATTAAAAAAGAATTTTTTTTGCCATGTGGCACTAATCCACAAGCTTTATCCAATGGTCCACAATTGCACCACAAATCCAATGCTTTACTAAGGATCCTTATGTCGTCCAAAAAATAAAAACTCCATCTAAAATGCAAAAGTGAACGGTGTAGAAAATGAAAAGCTTCTTGCATTTGGGAAATCATAAAACTTTTATTCTATATAAAGGGGTGGCCTTGCCTATATTCAATGTGCCATGCATGCTTTTGTGAAATTTAGTTAATTTTAAAATGATTAATAATACATAAAAAATCAAAAGTTTTAAATTTATTATATTCTAACTTCAAATCATTTGTTGCATCCCTCTCCAAAAAAATTTGAAAAACTGAATGAAGCTTTTGTGAAAGATCATTTAAAAGAACATGGTTTCTTTCTTTTCAATTCTCTTCTTTAGGGTCTCTTGAGATAGTTTCCTACGACGTTAAAACTCTCTTCTTCTCGGATGTGTGTGTAGGTGTGTGTGTGTGCGCTGATAAAAAAGAGAAAAATCGTATAACCTTTCTATCATCCAAATGTGGTAGATTGGTTATGCCATTTCCCTCTTGAATAACAGGTCTTGAGTTCAACTCTCCTTGTCGGTTAGATCTTTAAGGTCTCTTGGGATAGTCGTAGAAGGTCTCTTGGAATAGTTTCCTACTACGTTAAAACTTTCTTCTTCTTTCTTCTTCAAGACTTTTTAAAACTCTTTTGAGAGACACATGTCACACAACAAAACTTGAACGACCTTCATCCATATGGATACTAAGGCCTTTAGAGGCCAATAAAGGAGAAGACAAACACACCAAGTAGCGGGTACAAGCTGGTTTTTATTCATAAAATAGCGGGCGACCTCTCTCTCTCTCTCTCTCTCTCTCTCTCTCTCTCTCTCTTTTTCAACGTTGTGCGTAGCTCTGTCTCTCTCAGGTCGAGGCGAGGATAAGTGCAAGCCCCCCCCCCCCCCCCCGCCCTTCTCTCTCTCTCTCTCTCTCTCTCTCTCTCTTGCACGCATCAGTGGGCTGCACTGTGGAGGGCTGCAGAATGCTATGGAGGAGATGGAGGGCTGCCATAGGAGATGGATGGTTGTAGGCAGTGGAGGGTTGCAAAGGGCTACAGAAGGGCTCTAGGCAATGGAGGGTTTTACAGGTCGAGGGAGGAGCAGGAGAGAGCTATAGGCGATGGAGGGCTAGAGATGACTACGAAAGGGTTGTAGGCTATGGAGGGCTCTTCAGGTCAACGAGGGCCATGCAAACAGAGGCAAAGAGAGAGAAGAGGAGCGTTGAGGTGAACGAAAGTCAGAAAGGGGAAGAGAGAGAATATTTCTAACTAATGGATTTTATTTAGTGTGAGCAAGTGGGCAAGTGAGGTTTTGGAATGAGGGGAAGCAACCAGTTACTTTAAGAACTCCATTTTGCACTGGTCCCCTTGGCTCTCTAAAATATTGGGGCTGCCACAAAGCCCCTATTGGATAGAAATGGCCAGGAGTGTGAATAATAAGGGGCTCGTTTGACTCGAGCAATTCTGGGATGGCAACAGGAAGTGCTGGAAAACTGCTGACTCTTTAGCCATCCAATTTCAACTGAATGGCTTTAAGATCTTACTAGTCTACAGGGTGATGAAAGAGCTTGATAAGGTGGTGATGCCAATTTGTGAATCGAACTTTGAATGGGACGCTTGGAGATGGCCTCGGAGTAGCCTCTTTTGGAAACCACATTCTAAAGGCGTTTCCCATGCATTAATGCACGAGGCTAACTGGTGTAGCCCCCTCAACAAATTATGGAAGAGGCACTGGATGAAAAAACGGTGGGAGGGAGTCATGGAGAACATCTGGAAGCCAAGGTGGCCTCAATATATGAAGATATTTCTGTGGAAAGTGATGTGGGATGCTCTGCCGGACGGGCGTAAAGATACAAGAAAGAGGAATCGGGTCCGATTGTTGCTTGGGGTGCAGAATAGCTAGTGAAGACCTAGCCCACCTTTTCATGGGATGCCAAGCAATCAATGGCATGGCTGGGAAAATATGCAAGTGGATTCAAAGGACATGGCAAATTAAGTTCTTCAAGACTGATCTGTTCTTTGGTAGTAACAGGTTGGGAAGTCCTGCTCTTCTTGTCCGCACTCAAATAATCAGGTACTACTTCTTTCACCATATTTGGCAAGCAAGGAACCGCCGCGTGTTTGAGGGGGATCTGGCTGTGGCAAGCTTTTGTGAAATCATACAAGAGAGCAGAGTGACGATCCACAAGATCGGAGGCAAACAAGCCTCAGAGGACTAGTCTAGAACAATACATGTCATGATGACATCTTGTAATAAGTAAAGCCTAGGAGTAGTTGAGGTTTCTCTGTCAAGCAGAAAACTTGTAATCCTTTGACCCTCAAACTCGGTCTGAGCACGAGGTTGGTGTACATTTCTGATGTTCTTAATACTATCCACTTACAATTGTGAGTTTTGAAAAAAAAGAGAGGAAAAGTTACCAAAATACCCCTCTAATTTGTGGAAATTCCCAAAATACCCCTCAAATTTTTAAAAATTGCCAAAATACCCTTGTATCTAATTTGGTAAAATTGTTCAAGATTTTCTAATCTTTATTCCTTTTGTGACGATTAAGAGAGTGCTTAGCATGTAATTTGTCACAAATTACCTCGCAGAAAAGGGTAACTATGTCTAAAAATAGTGAAGAAATTCATCTCCAAAGCCTACGTGACAGGCCCAAATTCTAGTTTTAGCATCTTGTATTGATAGACAATAAGTCTTCTTATGAAATACTACAAATTTTTATGTCTTTCAAGAAATTTAATCTCACGACCAGGGGTATTTTGGGAATTTTGGAAAAATTGAAGGGCATTTTGGGAATTTGTGACAAAATACTGGGGGTGAATTGGGAATTTTGGAAATTTGAGGGGTATTTTGGGAATTTCCACAAATTAGAGGGGTGTTTTTGTAATTTTCCCAAAAAAAAAGATGTTTTGAAAGACGTTTTATTTTTCCCAGATTGGCCGGATTAACACAGGCAGAGAGCCCTGCACACCAAAGCGTCAGAGAGGGTAACTAGGACATGGAGATCTGAGGTCACCACAGTTACGAGGAGTTGCAGAAGGTCTAGGACACGGAGCCCTAAGGAAGACTCACACATACAGGGCACCGAGAGAATAGAGGGCACACAAAGACACAGAGAGAGATGGGGGAAGAGATAATCACACTCACTGGGCTGCTGCAAAGGCGGTGTGCAGAATGTCCAGACAACTTGGCATTGTTATCTTCAGGTGGGCCGGAATTGACCTATGCATACCTTGATGCAGCGGTGAATGAGGGTGCCACCCAGCTTTTGCGTGCAGGGATCAAGCCTGGGGATGTAGTTGCTCTGTCTTTTCCCAACTCTATTGAGGTCAGCTAGAATCAAGAAAGGATTTAATTTTTGGGTTGTTTTTTTCTTGGGAATTCAATTCCGGAGATCATGTTTCTGCGTGTCACGTTGAGAAATGATTGTCTTTTAAAAGCATGTAGGAATTTAAGTCTGGTGCTGACAAAGGACTGAGGGCGATTTTCTTTCTTTTCAAAAGAAAAGAATCAAGACTACCATTTATGATTATTATCTGTTAATATATGTATGAGTAGTCAGGGGGTTAGTGGAACTGCCTAATTTTTAGCATATAAGATGGATAAAACCCTCTAAAGAGACTCAAAGCTGAGCCTCAATTATGTGAGATAAACAGCAAGCCGTATCAGGAAATGATCAATGCTATCAACTTTCAACTCAAAACAAAAATGTGCCGAACGATTGTAAACTTGTATGATTGCATGTCTTTGTGATACATAGACTAAGCAACTGCGAATGCTCTGTCTGTATACGTGCAATACATATGTATTTTACATGGGCAAGTGGCCAGGACAAGCTTAATTTCCTTTTATAATACGCATCAAGGACTTATTTGTATGAAACCTGAGCATTTGAGGACTAATTAAATGCATGCATTTATGGAACATGTGTGCAACTGATGTATGCACAGGCTGCCTCACACACAGTTTCACTAACCATTCTTTGGTTATTTTATTTGATCAATATAGCGAACATGGGAGTATTGCAGGGAGCTCCACGCATTCTTTTGTGTGGTCTCCTCTTCCCTTTGTCTGAGTGCTGTGTACTTGTCACCCTCTTCTAGTGGCATCAGAGCCACAATATAGCTGGCAAGAGCGCGGACCTCATAGGTGGAGAACACATGTTGGAGCTGTGAAAGAGAATTCTTGTTTGAGATCTTGGGGCTTTCTGATGTTCTGGAGATTGGTGGACTTAAAGTTCACTTGCTGTAAATATAGGCACAAGATTCTCTCTTGTTTTTGAAACAAAAAAGAAAGGCAAAAATCAAGTTCTTGCAGCTTTTGTAATTCATGAATACTGTTTTTCTGGTCAGAGTCTAGACAATGAGCTTTGTGCTTCTACCCCTACACTCATTGGCGAGATTAGCAAGGCAATACAGATCTTCACCCTTCGCATCTCTTGTTTTGCTTCCAAGGCCACAATCAAGTTCTGGCAGCTTTTCCTAATTCATGGAGACTGACATGAGCTTTGTGCCTCTACCCTCAGGTCATCTACCCTTTCTATTAGCAGGGCATTGAGCATCTTCACCTTTTGCATTTCTGTGCTGGGGTTAGACTGTCAAAGGTGCAGCGATTGGATGGCGATCAAGTCTGCAACTGTGAGCAATTTTCCTCACCAACACGGGCAGCCACTGGATCTTGGATCTACTGAAAGAACTCCACCGAATCAGCCTCTGAACTAGAGAAGCCCACTGGGCAGCACACACCTGCATTATCTGCACACTTAGGAGCTGCAAGGAAGGCCAGGGAGAGGTGAAGAGAGATCACAAGTGTGAGAGAGAGAAAATGCTGCCAGCAAACTGGAAAACGCAAGTGAGAGGGTCCAATGTGCAAAATGCTAGAGAGTGTATAACCACCCGCCGGTTCGATGATTCAAACTTTCACTAAAATAGATCAGATAGACACTGAACTGAGATGACACTTTGCACATGTGGATGAGACGGAATAGGCGGAGTTCCTCTTTAGAGAGTATTGGCCCTCAAGTTGAGCGCCCCTATCGGTATTTCTTAATTTATTTATCAAGAGAGCTTGTCTCATGCAGCGCGATGATTTGCTCTTGCTCATCTCTCTCCCCCCTTTGCACATATAGTAATGCCCCACTAGTAGGGCTTCTCAGATGACCATGTATAGTTTTGGGGGTTTTATGCGCGTTTGCCAAGGCAAGAGCCTTTTGTACAGGAACCGGAAATAGCTAATCCCCTACAGATATGCACAGATCCATCACGAAGGAATGCGAAAATGGAGAGTTTTCTCGTGTGAAAACTCGTCCAATTTACAGGGGAGTTGTCCCATTGCACGTTGGAGCTTCTGAGACACGCATAGACGCGCTTGCTTCGCTCAAAATGATGCGAAATAGAAAATACAACCTGTTGTGTTTTTTTGCAGGTTTAGGGTTTCACACCTAAACTGCAAGGTAATGCCAAGGGAGTCTCGGGAAAGCCTTGGGTGCTTGTACAAGACAATTTAGAGAGATTTCCCACGAGGAATCTCGTCTAATTCAATGTCACGTGACACATCCAACCCTATGTGTCCGTGGACAAGCTACTTCATAACAAGGGTTCCGTTAGTCCAGTCAGTCTAGTGTTTTGGCACTTTTGAGAGTCTGTTTGCAGACCGTGCATGCCCAGGCACTTAGTGTAGATGCATATCCTCTGGTTGCACACAACATGATCATAAGCATTCCTATCAGAATCCATTAGAATCCTTCACGGGAATTTTCTAGTGCATTTAGCCTATTTTCCCTATTTTTGACATTTTTCACTTATTATTTTAAGTGACTTTTGTTGGGAACTGAGTAGGGCAAGATAATATATAAGCAAACCAAGGCTAGCACTATTTGGGAGAAGAGCAAGGAGAACACAGGCCACCGGCAGCAGGTTCCTCCTCTCTCTCAGCAAGACCAAACCTTGGGCGATTCCCTCTCAAGCAAGACCTTCCCTTTGCTGGCGTTTTTCAACAGATGCTCATCGCCATCATCAACCTCAACCTAGTGTTTTCAGTAGGGATCCATCGCCACAAATCCCCCCCCTTTTTGCTAGCGTTTCCATAAGCAGAACTTCATCGCCAAAGGACTACAATACCTAGCGTTTTCAGCAGGCAGTTACCGCTCTTTGCCTAGCGATTTCAGCAGTATACAGCAGCAAATCAGCGACCTAATCATCAAGGATTCAGCCATACTAGATCAGCCAAACCAGCGTTTTTTTTGGAGTCTTTTCACGGCTGCAAATCAGCGTTTTTATGGGCAGCAAAACAGCGTTTTTCAGCAGCAGCAGATTTCAGCCTCTGGCGTTTTTGGACAGCAGGACAATGGCACTCATTTTCAGCCCTTAGATCGGTCTCATCATCCCCGTCGTCGACATCAACCTAGCCTAAACTTGCATCAGTTGCATTTATCCACTCTGTACTGGTTTGTGCAATCAATAGTAGACCACTCTCGCCAACGAGAGTGGGGCCTTCGGAGGAGGGTTTTACAGTCTCTGGTGTCATATTCTCTTCTCTCTCTATCTCTCAGTCTCATACACTCATGCACAGTGTCCATTCACTTTGTTAGTGCTCATTGCACTCTCTCATTAAGAACTGAAGGCTCTCCCTTCCCTAAGAACGAAAGGAACCTTGAGCACATTATGGAGCACTCATCTTGAGAAAGAACAACATTCATTCCGCTGCACCTTACATTGGTATCAGAGCTTTGGCAGTGTTCTGTATCACTCAAGGAAAGAACCACAATAATTTTTTTTGCTTGTTGCGGTCGCACGAACCTAAGTTCGCTTGGGCGTGTCGATTCCTAATCGTGTTTTTGAAGAGTGACAGGAATCCAAGGAAAGAAGGGCTTGTCCAGCCTCCCCTTGTGTCTCTTTTCACTCATTGAGAGCGGACCATGCACTTAGCAGCCGGCCAATCGACGTGAGGTGGGAAAAAGTAACCTTGGTGTGAGCGCAAGACCGCCAAGGGGTGCGCCCGCGGGAAAGAGCAGAACTCAGGTGAAGAGAAGATCCTTCTCTAACATAGATTGCAAGCAAAAGAAGACCCCCAAGAACTTCAAGAACCTCAAGACCTCAAGAACCCAAGAACCCAAGACCCGCAAGAACCCAAGTTCCTCGTGAACTTAAGTACCAAAGATCATAGTGCATGGTCATTACCCGAAGCGGCATGGATACTTCACATACAGGTGATGAGCTTGAGAGAGGCGACGAAGAATTTTTCCCACCAGGAGGTTTTTCCGACCCTCCCCCTTCTCCATCTACGCCACGAGTTGTACCAAATCCTATGGAGGCGATGGTCAAGTCGATGTTGGACATGATGGCACGACAAGAAGTGACTCGCATGGACAGAGAACGCGAGCGCGATGAACGCAAAGAAAGAAAAGCAGACAGAAAAGTGGCTATGGAGCGTGAGCGTGAGCAAATGCGCTTGGAAGCAGAAGCAAGACGAGCGGCCTTCGAGGCCGATCGAGAGGTTCAAAGGGACCTCCGCACTCAAGAATTGGTTCGACAAGTTCTTGCCTCGAAGTCCGAACCAGCCAAAGAAGTTGGTAGTTCCTCAATTGGCGCAAGCCGAGATGTGGACTCCAACAACCCAGTCACAGAGAAGTTGACTTTTAGTAAGTATGATGGTAAGATGGATGCTACGGTTATTCATTCTTGGTTGCATCAATTTAATGCTTATTTTACGACAACTAAGAAGATAGGGAATAGCAAGGTTTTGACGGCGGTTATTCATTCTTGGTTGCATCAATTTAATGCTTATTTTACGACAACTAAGAAGACAGGGAATAGCAAGGTTTTGACGGCAGCTATGTACCTTGCCGGTGATGCCATCAATTGGTACCACGCATGGCAAGAGGCACAGTTAGCCGCGCACCTAGAGGAAGCCGACGAATTCACGCCTCTTTCCTTTAGTTGGGCTGATTTCCAAGACAAGCTCAAGGCGCGGTTTATGCCACCTCAATACCTCGCACGATTGAAGGACGATTGGCGTGCTCTCAAGCAAAATGGTATGCCGGTTATGTCTTTCTCTAATCGTGTTTTGCAGCTCGGCACTCAATTACGCAAATCGGATGTGGAGCGCAAGGAGGCATTCCTTTATGGATTGGACGAGTATATCAAGTATGATGTGGAGGTACTTGATCCAATCGATCTCAACAAGGCAGTAGCGATTGCTCTCGCCCAAGGGATGAAGCACAACAAGGGGAAGCCTAAGGAAAACAAGACTTCTCAAGAAACCCCTTAGAATTCACAAAACACGCAGAATGGTAAGAACGGTAAGAATGGTAACTCTTCTAGCCTATCTTCCTCTAATTCTTCGGAAAAGAACTCTACCAATGAATCTAATGGTAAAGCTAAAGCACCTGCAAAACCTAAGCTAACCCTAGATGAAAAAGCTGCACAAGGAATTATAGGAAGATACATCACGGCTGAAGAACAATTGATTTATGCTAAGGAAGGTAGATGTTATCAATGTCACATCAACGGTTACATTAAGAAGGCTTGTCCTAAGATAGCCCCACCTAAGGAACCAAAGGCACCCACAGCAACTAGAAACACTTTAATGAACCAAGCTGAATCTTCTCGTGTCTCTGAATCACACATTGATGAGTCTCTCATGAAGTGTTAAGGTCATGTAAAGGGTCAGCGTTTTATCATATTGTTTGATCCAGGCAATATGCATGATGTGATTAGTGCCTCTCTTGTTGAGAGAGCCTGCCTAGAGGTTAGTCAGAAATCTCCTCTCGAGGTTTCTAGCTTCGCTCCTGGTATGGACTCTCTCATCACGAAAGAGTGCCTTGATGTGATGTTTACCGTTGAACAAGCTCCTTTCCGTAGGAAATTTCTTGTGTCTCCTCTCTCAGGATGTGATATGCTTTTGGACATAAGATGGTTTCGTGAGCATAACCCTCTCATTGATTGGGAGGCTAACACTCTCACATTAAATGCCAAAACTGACTCCCCCCCGCATTATTCGTGCTGAGGAGGGCATGCATTCTTTGCCTTTTATCTCTCATGTGCAGGTAAAGCGTGAATTACGACGAGGAGCACAAGCGGAATTCATCTATGCTGCTCCAGTTTCCCAGAGCATTCAGGCTCCAACTAAGTATTCCGATTTGTTTACCAAGTTTAAGCTTCTCTTTTTGTAGGATGATCTTCCATCCCGTCTCCCACCCGAGCGGCCCGAGGACCATCGCATCGAGCTTATGGAGGGGGACACAGCCTGTCAGTAAGGCTCCCTACCGTTTGAACAAGATACAAGAGGAAGAGTTAGAGCGACAACTCACGGAGTTGGTGGCTAGAGGATTCATACGTCCTAGTGTAAGTCCTTTTGCTGCTCCTATTTTGTTTGTTCGCAAGAAGGTTGGTTCTTCTTGTTTGTGTGTTGATTACAAGGCATTGAACAAGATGACCGTCAAGAACAAGTTTCCGATGCCTCGCATTGAGTATATCCTTGATAGGCTCAATGGAGCAAAGGTTTTCAGCAAGGTCGATCTCAAGAGTGGATACTATTAGGTACGGGTATTCAAAGGCGACATCTTTAAGACCGCTTTTCGCACCGAGCAAGGGCAATGGGAGTATATTGTTATGCCTTTTGGATTGACAGGTGCCGTGGGTACATTTAATCGTCTCATGGTAGGTCATTTCGGCGAGATGGTCGGTGTATGTGTGTTTATCTTTTTGGATGATATTCTAATTTTTTCTGCATCGTGGCAACAACATGAAAGGGATGTCGAAAGGGCACTAACCCGTTGGATGAGTGTCAGTTGTACATTGCAGCTACGAAGTCTGAATTTTTTCTTAATGAAGTCACTTATGTGGGTTATATCATTTTTGCAGACGGCGTCAAGCTAGATCCTGCGCAGGTGGAACAGGTTCGTAATTGGGATCTGCCCAAAACTGCATATGATGTGCGTTCTTTTCTTGGTTTATGTTAAGCATATAGTTCGCACATAGAGAATTTTGCACGCATTGCTGCACCTATGGCTGATGTTTTGAAAGGGGTAAAGACTCGTCGTCAGCGCGTAGACTTGCCCGAAGCAGCCATTGAGGCTTTTGCAGCTCTCAAGGTTGTGGTGACAGAAGCACCATGTCTTATCCTTGCCTCTTGGGATGATCCCTTTGAGGTATGGACGGATGCAAGCAATGTCGCCATAGGCGCTGTGCTTCAGCAGCATGGTCGTCCTATAGCTTTCCTTAGCCGGAAGCTCAATAGTGCGGAAAATAATTATTCAGTTTATGATAAAGAACTTTTGTTTGTCATTCTCTCTCTTAAACATTGGAAGCATTTTCTTTATGGTAGAGAGTTTACTGAAACCGGCCTGTACTCTCAAAAAGGGCGGTAGACTTCAGACTTAAACCTTATTTGCTTTCACCCATTTTATTTGTCGCCCACTTTACCTGTACTTTCAAGACACAACAAAGGGGAGAGGGATATAGGTTGCTAGATTGCACCTGTATGAGTAGACCGACACCAGATTGGCCCCTAACTTAGGCGCCCCTTTCGGTATTTCTTTATTGTTTAAAAGAGGGAATAAACGCTGTGGTTCCCTACAAGCTGCCCCGCACAAACTTGGCTGAATTTCAACTGTTCCGGCCCGATTTCGGCAGGATAACTGTACTAGGATCCTTCACAGCCAGTATTCCCACGCATTGAATGACTTTCCCGACGCATACGGGCACTTTGCAAAACCTGGCGAGAATCTGCAGCACGCTGAATTCTCTGTTTTCAGCCCCGAAAATGCGCCAGATCACCTGTACAGCGGTCCCCTCGCATCCCCGAACCTCCTGGGGGTATTAGGGACCGTTTAGGGCCAAAACCCTAAACCTGCAAAAATACACAGCAGGCTGTAATTTACTGTTTCGGGCTCCGTTTCGCGTGCCGGTCGCATCCGTAGCAAGTCCTCGAGCTCCCGCACCTGTAGGGCTACTTGCCCTTTGAATCGGACGAGATTTCCGGTGTGAAACCTCTCCGAATTCACCTGTACCTGCGGGGGATTAGCCGCTAGCTAATCCAGTACTTGTGCAAGAGGCTCTTGCCTTGGCAATCGCGCATGAACCCACACAACTGTACATTGGTCAAATAAAAGGCCCACTAGAGGGGCATAACATACTGCCATAGAGGAGAGAGGGCAGTGCGTAGCGTGCAGGGCATCACTCTGGCACCGCACTGTACATAGGAGGGAAAGCAAGCACTCTATAGCTCTTATCCTGTGACAAAATCTGAAAATGAGCCTCTCCCAGCTTAAAATTCAGCGCTACCTTCTCTTGCATGAGGAACCCACACAACTGTACATTGGTCAAATAAAAGGCCCACTAGAGGGGCATAACATACTGCCATAGAGGAGAGAGGGCAGTGCGTAGCGTGCAGGGCATCACTCTGGCACCGCACTGTACATAGGAGGGAAAGCAAGCACTCTATAGCTCTTATCCTGTGACAAAATCTGAAAATGAGCCTCTCCCAGCTTAAAATTCAGCGCTACCTTCTCTTGCATGAGGAAAGTGCACCGGAATGTGCCACTTGGCACATTTACAAGCATTTTCCCGTTTCGGGGTTGCCGCCTAAAAATCTCCCAACCGGTTGCCTAGTTGACTTCACGGCAGAGTAAGAAAATGTTCCCCTTGTCATTCCGGAGGTAATGACGCAAACACATTTTCAGGTCCCAAAATAGCAGTTCCCTAAATTTTAGGAGATGCTGCCATTGTATCTTTCTAGGTCATCCGACCCTCTTTGTACACTGTAGCCACATCAAAAACTGAAATGTAGCCTATGTAGCAAAGGATTCCACTTTGGCTAGTCAATGACCCCACTTTGGCTAACCATAGTCCTTGTCCAACCTTAGTGCTCTCTTGCCCTCAAGCTTGGACTCCGTCTGGACAGTTCCACACTAGCTATGCAATGCAGGGCAGTTAGATTTCCCGAGGGGTGTTTCCAAAAAGTGAAAGTAAATAAATAATAAGAAAGAAATCAACAAAAAGGATAGATAGTAGTCACACGGTGGTGACCTACCCTCCTCTTGAAATCTCAAACGTCCTCGTTTGCATCTATGTCGTACATGCTCACAGTCAACACTGATGTATTCAATACCTGTCGACACATGTACGACACATACATGCTCATTGTCAACCCTGGTGTATTCAACACCTCGTCGACACATGTATTGCCTGCGTGTGAACCCTGCCCCAATGACATAGTGGTAGCTTCGCACTCTGCCATTGCTTTGAGTCACTAACTTTCCAATGACAAAATGGTAGCCATACATTTTGCCACTGTCTTATAGTACACGTTGGGCCCAGTAACACTTTCATGCATACCCAAACCGACAGTTTAAGAATGTAGTTACACATGTACCCTTTAATAGAAGCAATTACTGTATCCTTGACAAATTGACAAGAAATACTCACTTCTATAGCACTAACCGTACTTTTGGACATTGCATAAGAGCAATTGCCAAACTGACAATCTGTACAGCTCTAACATTCATGTAACAGGTATTTCATTTGAGCTCACTTTAAATACCATGTATATCATTTGTTTCAGAAGCCATTGTCACACTGACAATCCATGTAGCTTTGAAACTCAAGGGGTCAAGGTAGGTTGCAAATCGAAGGCTTCAAGGTAAAGTGATAACACAGTTGGTGACTCTGCAAGTTTACCTTCTTCCATCCACTTAGCATCCATTGGTGGATAGTTTCTGAACTTTACCAAGTAACGCCTAGCAACCTTGCCTTTCACTTTCCTTTCTTTGTGTGCCAAAATCTCTTCGGGGACCAAGATCTCGTCAAGTTCCTCGACTTCCGGCTGATCTTCAGCTGGCATATCTTCTGGCACATCACCCACATAGGGTCTGAGAAGACTCACATGAAACGCATTGTGAATCTTCCAACTGTCAGGCAATTTCAGCCTATATGCAACATCATTGATTATGTCGCACACTTGAAAAGGCCCATAGTAACGCATGATGAGCTTTGGAAACAGTCTTTCCTTGCCCTTCATCTTCTTTAACCTTGCCTTTTCAAAGCGTAGAAGCACCCAATCACCAAGTGAAAATACCACTTCACGACGGTGACGATCGTTGCTTTCTTTTGCTTTGCTTGAGTCTTTTCCAAGGCCACTTTGACCTTCTTGTACATTTCATCCATGTCCTGAACATACTTATCTGCTTCAACTATCTTGTTCTTTGTATGCAGTATGGGAGGAACTTTCTTGCCACCTTGAACTATCTCAAAAGGTGCCTTGCCAGTTGATGAATGCATTGTATTATTGTATGCATACTCCACCAATGGAAAATACTGCTCCCACTTTCCTTAATGCTCTGACACATAACACTTCAACAGATCTAGGATAGTCTTCTGACTACCCATCTGTTTGAGGATGAAATGACGAAGAGAATTTGAGCGTTGTGCCCATATTCTCAAACAAGCCTCTCCAGAACAAACTTGTCATGCGTGGATCACGGTCGCTAACAATCGACTGTGGCATGCCATGATACTTGAAAATATTGCTCATAAACAAGCGTGCCATCTGATCTGGCTTTATCTTCTTCCTGACAGGAATAAAATGAGGCTGCTTGCTGAATCTCCAAATGATGGTCCAAATACCATCGTTTCGTGTCTGCGTTCTCGGAAGATCAAAGATAAAATCGATAGCAATACTTTCCCATGGTTTATCTGGAATAGGTAGTGGTTGCAATAACCCTGGTGCCTTTTGCCTGTCAAACTGGACCGACCTTCTGGCAAATTCGGCATTCTCGCACAAAGGCATCCACATCTCTTCTCAATGTAGGCCAATAGAAGAATGTCTCAACCGCCTTAACTGTAGCATCGATACCACGATGCCCTGCATACGGTGGGACATGACTCTCTTCCAT
This sequence comes from Adiantum capillus-veneris, assembly GCF_014529385.1. Classification (NCBI taxonomy): domain Eukaryota; kingdom Viridiplantae; phylum Streptophyta; class Polypodiopsida; order Polypodiales; family Pteridaceae; genus Adiantum; species Adiantum capillus-veneris. Next base: position 45,994,613 of record NC_140941.1, read on the forward strand.
AACTTTGCGTCGCAATGGCTTTGTGACACACAATCTGCCATGCATCATCATGAACCCATCTTTGAGAAGATAGTGTTCATGACGTTGTCGATCCATTAGTTGCTCGAAGACCCTTGCAAAATCTTCATCATTTGCATACTGTTCTCTCATATCATCAAGTTCATGATGATAAGGAATTGACACAGCTGAAATTTGTGGCTTCCTTGACAAGGCATCAGCCACAACGTTCTTCTTGCCTTCCACATGCACAATCTGAAAATGGAACATGGACAAGATATTTGCCCATCGCATATGCTTCTCAGATAACTTTGTCTGTGTCAGAAGTATCGCAAGGTCTGATGGTCCGTTTGGACATCGAAATCTGCACCTAGCAGGTAGTGTTTCCAACTTAAGAGCGCATGAATCACAACCAGTAACTCTTTCTCATAGACCTGCATGGTCATCTCTGGCCCTTGCAAAATTCTGCTCTCATAGGCTACTACCCTGCCATCTTGCATTAGCACTGCACCAATGCTACTACCACAGGCATCACAGTGGACCACAAATGACTTCCTAAGATCTGGCAACACAATGACTGGATTTGAAGTCATCTTTTCCTTGAAGAGATTAAAAGCTGAAATCTCTTTCTATGTCCATTTACAGGTGACTGCCTTCTTTTGAAGAGCATGTAAAGGTGAAGCAATCTCAGCAAAATTTTGGATAAACCTTCTGTAATAGGAGCATAGTCCCAAGAAACTTCGGACATCGTGCACCGTCTTCAAATCTGGCCATGACTTGATCGCTTCAACTTTTGCAGGATCCATTCTGACACCATCCTTTGAGACAATGTGTCCCAGAAAGTGGATCTCTTCCAGAAAAAAATCACTTTTCTTTGCATTGATGAGCAACCTATGACTGCGTAGCTCTTTGAACACAATGGCCAAGTGATGCCTATGCTCCTCTTCATTCTTTGAGTAGACTATCATGTCATCAAAGAATGTACCAACAAACTGCTGGTGTGGACGGAAAATTCTGTCCATCATCCTATTGAATGTAGCAGGAGCATTTGTGAGACCAAAGGGCATCACTAAAAATTCGTAAAGGCCAAACGTCGTTCTAAAAGCAGTCTTGTGCACATCCTCTGATCCAATGCGGATCTAATGGTACCCACTCTTTAGATCTATCCTGCTAAACATAGCTGCTCCTTCTAATTTGTCCAGAATATCATTAATTCTAGGTATAGGGAACCTATTCTTGATGGTATTCTTGTTCAGTGCACGGTAGTCGATGCACATACGCCATGAGCCATCCTTTTTCTGCACCAACAACACTGGAGAACAGAATGGGGATGAACTGGGCTGAATCAGCCCCTTTTCTAACAGCTCCTGTACTTGGCCCATTATCTCTTTCTGTTGAGCAGCACTAACCCTGTACGGAGGCTTATTCGGTGGGCTACTGCCTGGCACCAAATGTATCGCATGGTCCTCGGGTCTCTCTGGCGGTAATTGAGACGGTAATGAATCGGAAAAACAGTCACTATACTGTTGTAAAAACATTGACCTTTCTTTATCTAGCACAGATAAATTTGATTCATCACAATCTGACACTTCACGTGCAAAAACCAAATACGCAGAAAGATGCTTTTTCATTACAGAAGTAATAGCAAAAGCTGATACAGTGGGAATAGACTCCCCTTTAAGCTTTACATCCAGAATGTGAGTCTTTCCCCTGCTCTGTACAATGATCTTTTTGTTGTAGGCATCCATGATTCCTTGTACACGAAATAACCAAGGAATTCCTAACAACACATCACATCCGTCCAGTGGCATGATGTACAATTCTTCAGCATCTACATAAGACTGGATATGCAGGCGCAACTTTCCGATGATAGGTGTCACAACCTCTGTATGGCCAGGACATGCCAAACCTGCCTTTGCTGTATACCCCATCTCTTCAGGTCTGATTCCCAACTTGGAAGCCAATTCTGGGGAAATGAAGTTGGCTTTGGCACCTGGATCAAAGAAGATAAGAACTGTTTGATCCCTGACCTTTCCCCATGCTCTGCAAAGCTCACTTGCATCTGAATTTGGCTTGTCGCCCACCATATCTGGCACTAGACCAGCCATGGGCTTCTTTCCTTTTTTGTCCTCCTTGTCTTCGGAATCAGCTGGCCTTTTCTTTGTAGGACAATTGTAAGCAATGTGGCCAGGCTGCTCACAGATGAAACATTTGTTCTCTGACCTCAGGACCTTCTTTTGCTCTTCCGACTTGCGAGGAAAACGTCTTTTCCATTTCTTCGCTGGTCCCTTTTCTGATTCAGCCGTAGCTTTGCCTTTCCCTGCATTGGCTGGCTCCCGAGTCCCTTTAGGAACCTCATTGGGAACGTGCTTCTTCGTTGAATTTTTCTTGGCTGATCCTTCCTTGACGCCAGTATTGAATTCACAATCTTCTCCCTTGAGCAAACCATTGCCAGTGTTTGCTACCTCGATGAGCTGCGTCGATGAGCTGCGTCAAAGTAGTGACTTTGGTCTTCGTGCAGTACTTTCTCAATTCTTTGGGTAGGCCGCAACAGTATTTTTCAATCTGTTCTGTCAATGGCACAAACCTATAGGAAGTTACTGGAAGTAGAGCTTTCCAAAACTTCCGATTGTAGTCATCCAGATTCTTGCAAGTGGCAACATTAAGCTGGTGGCATTCTGTCATGACATCTGCTTCAAAGTCATCAGATAACCATGCTGCTGCAAAAATCTGCTTGAAGTAAATCCATGTGGACGGAGCTTGCCCTTGAAGCAATAAAGTTGTCCACCATTGTCCCGCATTCCCTGTCAAGAAAGTGGCTGCCTTGCGGACCTTTGAAGCCTCTGTAAAGTTTCCCCCTGCATAGGCCTTGTCAAACTGCTGGAGGAATGAGAGAGCCTTCTTCCTGTCATCAAACCCTGTAAAGGTCGTGAATGTCACACCTTTGCCACCTTCTTTGTACGGAGTTGGCCTCTCCAGCGGCGTTAAATTGTCATATGGAAGTGACTGAAACATGGGAACACTGTTAGGGTTTATTTGTGTTCCCTGACCGCAATTAAGTTGACCTGGAAATGCCATATTTGGCTGCTGATTTGTAATTCCAGCCATACCAGAATTTGCCTGTGGCATCCCAAATTGGCCCTGAGTGCTTTGAAACCTTGGTAGCATGCCCGTGACACCATACATAGGGTTGGGCATCATGGTTTGAGCACCCCCGAACCCTGTTCCTGGCGTGTAAAACTGATTTCCAGGTGCATGACCAGCCATGCTCTAGAATACCGATCCACCTCCAAAATAGCCAGGGTGTACTGAAGGTGGTGGGAAGACCTGTTGCATAGCTTGTAGGTTGCTTCCCTGCCCATTAGAACCAGCTATAGGCTGCTGAAAAGTGGCTGGCTGAACTGGTACAGCTTGAAAGACTGGCATCTCAGCCACCTGTTCTTGCACCTTAGGCAAAGGTTGTGGAGATTGCATGTTCTCCGTCAAGTGTACATGTGTTTCCATTGACTGTGCAGTATGAATCACTTGTGCTCGAGCCTTAACAGGCTTTTGAATATGATCCAGTGACCCAACTTGCTCAAACGGAAGAGGAGGTTGCAGAAAGGCTAAAAACCTCGGGTTCTGCATTACTTGTGTGAACATAGCCACAGCAGTAGCCAACTGGGTCCTGAATATATCATCATCCGTCTGTGGTGGTCTTGAAGACTCACCCACTTCATGTGTCTGTTGACCCTGCGAAGAGGAAACCTCTTCAGTCACATCATTTGGTCTGTCAGCCATAATTGCAATTCCCTGTGTCTGGTCTATGATCCCCAGTGTCTTCAAGCCCAACCTGACCAAGGCTCACTTCTATGGGAAAAAGTGATTTAATCCTGGGGATGGAACCATGAAACCGGCCTGTACTTTTAAAAAGGGCGGTAGATTTCAGACTTAAACCTTATTTGCCTTCACCCATTTAATTTGTCGCCCACTTTACTTGTACTTTCAAGACACAACAAAGGGGAGAGGGATACAGGCTGCTAGATTGTACCTGTATGAGTAGACCGACACCAGATTGGCCCCTAACTTAGGCGCCCCTTTCGGTATTTCTTTATTGTTTAAAAGAGGGAATAAACGCTGTGGTTCCCTACAAGCTGCCCCGCACAAACTTGGCTGAATTTCAACTGTTCTGGCCCAATTTCGGTAGGATAACTGTACTAGGACCCTTCACAGTCAGTATTCCCACGCATTGAATGACTTTCCCGACGCATACGGGCACTTTGCAAAACCTGGCGAGAATCTGCAGCACGCTGAATTTTCTGTTTTCAGCCCCGAAAATGCGCCAGATCACCTGTACAGCGGTCCCCTCGCGTCCCCGAACCTCCTGGGGGTATTAGGGACCGTTTAGGGCCAAAACCCTAAACTTGCAAAAATACACAGCAGGCTGTAATTTACTGTTTCGGGCTCCGTTTCGCGTGCCGGTCGCATCCGTAGCAAGTCCTCGAGCTCCCGCACCTGTAGGGCTACTTGCCCTTTGAATCGGACGAGATTTCTGGCGTGAAACCTCTCCGAATTCACCTGTACCTGCGGGGGATTAGCCGCTAGCTAATCCAGTACTTGTGCAAGAGGCTCTTGCCTTGGCAATCGCGCATGAACCCACACAACCGTACATTGGTCAAATGAAAAGCCCACTAGAGGGGCATAACATACTGCCATAGAGGAGAGAGAGGGCAGTGCGTAGCATGCAGGGCATCACTCCTGGCACCGCACTGTACATAGGAGGGAAAGCAAGCACTCCATAGCTCTTATCCTGTGACAAAATCTGAAAATGAGCCTCTCCCAGCTTAAAATTCAGCGCCACCTTCTCTTGCATGAGGAAAGTGCACCAGAATGTGCCACTTGGCACATTTACAAACATTTTCCCGTTTTGGGGTTGCCGCCTAAAAATCTCCCAACCGGTTGCCCAGTTGACTTCACGGCAGAGTAAGAAAATGTTCCCCTTGTCATTCCGGAGGTAATGACGCAAACACATTTTCAGGTCCCAAAATAGCAGTGCCCTAAATTTTAGGAGATGCTGCCATTGTATCTTTCTAGGTCATCCGACCCTCTTTGTACACTGCAGCCACATCAAAAACTGAAATGTAGCCTATGTAGCAGAGGATTCCACTTTGGCTAGTCAATGACCCCACTTTGGCTAACCATAGTCTTTGTCCAACCTTAGTGCTCTCTTGCTCTCAGGCTTGGATTCCCTTTGGACAGTTCCACACTAGCTATGCAATGCAGGGCAGTTAGATTTCCCGAGGGGTGTTTTCAAAAAGTGAAAGTAAATAAATAATAAGAAAGAAATCAACAAAAAGGATAGATAGTAGTCACACGTTGGTGACAGTTTACAGTTTGCACAGATCATCAAGCCCTCAAGTGGCTCCAGTCTATGCCTAGCGCACATTGGGGTGATCGCCAGGCACGGTGGTCACAATTTTTTGAGCAATTTGGAGGTTTGATTGAGTATGTGCCTGGCAAAGCTAACCTGGTTGCAGATGCGTTGAGTCGCAAAGGACAGATTTTGGCTCTTGAGTCAAGATCCATTTTTTCTATTCAGGGTGTGTCTGTCGATAGCATGAAGAATCAGTATGCGGATTCCGAGTTTGGTAACCATTGGTTGCAGGCTCTTGCTTCCCAAGGGCCAAGCAACTATCTCATTCGTGATGGTTTGTTGTATTTTCGTCAACGTTTATGTGTGTTGCTCTCTCTCAGGCCAACCATATTGCATGATATACATGATTCTCTCACGGGTGGGCACAGGGGAATGAACACCACTTTGGAAAAATAGAAAGATTCTTTTATTGGCCTAAAATGTGCAAATATGTGTTTCGTTATGTCACACAGTGCACTATATGTCGAAAGGTAAAAGCTCCTCGGGGTAAGCAGCAAGGCCTCTTGCTTCCGTTGCCTATTCCCGATGGACCTTTTCAAGATATTTCCATGGATTTTGTGACTAACCTTCCACCAAGTTTGCATTCAAGGAACACTCAATGTTTGACAATTGGCGATCATTTTAGGAAGTTTTGCATGTTGATTCCTTGTAAAGCCACAGTTACGGCACAAGATGTAGTACGGTTGTTCATTAAGCATTGGTACCCCCTCTGTGGTTTGCCAAAATCAATTGTTTCAGATAGGGATGTTAAGTTTACGTCCAATTTTTGGCGCGCACTCTTTGTCGGCTTTTCATCCACAGTCAGATGGTCAAACAGAGATTTACAATCAATTGGCTTTTGATGTTTTAAAGTCATATGTACATGATCAGCAGTTTTAATGGGAGCTCTATCTCCCATTGGTTCAGGCTATTTTGAATAACTCTTTTTCTTCTGCCATTGGTCGAACTCCGCATGAGGCAGCTTTTGGCCGTTCGTTCCACTCACTTTTGACTCGCTTGGTCAGTCAAATGCCTGATGCCAATGCTGAAAGTCAGTCATTGGATGAGATTTTTGAGAGTGTGAAGCTTCGGCTAAGCAAGGCTCAGGAATCTTATTCACGGCAGGCTAAGAAGCATCGTCAGGATGTTTCGATCAAGGAAGGAGATTGGGTGTATTTAAGAATCATGAAGCAACGTCTTAAGCAAGTTGGAAAGAAGTGTCCAAAGTTGTCTTTTCATATGTATGGTCCATTTCCAGTCATTAAAAAGATCAATGAGGTTTCAATGAAATTGCAGTTGCCTAACTCATGGTCAATGCACAACGTTTTCCATGTTTCTTGGTTGAAAGTGTTTCAGGGAACACCTTCAAAGGACATTTCGGAAGAAGAAGAACCAGAGATCATCGATAAAGCTGAAGTCATGGAGCCGGAGCAAGTGTTGTTGCATCGGTTTCGACATGGTTCGAAGAAGCAAGTACTTCTTGAAGTTCAAGGATCGAGAAACCCATGAAGCGGTGTGGGTCGCGAAGAGTTTTTCAAGGATTATCGAGAGTTGTTGGCAGACTACAAGGAAGCCATGCAGCTCGGTACCAGTACCTCACTTTAAAAAGGAGGGGATGTCACGTGACACATCCAACCCTATGTGTCCGTGGACAAGCTACTTCATAACAAGGGTTCCGTCAGTCCAGTCAGTTTAGATTAGCAAGTATTTTGGCACTTTTGTGAGTCTGTTCGTAGACCGTGCATGCCTAGGCACTTAGTGTAGATGCATATCCTCTGGTTGCACACAGCATGATCATAAGCATTCCCATCAGAATCCATCAGAATCCTTCAGGGGAATTTTCCAGTGCATTTAGCGTATTTTCCCTATTTTTGACATTTTTCACTTATTATTTTAAGTGACTTTTGTTGGGAACTGAGTAGGGCAAATTGGGTAAGATAAAAAATAAGCAAACCAAGGCTAGCACTATTTGGCAGAAGAGCAAGGAGAACACAGGCCACCGGTAGCAGGTTCCCCCTCTCTCTCAGCAAGACCAAACCTTGGGCGATTCCCTCTCAAGCAAGTCCTTCCCTTTGCTGGTGTTTTTCAGCAGATGCTCATCGCCATCATCAACCTCAACCTAGCATTTTCAGCAGGGATCCATCGCCACAAATCCCCCCCCCCCCCCTTTTGCTAGCGTTTCCATCAGCAGAACTTCATCGCCAAAGGACTACAACACCTAGCGTTTTCAGCAGGCAGTTACCGCTCTTTGCCTAGCGATTTCAGCAGTATACAGCAGCACCTAATCATCAGGATTCAGCCATATTAGATCAGCCAAACTAGCGTTTTTTTTGGAGTCTTTTTACGGCTGCAAATCAACGTTTTTATGGGCAGCAAAACAGCGTTTTTCAGCAGCAGCAGATTTCAGCCTCTGGTGTTTTTGGACAGCAGGACAAAAGCACTCATTTTCAGCCCTTAGATCGGTCTCGTCATCCCCGTCGTCGACATCGACCTAGCCTAGACTTGCATCAGTTGCATGCATCCACTTTGTACCGGTTTGTGCAATCAATAGTTGGCGAGAGTGGGGCCTTCGGAGGAGGGTTTCACAACGTCTCTGGTGTCGTATTCTCTTCTCTCTCTATCTCTCAGTCTCGTACACTCTCATGCACAATGTCCATTCACTTTGTTAGTGATCATTGCACTCTCTCATTAAGAACAGAAGGCTCTCCCTTCCCTAAGAACGAAAGGAACCTTGAGCACATTATGGAGCACTCATCTTGAGAAAGAACAACATTCATTCCGTTGCACCTTACATTCAAACCTATAGGTGCGGGAGCTCGAGGGTTACCAATAGAAGGGATCGGCACGCGAATCGGAGCACAAAATAGAGAATTATAGCTTGCTGTAATTTTTTGCAAGTTTAGGGTTTTGGCGAGTTTCGATGCCTACACGTCGAGGAGCTTCGGGGAAGTTAGGGAATCACCGAACAGGTGTTCTGGTGCAAATTGGAGGCCAAAATCAGCGATTTAAGCGTGCCGTCATTTCTTGCCAGGTTTTTGTAAAGAGCTCTAAAGTGCATGGAAAGTCACCGTTTTACTTTGGGATTTTGTCCGTGGAGACTTCTACTGTGGTTATGTTACTGAAATTGGGCTAGAGTAGGGGAATTTCAGCCCGATGAAAGTGGGACAGTTTGTAGAAGTTTACAGGTTTTTCTCAAGTGCTATAAGAATAAAGATATACCGAGAGGGGCACCTGTCTTTGGGGCCAACAGGTGTCGCTGTCTCCTTGGAAGCACTCTAGCTGCCAAGCCGTTGTTTTGTTTGAAGTGTAATTTTCAATCACACGCTTTTTCGTGAAGTTCTTTTGTGTCGTAAAGTTCAAGTAAAGTTAAATAGTGTAAAGATCAGGTGAAAGCTAAAGTCTACTGCTCTACGGGCCGGTTTCAAATGACGTGGCGTGCCCAACTGGAAAGAACTGGCCGAGTGGACCAAGAGACACTGAACCTTGAAGATGGGCCGAGGTTTACAACCCTTAGCTTTCACTTGATCTTGACTTTGTTTAACTTTACTTGAATTTTACGACACAAAGGAACTTCATGAACAAGCCTGTGATTGGAATTCAACACTTCAAAACAAAACACGGCTTGGCAGCTAGAGCGCTCCCAAGCAAACGACGACACCCTGTTGGCCCCAAAGATTGGTGCCCCTTTCGGTATTTCTTTATACTTATTATACTTGTGAAAAACCTGACCACAAACGCAAGATATGATGATGAGGGGGCGATCAGCCCTCCATGACTACCATATCTTGCGTTTGTGGTCTCTCTCTCTCTCTCTCTCTCTCTCTCTCTCTCTCTCTCTCTCTCTTCCGCACACGCGCACTCACATGGTATTAGTTGCTTCAGGCTCTCCATGGGACTAGCGCTTCATCATTAGCAACAGGTTCTCCTCCCAAGGGATCACAACAGCCAGCGTTTTTGGAGAATCGTCATCTATTTCACTGTGGAGGCCTAGCTTTAGCAATTCTGCACAATTTCGTCGCGGGAAAACTGCAAAACACCTTAGCGTTTTTGCAACAGCCTAGCGTTTTTTGAGTCCTTCAGCGTTTTCTGCAAACCAGCCTTGCATTTTTGCCTCCGAAGGCAGCGATCTCCTTTCCCTCTCTTGGCGCCCCCTCCTTGCAGAGCATCGCACCAAACGGCATTAGATCAGCCTTGCGTTTTTTTGGACCAGATCTGCGTTTTCAGATCTTGTTGCGTTTTTTGTGCAGCTGCTGCATTTTCTGAGGTTGCTGCATTGTTAGCAAACGCTAAGCCTCTTGCATACGCGGGAGCGGCCAAGGCACTCACGGGAGTCTTCTACACTGCTTGGGATTTGCAGATCTACACCATTGTCAGGTATCTACACCCAACCGACACTATTTTGGCATTGATTACTTGCTGTTTTTCTCTGTTTTCAGCCCCTCGACGGCTAAGAAGTGCGAGAGCCCCCTCCTCTGACACTCTGCGACGCTCCCATTCCGATCGGTGGCGTACACGCACGAAGAAATCTCTATTACAACAGCGTTTTCAACACCCTTTGCAACATTTTTTGGGCAAACAGCAGGCTGGATTTTTGCCAATTGTGTGGTCAATCACTCCATTGCTCGTCAGGACACCATCCGGTGGTTGAGCGATTATTGTGGACTGCCACAACTTTGGAGACGGTACCTTGTATGGTGACGTGAGATCCTATTCCTTGATCCTTGGGAGATCCATTCATTCGAGCCATCATTCGGCGGTTGCGCACTTTAGAGGGGGTGGTAACTTGTGGTTTGCTATGAACACACCTATGCACTCATCAGAGGAGTTCACACGAGATATGGCCATGCTCATGGCGTATGGGATTCTGACATTCCCAGCGAAGACACCACCATCTTGGGTGGACAAACACTTACCACTTGACCTCGACAGGTCAAATCACTTGCTTACACAGGAGCATCTACATGGATTTAGGGAGAGGATCTTGGATCTCTTCTTGGACAGGTGCATTGTTTGGATCTACAGACTGGAGGGGAACTTCAATGCTTTGGACTCTCTTGGAGAGTTTACTAGCGAGATGCGGGAGATCAGGCATCCCGCGACTACATCCTGAGTCACGGGAAGCTTGGCTTGGATGGTAGTGCAGTTGCTCTTCTACACTCCTGATCATTTGGATTGCTACCGTCAGAGTTGCTTACACTCACCCTCGGTAACCTTACAACAGACTTATCCCCCGACCTGGGCTGTAGGTCACTCCCAACTCATTCACATTGAGAGCCACACCGAGATACGGTTTGATAGCATTGTTGGTGCGGATTCTGTTTTGGTTGACACCGGAGGATTGAAGGCAAGAGATACAAGCAAGACGGCATAGACAGATTGGTCTTGCCTTTCCTCTTCTTAGAGAATCTTCACAACGCAAACTGCTGAGTTTGGCTTCCCTACTTCTATAGGATGATCACTGTGCAGACAGCTTGGTCTGACCTCACCTCTTCTCAGAGGCCCTTCATAGCTCAGTGTCACCAGCGTGTGACTACTATCTATCCTTTTTGTTGATTTCTTTTTTATTATTTATTTACTTTCACTTTTTGGAAACACCCCTCGGTAAATCTAACTGCCCTGCATTGCATAGCTAGTGTGGAACTGTCCAGAGGGAGTCCAGGCCTGAGGGCAAGAGAGCACTAAGGTTGGACAAAGACTATGGTTAGCCAAAGTGGGGTCATTGACTAGCCAAAGTGGAATCCTTTGCTACAGAGGCTACATTTCAGTTCTGGGTGTGGCTGCAGTGTACAAAGGGGGTCGGATGACCTAGAAAGATACAATGGCAGCATCTCCTAAAATTTAGGGAACTGCTATTTTGGGACCTGAAAATGTCTTCGTGTCATTACGTGCAGTTTGACATGGGGATCATTTTGTTACTTTGTGGCCAAGTCAACAGAGGCTATAGGTGAGATATTTTTAGACCCGAGGGTCTAAAGCGGGAAAATGCACAAATGAGTGACACTTGGCGCTCTGAGGCCAGTTTACTACTTATAGAGAAGGCAAAAACGTGATTTTCAGCTGTGAGCTCATTTTTTCAAGTTTCCTGTCACAGGTTAAGAGCTATGGAGTGCTTGCTTTCCCTCTTATGTACAGTGCGGTGCCAGGAGTGATGCCGTGCACACTACGCACTGCCCTCTCTCTCCCCTATGGCAGTATGTTATGCCCCTCTAGTGGGCTTTTCAATTGACCAATGTACAGTTGTGTGGGTTCATGTGCGATTGCCGAGGCAAGAGCCTCTTGCACAGGTACTGGATTAGCTAGCGGCTAATCCCCCGCAGGTACAGGTGAATTCGGAGAGGTTTCACACCAGAAATCTCGTCCGATTCAAAGGGCAAGTAGCCCTACAGGTGCGGGAGCTCGAGGACTTGCTACGGATGCGACTGGCACGTGAAACGGAGCCCGAAACAGTAAATTACAGCCTGCTGTGTATTTTTGCAAGTTTAGGGTTTTGGTCCTAAACGGTCCCTAATACCCCCAGGAGGTTCGGGGACGCGAGGGGGCCGCTGTACAGGTGATTTGGCGCATTTTCGGGGCTGAAAACAGAGAATTCAGCGTGCTGCAGATTCTCGCCAGGTTTTGCAAAGTGCCCGTATGCGTCGGGAAAGTCATTCCATGCGTGGGAATACTGACTGTGAAGGGTCCTAGTACAGTTATGTTGCCGAAATTGGGCCGGAAGAGTTGAAATTCAGCCAAGTTTGTGCGGGGCAGCTTGTAGGGAACCACAGCGTTTATTTCCTTTTTTTTTTTTAACAATAAAGAAATACCGAAAGGGGCGCCTAAGTTAGGGGCCAATCTGGTGTCGGTCTACTCATATAGGTGCAATCTAGCAGCCTGTATCCCTCTCCCCTTTGTTGTGTCTTGAAAGTACAGGTAGAATAGACGATTAATAATGGGTGAAAGCTAAATCAAAGTTTGAAGTAAAGTCTACCGCCCTTTTTGGATTGGACAGGCCGGTTTCACGCAGACTGTTGAGTCTGGCTTTCCCCTCATCTTGGATTACCCTACCTATTGACATGACAGCATCCGGTGGTGGTTAGTGCAGTCTATCGGTGACTGCTGCAACTTACGGTAGCTTCTATAGTGCAGGCTGCTTAGTCTGGCTTTCCTTGTTTCGGAGGACGTTGACGATGCAGATTTCTACATCTGGCCTTCCTTGAGTTTTACACAGCTTAGCCACCTGGCTACCCTGGGTTACATGTTCATGCATTGACAGGCTTCCGGTCATTCTCATGACGGTTCCTGGGCTTCTCTATTTTCTCTAGACGTTTTGACTAGATACACCACAAATCCTATTGGGCACGACACTTGCAGGTCTATTCACACTTCTTTCATGACAAGGAGTTGTTTTTACACTCAGTTCGGGACCTTCACGCAATATGTTTACCCTACGTTAGCGGAGTACAACAGTTTGCTACACTGCTTGTGACAGCATCACACCATGGAGATTTCTTGGTGGTTGGACAGGCTTGACTGCTGCTACACTCATGGAGTATTCTTCAGTGGACATTGCAGCAAACATCTTCATCATTTGCCTCACATCATCTTTCATGCGGTTTGTTTAGCATCCGGTGCTGAGAGGGGGTGTTAGATTTACACCACTGTGCTGCTTCACAGGTCTAGGGCATGCATGTACGGCTAGTGTGCCTCGGGGCTGGCCACTCTTTGCATATGCATATAGGCTGCATTGTCCGGCCGCCCACTTCTGGGCAGACAGGCCGTCCACCTTGTTCGGGCGCCCTCTATATTCCTATTTTTTCTTCTTGGGTTGTGAGGGTTTTTTTTCCTTGCATTGCCCTACCTCCCCTTGGGCACCTATATATGGGGCTAGGGGGGGTACCCAGAGATACTGTCACGTGCACATCTAACCTTATGTGCATGTGGACAAGCTACTTCATGACAAGGGTTCAGTTAGCTTAGGAAGTGTTCTGGCACTTTTGTGAGTCTGTTCGCAGACCGTGCATGTCCTGGCACATATCCTCTGGTTGCACATAGCATGATCATCAACATTACCATCAGATTCCATCAGGAGCATTTTACAGTGCACAGAACCTATTTTCATATTTTAGCCATTTTTCACTTATTATTAATAAGTGACTTTGTTGGGAAACTGGGTAGGGCAATTTTGGCAAGTCACTATATAAGAAACCTAGCGCTAGCACTTTCTGGCAGAAGAGGCAGCAGGGACCAAGTGTTCGACAGTGCACCTTCTCAGCAAGACCCCCCGGCAGGCAACCTAGCGTTTTCAGCCACCAAAGACCAGCCTAGCGTTTTTCATTAGATCAACCTTGGCATTTTGCAGACAACAGATCAGCCTGGCGTTAGCACTTCACAACAGATTGTCTAGCGTCTGCAGGCAACATCCTATGGGGAGGCTTAACCACCCTTGATGCTTAATCGCCTCAAGGGAAAGCTTCCTAGGAAATTTTCTACGGGGAGGCTTAACTGCCCTTGATGCTTAACCTCCTCAAGGGGGAAACTTCTAAGGAAACTTCGGGGGAGGCTATTCTCCCTTGGTGCTTAGCCGCCTCAAGGGAAACGTCCTAGGAATTTTCCAATTATGGCACAAAAAGCATCTGGAAAAATTTCTTGTCCCCTATTCCCCATGAATCACTTGCAAAATATATATACTCAAGAATGTAAAATCCCTCTTACCATGATGTGTGTCACCAAGAGGTGTATTTTTCTTGTTGCCTTCTTTAAATATGTACTACATATATTTATTTCTTTTATTTTTGCTTGTTTCCCCCGAAATCCTTGAAAAGGTGCAAGTGGGTTGCAACCTAAAACTGGTTTCTCACATCGGGAACCTAGTCAGTTATTCGGGTACTGGTCCAATTAGCACTGAATTCTGATGAGTATGGAAGCTTGTGTGCGTTAAAATGGAATTTGGGCCACGCGACAAGTCACTGACAACTTTATAAGTTGGGAGGGGTTAGGAAACTGAACCATAAGGGGCAAACTGGACACATGTCAGTAAGAAAAGCAACCTGCTTGACAACTCAACCTCTAGAAGCAAGGCCCAGTGTTAGGTGCAGCGGAATGAATGTTTGCGCTTTTCTCAAGATGAGTGCTTCGAGCTGTGCTCAAGGTTTCCTTTGTTCTTATGAAAGGTAGAGCCTTCCGTTCTTAATGAGAGAATGCTATGATCACAAACAAAGTGAATGGACACTGTGCGTGCAAGTGTATGAGAGTGAGAGATAGAGAGAGAAGAGAGATACGACACCAAAGACGTTGTAAAACCCTCCTCCGAAGGCCCCACTTGTCGGCGAGAGTGGTTTACTTATGATTGCACAATCTGGTACAAATGGAATGCATGAGACTGATGCAAGTCTAGGCTATGTCGACGATGATGACGGTGATGACGAAGTCGACCTAAGGGCTGAAATCTGCAATCTTCCTACTGCTGTCCAAAAACGCTATGGGCTGAAATTGGCTGCGGGTCCAAAAACGCTGATTTTTGGGGCTGTTTTTGTGGTTCTTTGTCCTTGAAATTTTGCAGGTTTAGGGCTGAAAACTGAGGTCTTTCCGGGCTGAATCTGCTACATTTAGGGGGCTGAATCTGCAACTACTTCATTGCTGAAAATCGCTGCATTGCTGTGGGTGGTATCTGCTGAAAACACTAGTCATGGGCTCCCAAAAACGCTAGGCATGCTGATGACAAAAACGCCAGGTTAAGGTTCTGCAAAAATACTAGGTGAGATCTTTTGCTGGCGATGATGCTGATGCAGAAACGCTATGCAGTGGGACTTTTTGGCGATGGTGTGATGATGCGAAACGCCAGGCTGTGATGCTTTCCAAAAACGCTAGTGGAAGGAGGATCTGTTGCTTGGAGGGAAGGTCCACCAAGGCTTGGTCTTGCTGAGAAGTTGCCTGCTGAGCTTGGCTCCTGTTGCCTCTTCTGCCAAATAGCTAGTCTAGGTTTGCTTATATACAAACTTAGCAAAATTGCCCTACCTACTTTCCAACAAAAGTCACTTAAAAATAATAAGTGAAAAATGTCAAAAATAGGTAAAATAGGTTAAATGCATTGGAAAATTCCCTTGAAGGATTCTAATGAGGATGCTTATGATCATGCTGTGTGCAACCAGAGGATATGCATCTACACTAAGTGACTGGGCATGCACGGTCTACGAATAGACTCACAAAAGTGCCAGATCACTTCCAAATCTAGACTGATTGGACTGAGTGAACCCTGATCATGATGTAGCTTGTCCACGGCCGTACACATAGGGTTGGATGTGTCACGTGACATCCCCTCCTTTTCAAAGTGAGGTACTGGTACCGAGCTGCATGGCGTCGAGGGAGATCGCCAATAGCATCCGGAATCCTGGAAGGGACTCTTCACCGGCCCACTCGGATGTGTGGGTCGTGCGGTATTTAAACTCCATAAAGGTCTACAAAGCTTGCTTCTTTGGGCCGCTCCGAAAGCGACACAATGTCTTCTGTGGCTTCTTCGATGCTTCAACTTCGTCTAGAGTCATGCTTCTTTCTTCTTCAAGAATCTCCATGGTTGAAAATTCGTGAAACCATTTCCAACACAAAACCATGAACATACCCATTCTATGTAAAGTGAGTGGGAAAAATATTGTCTTCTCTAAAGACTGTGTATGCAATGTAGATGAACATAGAGATGGAGTGACAATCCGTTCATCAAACATATGCAAACAATGAGATCGAATCTTTTCTGTTTGATTGAAATCAATCAACTGTGGCAAATCACAATGGAAATGCGCATGCTTGGTGCTCATACTTTCATGTGCTCTTTCTACAAATGTGTCATGCCAAGGAAGAGACATGGACTGTGACTTCCTTGAATGCATACTTTTCAGCTTTTCATGAACAATCCGCATACATCCGTACTCATTCATGAGTGAAACGTGCTCAACGTACAATATGTCATGCCTAGTAAAAGGGATCACATAAAGACGCTGATTAAAATACAGGAAACGATCACGAATGAAACACTCGTACAATGCGTGCGTATCAATCATGCGAACACATAATACTTCCTGTGAGGGTTCTTTGGACCTAGGTCGAGAGCCAAGATCGGTTCTTCTTGAATGATCGAATCGTCCTGTGGGGGTTCTTTGGACCTTGACTCGAAAGCCAAGATCGGTTCTTTGTGATTGATCGAATCTACAACGAGGTTAGCTTCGCTAGAAAAAGCATCCACTAACACATCATCCTTGTGAACAATCACATCATCTTCATGCAACTCATCATGCTTGTGAGAAATCACATCTTGATCATGCAAATCATCATGCTTGTCATTGTCATCCAAATCATTACGCAAATCATTGGCATCCAAATCATCATGCTTATCATTATCATTCAAATCTTGTGTGTCATGCTTTGGAGAAGAAAAGACAGAGAGAGTCTCCTTCTCCCGATTCTCTTCAATGGGCGCCTACACATTAGAGAATAGTAGGACAAACTCTTGCATGCGTTGATCTATCTACGCTTCACGCTCTTACCGTCTTTCTTTGCGCTCGCGAGCCAATTCGACTAGTCTTTCTATGGACTCACGATCCAATTCTGCATTTCTTTCTGTGGCCGCCAAGCGTACTTGCTCACACTCACGCTCTATGGCTGCCATTCTTTCCTCGTGTCACTCTTCTTGTTGTCTACCTTGTCGTACCATCATGTCCATCATTGTCTTGCACCAAGCTTCCATAGGATCTGGTGCAATTCTTGGCGTAGATGGGGAAGGGGGAGGGTCGGAAAAACCTCCTGGTGGGGAAAATTCTTCTTCGCCTCTCTCATGCTCATCACCTCCAACCGAAGTATCCATTCCGCTTCGAGTGATGACCATCCACTGAAGTCTTGGGTTCTTGTGGGTTCTTGTGGTCTTGGGTTCTTAAGTTCACGAGGAACTTGGGTTCTTGAGGGTCTTGGGTTCTTACGGGTCTTGAGATTCTTGAGGTTTTCTTTCGCTTGCAATTTGTGTTTGAGAAGGATCTTCTCTTCACCCGAGTTCTACTCTTTTCCGCGGGCCCACCCCTTGGCGGCCTTGCGCTCACACCAAGGTTGCTTTTTCCCACCTCACGTCGATTGGCCGGCCGCTAAGTGCACGGTCCGCTCTCAATGAGTGAAAAGAGGCACAAGGGGAGGCTGGACAAGCCCTTCTTTCTTGGGATTCCTGTCACTCTTCAAAAACACGATTAGGAATCGACACGCCCAAGCGAACTTGGGTTCGTGCGACTGCAACAAGAAAAAAAATTTCTTGTGATTCTTGTGGTTCTTTCCTTGAGTGATACAGAACACTGCCAAAGCTCTGATACCAATGTTAGGTGCAACGGAATGAATGTTTGCGCTTTGCTCAAGATGAGTGCTCCGAACTGTGCTCAAGGTTCCTTTTGTTCTTATGGAAGGTAGAGCCTTCCATCTTTAATGAGAGAATGCTATGATCACAAACAAAGTGAATGGACACTGTGCGTGCAAGTGTATGAGACTGAGAGATAGAGAGAGAAGAGAGATACGACACCAGAGACGTTGCAAAACCCTCCTCGGAAGGCCGCACTCTCGTTGGCGAGAGTGGTCTACTTATGATTGCACAATCTGGTACAAATGGAATACATGAGACTGATGCAAGTCTAGGCTATGTCGACGATGACGACGGTGATGACGAAGTCGACCTAAGGGCTGAAATCTGCAATCTTCCTACTGCTGTGTAAAAACGCTATGGGTTGAAATCTGGTGCGGGTCCAGAAACGCTGATTTTTGGGGCTGTTCCGGTGGTTCTTTGTTGCTGAATTCTGTAGGTTTAGGGCTGAAAACTTGTTGGGTTAAAGGCCCAGATGGCCCCCTTTAATGTATATTTTAAAGGTTACTAACCTTTGGCCAAGTTCACATTGAACTTGGCCACTAACTTATAAATTGGTGCTATAGCTTTCCTTTTAATAAAGGGAATGTGAGTTTTTCCAACTCACTCACTTATTCCCCCAGCTAACGAGCGTGTTCTCTCTCTCTCTCTCTCTCTCTCTCTCTCTCTCTCTCTCTCTCTCTCTCCTATCGTTCTGCTAGCGGCCTCCTTCCTGTCTGCACTCGCCCCTCTCCAAGGTGCACACCCTGCACATTTCCGCGTGCTCTTTTACTTGCACACACCGCCGTGCGCTCCTCAACTGGTATCAGAGCCAAATAAGGGTTTGCTCCCAAACCTGCAAACGCTGATTTTCAGCCAAGGAGGTCAACTTTCACGCGTGATTTTGCAATTTATTGCCAAAGGACTCGTCCCCGGACACTAGAGAGCTCCTAGCAAGTCAAATTGACCTAAAACAGGTTGAAATTAGGTCAAAATCAGCAAATTATAGGTTATGACAGCAAAATACAGGTTTTGCAAATGATGTATTAAGGTGTGGGAACACTTTTGGTAAGTCCCCGTTACGCGAAAACACTGAAGTTGCCGAAAAACAGGTCCTAAAACAGACGTTTTCAGCAAATTTCAGATTTACGCAAGTTTTTCGCAAGTGTTTTTATGATGCGACTACATTGGGGAAAGTGCAAATTGATGCAATCTACGCACGTTTGACAAATTTTGGCTATGTATGACCATTTGTGGCTCAATTTCATGCAATTTGATGCTACAAATTGGGGCTTTTGCTTTTACATGCTTCTCAAGGCTGTGCATTAGCCTTATGTATGTTCTGTGAGGCTAAAAACAACTAAATTTGTTGTTTTCGAGCACAAATTCGCTCGCTGAAATTTCCTGCGCATAAATTGCAGAAATTGATTTTTGTGCCCAAATCGACCTATTTTGCCCCAAATTGCTCCTGTGACCATTTGGATCTGTAGTGCACATCTGGAGCTGTAGTGCACATCTCTGTGAGGCTATACTCCGGTTTTTGTGCATTTTGCCCAAAAATTCAACGTATTAGCCCTCTTATTCGTGCCTCATCTTCTTCGGATGTGAAGAATCTCTCGAGATTAGGAGGTTCGATGGAACAGGTTTCGACCTTTGGAAAGACAGGATCCAGGGAATCCTATTTCTTAAGGATTGTGAAGGGGCACTTTAACAGGTAAAGCCACAGAATATGACGGATGAAGCATGGGTTAACCTGAATAGGAAGGCTGTTACATATATTAAAATGGCCATGATCGATGAGACAGTCATTGATGTGAAAGGTCTCACAAGTGCTTTTGATGTGTGGGAGAAGTTAAAGGGAATGTATGAGAATACAATGCTTGCCAATCAAGTGCATTTGATGCGAAAACTTGTTGGCATGCAACTAGATGAGTCCAAGAGTGTTGCAGAGCACTTGTCATTGTTCGCAGGTACTTTGTCGCAGTTACAGGATTCAGGCTTGCCCCCTTTTGATGATAAGCTGAAAGCTATCTTCTTGCTTATGACCTTACTTGAGTCATGGGAAACATTGGTGGTTTCATTGTCGAATAACCCCAATTTGACCTTTGATGGTGTTAGGGGTTCTATCTTGAATGAAGCTTTCAAGAGGAAAGCAAGTGGAGAGGGAGACAGCTCTGCCAACATGGTTAGAGGCAGGACAGAAAAGAAGAATGCTTATGCACAAAGGAGTAAGAGTAAGAGTAAGGAAAGGAGAAATGCCAACAAAGGCAAGGGTGATGTGACTTGCTATCAGTGTGGCAGGAAAGGTTACGAGAAACCCGATTGCATAAAGCCGAGTCAAAAAGGAAAAAGAATGGTAGAGACAAAAAGAAAGAGAAGAAGGAAGTCAAGACAGATGCATAGGATAGCTCAAAGGACAAAGAGAAGGCCAATGTGGCTTCTAGTGTTGTGATTGAGGAGCTGTCAGATGTAGAGGACATCTTGTGTGCCACTTTGTCAGATGATGATGCTTATGACTATGATGCCTCTCTTAATGTTCATTCACAGGACATCGGATCACCAAGAGTGATCTTATTGATGCTTTGTTGATTGTCAATGATGCATTATCCCAGACTTGGATTGTTGATTCCGGTGCTTCATTTCATGTAACTCCTATCAAGGAGTGTTTCTCTACTTTTGATGCAGGCAAGCGTGGCCATGTATACCTTGGAAACAATCATGCATGTTCCATTGAGGGTATTGGCACTGTGCATCTCTTCATAGATGGCACAAACGAGCTTGTCTTGCATGATGTTAGATATGTGCCGGGAATCAAGAAGAGTCTGCTTTCTGTTGGTCAGATAGATATGCATGGTTACAGCATCTTGTTTGAGAGAGGATCATGGAAAATGACTAAAGGCTAAGGCTGATTGTAAAGGGCACAAAGAAAGGGACACTTTACTGCATGCATGGAAAGGGTTTATTTGCTTAAATCTAAGGATGAAGCCTTTGCTGCGTTTAAGAGATTTCATGCATTTGTGACCACCCAAACAGGTAGAAAGCTAAAATGCTTGCGTACGGACAATGGGGGGGAGTTCACAAGTGCTGAATTTAACAAATTTTGTGAAAATTTGGGCATTAAGAGGGAGCTTACTGTGCCATATAGCCCCTCTTCTAATGGTGTGGCTGAAAGATTCAATAGGACACTTTGTGAGAGGGTGAGATGCATGCTGTCCACAACTAATCTCTCTCATGGATTTTGGGGAGAAGCTTTGAAAACTGTAGTCCATATATGCAATCGATCCCCTCACATGTCTTTGAAAGGTGACATCCTTGAAGAGGTTTGGTCTGGCAAGCCTGCTTCGTATGATCACTTACGCATTTTTGGTTGCGAGGCTTTTGTGCATGGTAGACCTGAGTTGAGGAGTAAACTAGATGCCAAGTCCATTAAAGGCCTCTTCATGGGATATGGTGAAGAAGGCGAAATGGGTTACATAATTTGGTTACCTCAGCTCAAAAGGGTTGTACGCAGCTGGGATGTTGTTTTTAATGAGGCAAGGCTGCTTCAAAACAATTGTGCCTCAAAGCATGACCATAAAAGGGTGAAATTTCAGCATGACCGGCCACTTGTTAGGCCTATTTTTGACCCTCAAGATGCACCACAAATGGCTGAAAATGTAGATGATCCAGTGGTGTTTGAGCCAGATGATGTTGGACAGCAAATTGAGGCTCCTGAAGGGCATTTTCAACCAAGAAACAATGCTGAAAATGGTGCTGAAAATGATATAAATCAGCCCATTGTTGATGATTTTATCATGCCACCTGATGTAAACCCATTGCCGGATAATGTGGATCATTGGGTGAGGCGGTCTACTTGTCAAAGATGGCCTGTGAGCAGATATGATCCCTCTTTGCATTACATTATGTTGACAGATGAGGGAGAGCCTCTTATGTATAAAGAGACAAAGACATGTGAGCACAACGACAAGTGGGAGCTTGCTATGCAGGAAGAGATTAAAGCTTTGCATGCTAATCATATGTGAAGATGACCACTTTGCGTGTACTGTTTGCCATAGTGGCTGCTCTTGATTTGGAAATGGACCAAATGGATGTACATACCGCTTTCTTGCATGGTGATGTGGAAGAAGAGCTTTACATGAAGCAACCCGAGGGTTTTGTTATTCCTGGCAAGGAACATATGGTATGTATGCTCAATAGAAGCTTGTATGGGCTGAAACAATCATAGGGACGCCTGGGAAGTGCTGTGAAAGCATTGTTTTTAACTTATAAGGTTTTATTGAGTTTTTGGGCAGGTTCAGACTATTTTTAAAATACGCCGGCCTCCCACTTAATAAGTGGGCAGCCATTTGATAAATAAGGCAACAGATCAGCTAGCATTTTCTCTCTCTTTTTTTGGCAGAAAAAAAAAAGGAAAAAAAAATTTGAAAAAAAAAAAAAAAAACCGGCCGCGATCTCGACGCGAGCAGCTATTCGTGTCCGTGGCTAGGAGCTATAAAAGCATCACATGCCCTCACTCAGAGAGGAGGACCAATCTTTGCAAGGAGGAGATGCTGCTGCAGATTTCAGCCGTAAAGAAGACGTTGCCGGTGATGCCCATGGCTGCCCCAAGTGTACCAGATGTCGCCAAGACCCAGTGCGCGAGTTCCCTCGCGAAGAAGTGCCTACGAAGCGTGTTTCCATCGCGACAAGTTACTGTTTTTCTCTGTTTTCAGCCCATAAACGTCGTAGACGGGGCTGATTTACGAGAAGGAACCCGAGAACACACCTCTTTTGTGTGTAGGATTGGAAGAGAGGATTTTCTATGGAGAGATCTCTTCCGGGGAATTGCTTTTTCGAGAACGGAGTTGCGTTTCGAGCGTCGAGACTTTGAAGGTAACGATTTTCATGTTCTGATCTTTGAGTATTTGATTGTAGGTGTACTTCCTCTTCGTGAGGGAGTAGGAGCAGAGGAAGGCATGAGCCTCTGCAGGAGAAAAGCGCTCTGAGGAACTAGAGCCAGATCAGCCCAAGGGTTTCGTACCCGAGTTTGGGAAGTAGATCCACGGATCGGAGAGAGGTAGTCTCTCAAGTTGTGATCCGGAAGTTGGGATTCCCAAGTAAGGACTTCGTGTCCGGGAAAGCAGAGTTGTTCTGCGGGAAGAGGACTCTGGAAAGAGAGTTGGAAAAGAGTTGCAGGGATGCCATGCCTTGAGTCTGGAAGGTGAGATCCAGAGGCGAGAACCTTGATTCTCGAGGAATTGGAATAAGGAACGGAAGTTTCTTGGAATAGGGTTTTGCCCTAGGAATTGGAAGCTGAGGCTTCCGGAAACCATCAAGTCTTATTCTAGAACGAACGTGGTAATACGTTCGGTTCAAGTGCTTGTATAGACTTCTCCTCAGTAATAAAGATACTATTACGGGGGGGGACCAGCCCATCTTCTGGTCCCCAGTACTGTGTCGATCTTCTCACTCTCTATCTCTCTCTCTATTTATTTCTCTCTATATCCTCTGGCTTCAGTAATAAGTGATAAATCCTATTTATCCGAATGTATTTTATATTGTTATGCGCTCCCATTTGTGACAGTTGCTACTAGGCCTAGCACCTAGGCCTGACATAGCCCATGCAGTGGGAGTTGTGAGCCGATTTATGGCTAATCTAGGTAGGTTGCATTGGGATGCAGTGAAGTCCATTATGAGGTACTTGAAAGGGACTAAAAAAAAAAGCCTCTGCTATGGTAAAGGACCAATGGAGTTGAAGACATTTTGAAGGGATTTTGTGACTCTGACATGGTTGGTGATGTGGATACACGGAAATCCACAAGTGGCTATGTGTTTACTCTTGCGGGAGGTGCTGTTTCATGGTGTTCTAGATTGCAAAAGATTGTTGTATTGTAGTGAGTTTGGTTTGCCTGCCAAGGCACCTATGCTTGGTTGTGATAGCTAGAGTGCCATATGCCTGGCAAAGAATGCCATGTTTCATGCACGCACAAAGCATATTGATGTGTGGTATCACTTCATACGAGAAGTGCTTGAGGATGGCCTTATTACATTGGTTAAGGTCTATACATCACAAAATCCAGCTGATGCTCTCACTAAGTGCTTATCGAAATGTCACGTGACATATCCAACCCTATGTGTCCGTGGACAAGCTACAGTATAACAGGGTTTAGTCAGTCCAGTCAGTCTAGATTAGAAGTGATTTGGCACTTTTGTGAGTCTATTCGTAGACTGTGCATGCCTGATCATCAGTATTCCCACCAGAATCCATTAGATTCCATCAGGGGAATTTTTCAGTGCATTTAGCCTATTTTACCTATTTTTGACATTTTTCACTTATTAATTTAAGTGGCTTTCCAACAAAAATAGGTAGGGAAATTTGGGTAAGAAAATATATAAGCAAACCAAGTATAGCACTAAATGGCAAAAGAGGCAACAGGAGCCAAGCTCAGCAGGCAACTTCTCACAAGAACCTTGGTGGACTTTCCCCCTCCAAGCAGCAAATTCCCTCACCTAGCGTTTTTGCACAACATTCCCATCGTGGCGTTTTTGCATTAGACTTGCATCGCCAACAGTACCCAGCACCTAGCGTTTTTGCAAGGACCACAACTGCTAGCGTTTTTTATCATCAGATCCCCTGGCGTTTTTGGTTTTCAGCAGCAGATACAGACCGGCAATTTTCACCTAAAGTGTAGTAGATTCAGCCCGGTAAAGACCTCAGTTTTCAGCCTTGAAGAACCTTTGTTTTCAGCCCTAAACCTGCAGATTTTCAGCGACAAAGACCCACAGAAACAGCCCCAAAAATCAGCGTTTTTGGACCCGCAACAGATTTCAGCCCATAGCGTTTTTGGACAACAGTAGAAAGATTGCAGATTTCAGCCCTTAGGTCGACTTCGTCATCACTGTCGTCATCGTCGACATAGCCCTAGACTTGCATCAGTCCCATGCATACCATTTGTACCAGATTGTGCAATCAATAGTAGACCACTCTCGCCGAGGAGAGTGGGGCCTTCGGAGGAGGGTTTTACAACGTCTCTGGTGTCGTATCTCTCTTCTCTCTCTATCTCTCAATCTCATACACTTGCACGCACAGTGTCCATTCACTTTGTTTGTGATCATAGCATTCTCTCATTAAGAACGGAAGGCTCTCCCTTCCGTAAGAACAAAAGGAACCTTGAGCACAGTTCGGAGCACTCATCTTGAGCAAAGCGCAAACATTCATTCCGCTGCACCTAACATTGGTATCAGAGCTTTGGCAGTGTTCTGTATCACTCAAGGAAAGAAGCACAAGAATCACAAGATTTTTTTTTTGCTTGTTGCGGTCGTACGAACCTAAGTTCACTTGGGCGTGTCGATTCCTAATCGTGTTTTTGAAGAGTGACAGGAAGAAGGGCTTGTCCAGCCTCCCCTTGTGCCTCTTTTCAATCATTGAGAGCGGACCGTGCACTTAGCGGCCGGCCACTTGACGTGAGGTGGGAAAAAGCAACCTTGGTGTGAGCGCAAGGCCGCCAAGGGGTGCACCTGCGGAAAAGAGCAGAACTCGGGTGAAGAGAAGATCCTTCTCAAACACAGATTGCAAGCGAAAGAAGCACCTCAAGAACCTCAAGATCTGCAAGAACCTCAAGACCCTCAAGAATCCAAGAACCAAGACCCCCAAGAACCCAAGTTCCTCGTGAACTTAAGAACCCAAGACCACAAGAACCCACAAGAACCCACGACTTCAGAATGGTCATCACTCGAAGCGGAATGGATACTTCGCTTGGAGGTGATGAGCATGAGAGAGGCGAAGAAGAATTTTCCCCACCGAGAGGTTTTTCTGACCCTCCCCCTTCCCCATCTACGACAAGAATTGCACTAACTCCTATGGAGGAGTTGGACCAGATGTTTATGAAAAGGAAGTTAGAACGAGAAGCAAGAAATGCAGAAAGAATGGTAGAAATGGAACGCAGACACGTAGAAAGATGAGCAGAAATGGAGCGCAGATACCAAGAAAGAATTGCAGCCGCCGTCAAAGGAAAGAGCGACCAATAGGTGAAAGAGTTCTTGCAACTCGTTTCTCAAGCTCAGGCACAGATGCAGAAGATTCGGGAAAAGGAGACTCTCTCAGTCTCTTCTTCTCCAAAGCATGACACAAAGGATTTGCATGATTGTGAGAAGCATGATGATTTGAATGACAATGACAAGCATGATGATTTGCATGATCAAGATGTGATTTCTCACAAGCATGATGATTTGCATGATCAAGATGTGCTTTCTCACAAACATGATGAGTTGCATGAAGATGATGTGATTGTTCACAAGGATGATGTGTTAGTGGATGCTTTTTCTAGCGAAGCTAACCTCGTTGTAGATTCGATCAATCACGAAGAATCGATCTTGGCTCTCGAGTCGAGGTCCAAAGAACCCCCACAGGACGATTCGATCATTCAGGAAGAACCGATCTTGGCTCTCGAGCCTAGGTCTCAAGAACCCTCAATGGAAGTATTATGTGTTTGCATGATTGATATGCACGCATTGTTCGAGTGTTTCATTCGTGATCATTTCCTGTATTTTAGTCAGCGTCCTTATGTGATCCCTTTTCCTAGGCATGACATATTGTACGCTGAGCACGTTTCACTCATGAATGAGCACGAATGTATGCGGATTGTTCATGAAAAACTGAAAAGTATGTATGTAAGGAAGTCACATTCCATGTCTCTTCCTTGGCATGACACATTTATAGAAAGAGCACATGAAAGTATGAGCACCAAGCATGGGTATTTCCGTTGTGAATTGCCACAGTTGATTGCTTTAGATCAGAAGAGAAAGATTCGATCTCATTGTTTGCGTGTGTGTGGTGAATGGTTTGGCACTCCGTCTCTTTGCTCATCTACATTGCATGCCCAATCTATTAGGACGACATGATTTTTTCCACTCACTTTACATGAAATAGGTATGTTCATGGTTTTGTGTTGGAAATGGTTTCAGGAATTTTCAGCCATGGGGATTCTTGAAGAAGAAAGAAGCGTGACTCTAGACGAAGTTGAAGCATCGAAGGAGCCACAAAAGACTTTGTCGCTTTCGGCGCGGCCCAAAGAAGCAAGCGTTGCAGACCTTTATGAAGTTCAAGTACTGCACGACCCACACATAAGAGTGGGCCGGCGAAGAGTCCCTTTCAGGATTCCGGATGCTACTGGCGATCTCCCTCGACGCCATACAGTTCGGTACCAGTTCCTCACTTTAAAAAGGAGGGGATGTCACGTGACACATCCAACCCTATGTGTCCGTGGACAAGCTACAGCATAACAGGGTTCAGTCAGTCCAATCAGTTTAGATTAGAAGTGATTTGGCACTTTTGTGAGTCTATTCGTAGACCGTGCATGCCCAGTCACTTAGTGTAGATGCATATCCTCTGGTTGCACACAGCATGATCATCAGTATTCCCACCAGAATCCATCAGATTCCATCAGGGGAATTTTCCAGTGCATTTAGCCTATTTGACCTATTTTTGACATTTTTCACTTATTAATTTAAGTGACTTTCCAACAAAAGTAGGTAGGGCAATTTGGGTAAGAAAATATATAAGCAAACCAAGTTTAGCACTAAATGGCAGAAGAGGCAACAGGAGCCAAGCTCAGCAGGCAACTTCTCACAAGAACCTTGGTGGACTTTCCCCTCCAAGGAGCAGATTCCCTCACCTAGCGTTTTTGCACAGCATCCCCAGCCTAACGTTTTTGCATCAGACTTGCATCGCCAACAGTACCCAGCACCTAGCGTTTTTGGAAGGACCACAACTGCTAGCTTTTTTGATCATCAGATCTCCTGGCGTTTTTGGTTTTCAGCAGCAGATACAGACCGGCAATTTTCACCTAAAGTGTAGTAGATTCAGCCCGGTAAAGACCTTGGTTTTCAGCCTTGAAGAACCTCTGTTTTCAGCCCTAAACCTGCAGATTTTCAGCAACAAAGACCCACGAAAACAGCCCCAAAAATCAGCGTTTTTGGACCTACGGCGCCGCGCACTCATCAAAACTGAGGTCTTTCCGGGCTGAATCTGCAACTACTTCATTGTTGAAAATTACTGCATTGCTGTGGGTGGTATCTGTTGAAAACGCTAGTCATGGGCTCCCAAAAACGCTAGGCATGCTGATGACAAAAACGCCAGGTTGAGGTTCTGCAAAAACGCTAGGTGAGATCTTTTGCTGGCGATGATGCTGATGCAGAAACGCTATGCAGTGGGACTTTTTGGCGATGGTGTGATGATGCAAAACGCGAGGCTGTGATGCTTTCCGAAAACGCTAGTGGAAGGGGGATCTGCTGCTTGGAGGGAAGGTCCACCAAGGCTTGGTCTTGTTGAGAAGTTGCCTGCTGAGCTTGGCTCTTGTTGCCTCTTCTGCCAAATAGTGCTAGTCTAGGTTTGCTTATATACAAACTTAGCAAAATTGCCCTACCTACTTTCCAACAAAAGTAGGTTAAAAGTAATAAGTGAAAAATGTCAAAAATAGGTAAAATAGGCTAAATGCATTGGAAAATTCCCCTGAAGGATTTTGATGGGAATACTTATGATCATGCTGTGTGCAACCAGAGGATATGCATCTACACTAAGTGACTGGGCATGCACGGTCTACGAATAGACTCACAAAAGTGCCAGATCACTTCTAAATCTAGACTGACTGGACTGGTTGAACCTTGATCATGTTGTAGCTTGTCCACGGACACATAGGGTTGGATGTGTCACGTGACCCCAGCTTAGGGGACGCTCAAGAAGAGAAGGGGCTGCCTCTGGCTCATTTGTGAGTGAATTTTCAGGTTTGAAGCTTTAATGGAAAGCTTGCCTTCTTCCCTTGTCTCATGTAGTGCTCTCGTGCATCTCTCTCTCTTCCCTTTGCTCATATGGTAATGCCCCATAGTTTGGCTACTCAGATGACCATGTACAACTTTGTGGGCTTTATGGGCGTTTGCCAAGGCAAGAGCCGTCTGATCAGTAACTGCATTAGCTTATTGCCAATCACCCACAAGTACACACAATTCCATCGCGACAAATTGAGTTTTCACTCATCCAAACCAAAGGGGAAGCGCCCCATTATGCGCAGGAGCTCACAAGACAGGCATAGACGTGTTTGCTCCTCTCAAAATGATCCAAAATAGAGAACTACAACCTGCTGTGTTTATTTGCAGGTTTAGGGTTTCGCACCTAAACTGCAAGCGAACACCAAGGAAGCCTTGGGGTGGTTATATAGGGAGTTTGGGCACTTGTCAGTGACCAAGCAGAAAATTACAGCACGCTGAAATGCAGTTACAGCTCATTGGAAAGCTTCTAAAATGCAAGGGAATTTGTCCTAGAAGTGTACTTCTGACCTACAGGGGTTTTGGCGCTGTTATGCTACCGAAATTGGGTCGAAAACCTACAATTTCAGCCCTTGACAGGTTTGGACAGCTTGGTGAGGGTTTGGTGTAAGTGTTCGGGTCGTTTGTTTGCAATTGAATAAAGAAATACTGAAAGGGGCACTAGTCTGGGGCCTACAGGGTGTCGGACTTCGTGTGTGCAGTGACATTCTACCTCTCACTTTGTACTCCCCGTCTTGTAAAACCTTTGGGTGATAGGCCTTTGAGCATCCCCAGCTGTCTGTTGTGCACAATATACAGCTTCTTTTTGTGCAAAAAAAATAAAAATAAAGAGACAGGGGGACAGAGTCAAAGAAAGTAGGTTTAGGTGACATAGGCAGAAAGGGGCCATCCGTATTACTCAGGTTTGCAGACATTAGACCGCCTTGTTGAGGGTCCGGTCCACCTCCTGACATTTCCTCCTCTTCAATAGCTACACCATCTGCTTGTTATGAGGCTTCTCAGGATATAGTTTCCTCAAATAGTGCTGATAGGGAATGGATTCTGTTTGTTGCACTTATGGCAGAGTGCGAGGACAACTTCCCACCTCTTGCATTAGATAAAAATATATACATCAAAGAGAGACCAAAAACCAAGAAATGTTCTTGATGGGGACCACATGATCGGCTTAAACTGAGCTTAGCTGCAACCTGAGGCCCTTACTCGGTAAAGATTGGCAGACCTACTGATTTGTCTTTAACCTTTCCTTTGGACTAAAGTTTTTAGGTAGTATTAAGCCTGGGTGAGTGTGTCCATCATTCCCAGTTGTACGTTCAATGTTGTGAGAGGATTTAGCCTATTGCGTGCTTTCTCAGATTCTAGCATACAAAAGGAAAAAAAGTCTGAGTTCAATGAAAAGAAGAGGTGGTTTTTAGTAGTGAATTGCTCAAGGAGAGCTCTGACGTGACTGTGATCTATCTGTGCAGTTTGTTTTGACATTCTTGGCTGTTATCCGGGCCCGTGCTGTTGCTGCTCCTTTGAATTCTGCCTACACTGAAGATGAATTTAAGTTCTACTTGGAAGACTCCCAGTCAGTCTTGTTAATTGTACCTGCTATAGAGGGAAACAAGGCAGCAGAGAGTGCAGCCAAGAAACTCGATCTTCCTATCGCAGAAGGAAAATGGAATGTCAACAATAATGGGGTAGATTTTCTAGCCAAGTCCAAATATGCAATAATTTATGAAACAATGGATATAGCAGGGATTGTTAATGAGAATGATGATGAGGCCTTATTTCTTCACACGTCAGGAACCACAAGTCGTCCAAAAGGGGTGCCATTGACTCAGTTGAATCTGTCAGCATCAGTACAGCACATTGTCCAAGCATATGAATTAGGGCCAGGCGATAAAACTGTCATCATTTTACCACTTTTTCATGTGCATGGCTTAATGGCAGGTTTGCTGTCCTCTCTCATAGCAGGAGGGACTGTTGTTCTACCTAGTTCCGGACGATTCTCTGCCACAAAGTTTTGGGATGATATGAAAATGCATGGAGCAACATGGTACACAGCAGTACCCACTGTACACCAGATTTTACTGGAAAAGCACAAAGCTAAACCAGAGCTAAGCTACCCAGACCTCAGATTCATTCGTAGCTGCAGTGCATCTCTTGCCCCTGCTGTTCTCCAACAGTTAGAAGAAGCATTCAGGGCTCCCGTTTTAGAAGCATATGCAATGACAGAAGCCAGCCATCAAATGACTTCTAACCCTATACCTCAACATGGCCCTCACAAACCTGGCTGTGTTGGTAAACCCACAGGCATTAAGCTTGCTATCCTGGATGATGAGGGAAGAGAGTTGCCACCTGGACAAGTGGGAGAAGTTTGTATCAAGGGACTGAATGTAACCAAGGGGTATAAAAACAATGCGGATGCTAACAAAGTGGCATTTGCATTTGGGTGGTTTCACACCGGAGATAGGGGGTTTTTAGATGAGGATGGTTACTTGAGCTTGACTGGTCGAATCAAGGAGTTGATTAATCGTGGAGGTAGGCTTCATAATTCCTTTCTTTGTTTCTAGGTTTTCAGTTCAGTTTTCTAAAAGTTTTGATCATCTGGGTTCAAAATCTCTTTCTGTGGCGTTCATACAGGAGAAAAGATTTCACCTTTGGAAGTTGATGCTGTCCTTCTTGCTCATCCAGCTGTGGCACAAGCTGTCACCTTCGCAGCACCTGACAGTAAATACGGCGAAGAGGTGCTTGTTGCCTTCATATAGCATACAGCTACTTTGTGGTTGGCTTTGTTGCAGAGCTCATGAGAAGATTGTTTATATTTGCTCCGCAGGTAAATGCTGCCATTGTATTCTCAGAAGGGGCGTTCGTAACTGAGGAGGAGATCAAGGAGTTTTGCAAGAAAAACCTTGCAACTTTTAAAATTCCTAAAAAGATATTTTTTGCTAAGGACGTGCCTAGAACTCCAACTGGGAAGATCCAAAGAAGAATTGTTGCCGAGCATTTTTTATCCAACAAGTCATCGTAAAGGTGTTTGCTTCTAGCTCAACCAATTCCAATTCACTGCACTTCACTGAGAATGTTTCCCGCCAATAAGAAATGCTTTACATCAACAAGGAGCAATAAGCATGGGTATCTTGTAAGAATTACGTTTTCTTTACCTAAGGCAAGGATGAGGGTGATACAAACCCCACCTACACTAGGCAATGAATGGGCCTAGTTATAAGCAGGTGAAATTTCAAAGATTATTGTGGTTGTATCTTAAGCTGAGTGTTTGAATATAATCGGCCATCTATGAGGGAGTACGATTTTCAGTTTGTGCAGTGTCTTACAGACATTAGATTGTTGTTGTGCTGAGCTGTGTCAGGAAGTATTTTGCAGCTCTTCCAGATTTTATACAGTAGATTTTTGTGTGTGGTTGCATATAAATATGTGCATAAATAAACATTTATATGCAGCCTTTGACACTTGACCCTGGGAGAAAATTAGAGGCAGCAATTGACATGGAGCGAGCACATAAGGATGGAGCGAGTACTCATCTACTCACACCTCCTGAACATGCAGAGGGATCTCATGGAACTCAAACAGGATCATCTGCCTTAGCCATCTCTGTGCTTCATCAAATGTGAGCGTCGAAGGCGCGAGGTGAATGACAAACCAACAACTCAGATGGCAGATGAGAAAGCTCGCAAAGCAGTTTGGGGTGAGTTTGGCATATGTTGAACTACATCTTTGACGGGTGAGAAGGCAAGCCCTCTGTGATAGGTGAGCTGTAGGTGAGATACTTCTAAGTTTTGACTCTTGTGTTTGTAGAACACTATTCTGGCCTAAAGGAATTTGTGAATCAGCTTCACAGACTTTTAATCCAAATCTTAGAGAATCATGAAGAAAGACTGCATAGCATCTATATCCTACTTTCTCATAGAGAATAATTCTCCTCGGTTTCCCTGTCCCCACTATACGTGGAGGAGATATCCAACGGAAAACGTACTTTATTGGGCTTCCAAGTGTTAAGAGTTTTGGCATCTCAAGTGAGTTGTCCAATGTGATTATTTTGGCTTTTAGATATTTATTTTGCTTAATTGCCAAAGTCTAGGTAGGGCAATTTACTGAGGTTAGCATATATGCAACCCCTTGCCTCCATTGTATTACAAATTCAGTTATTCATTGCCAAGGTTGATTGGTTCATGATACTCTCTCTCTCTCTCTCTCTCTCTCTCTCTCTCTCTCTCTCCTTGGTCTCTACGCTTCCTTATTATTGTGTCAATTGAAAGGATAAATGCATATTAGCTTAGCGTTGGAAATTTTTTGAACTTTTCAGAGTAAGTTATAAATACCTTGTTTGGTATCCTTGACTTGAGTAATTTATGCGTGATTAGGACTATATGGGTTCACTACAATTCTGGTTGAATTTGGATTACTTAGTTGGCTGAGTGCTTTTATTGGTTGATACGCTTTTGATTGTATTTTACTAAACTTTGGGTTTGTTAAAGCTTGGTTTTTGGCTCGAAACACGATTGCAAAACTGAGGTTTTGGTTATTGCTTGAAGATGGTTTAGTTGCAACAAATGGCTTCTTAAATCACTATGAAAATATAATTAAGATTTGCTTGTGGATGGTTAGACAAAGTTTGAATTCTTGGATACAGTACAGTGCTACTCTAAGATAAGGCTTTCAAAGATCTACTCTGAGAAAGTAGTTTTATCTTGGAAACTTTAACTTGAAATGAAGGAGAATTATTTGAGATTTGCTCATACTTTTTAGACAGTAGATTATCTAATATTTAATAAAGCAAACTATTTCAAGATAATTATTGTGTTAGCAACTCCTTTGTGATACAATATTACATGAAATACAAGTATTGCCACTTGCATCAGAAGGGTTGATGGCCTTTCGATGCATTATAGTTACATACTCTAAACCACATACACATAAAAATAAAACTTTTTAGGATAGTAGTTTAAGTTACAAAATTTTAAGTAGAAGGATAATAACATATAGATTCTTGGACACTTGTAATTTGTATTGGAAGGCTAACGAATTTGTTGTTTTGTTTATGTGGATGTATGTGAGAATGCTATCGTTACTTAAAATGGTTTAGCTTAGTTGATGTCCGACTTTAAAAATCATGGCTGATTTCAACCTTGACGATGTCTACAAACTCTAGTATTTATGTATAGGATTATTAGAATGATATCTCATTCTTACTTTATTCTATAAAAATGAATCTGATATTGGGTCATTTTTGTACAAATCATTGTCCAATTTTTTAAAGCCAGTTATCTTTTGAACTTTATACTTTTTTGTGTATAACTATTAAGTTTAATACAATAACACACACATCCTAAACACAAGGCTCTCCAGGGTAATTGGGTAGACCATGATGTTGGCTTTAGATTACGTTTGGTATATAGGCTTTGATTAAGCCATTGTTTGTAATTTGTTATTGGGTTGACAAGTGTTAGGTGTTCTTTCTTTGGCTATAGACTGGTTCTCGCTCATGGTTGTTGTAGTCCTTTAGCTTAGCCGGCTTAAGGTTGTAGGTTAGCCCAAATTTACTCACTCATGTTTGATAAATTTTCTTAAGTCATTCTTGTTTTTTCAGGAACATTTTACCTCTAAACAGACTACTTGAATGAGGGTTATCTACGACCGTGAGAAACATGCAAAAATAATGGAAAGCATCGTACAATATTTACAAAATTACCTCACACAAAAGCCCTCCGTTTAGGACTAGGCCTTTTCTTGATAGAAACGCCAAAAATAAAATGTTTATATATTCAAACTAGCTACCTCTCTGCAACTAATCTTTCACTTTTTTGATACAAGGACTTGACCCTCTCCCAAGGGCTCAAGCTAGCTTTCGAGCCCCTTTCTATTGCTAGCTCTCTTGTCCTTCGATGTATTAGCAATTTGGAAGCTTCACAACTAATTTATGCCTTTCTTATTAGTAGAAAATAAATTCTCTATTTTACACATGCTTTCCTTCAATGATTGGATCAAAATCCTTACTGCTCTGGGCAAAGAGCCCGAGGAAGGTTGTACAATGATCTCTGAGTTTATCTCGCAGCTCCTTATTTGGCTCAATAATATAATCAAGAATCATCCCATTTTCCCTCGCCTGATGCTGAGCTTGCCAATCTGTTGAAAAATCTGTGTGGCTTTTAGAACTTGAAGCTTTTCATGGACTTTTTTTCGAAGGCCATGAGCCTATAAATATGTAACTTGGTCCACTCTCTCTCTCAAATTTTCCTAGGAGCATTGAGCAGAGAGGACCCTCAGATTCTGTACTTTGCTTAAGCATTAATATAAAAATAAATACCAAAAGGGGCGCCAGACTTTGGGGCCAATAACTCTGGGCACGGAACTACGTCGGGCCTTGTTGTCTTTATTAAATTGTGATAAGATGGTGTTAAGTGGTTTTAAGTATTTTCTCGTATGTCGTGCCAAATTCCCGACTTGGGGTATCCAAGTCCGTTACAATCAATTGAGATATCTGTGAGATCTAGGATAGATCTAGATGTGATTGCTAAACACGTTGTCTGATAGATCATGGTCCTATATCTCGATGGTGATATGTTGTGGATGTGATTTGAATGTTTAGTAACTTTCGTCTTTGTGCAAGTGCTGGGTTTGTGTTGTCTAGTGCATTTGTACTTAGAGTCATTGTCTACTAAACTGGTTTCTGTCTTATGTTTGATTTTGCAGGCGTAATCAAGGATGATTACAATTCTTTCAAGAGGGGGATATGTCACAAAGTGATGATGTGGCACCCGGGAAACCTGATAGATAATGAATTTTATAAGTTGTTTTAACTTATGGGGCCCCGTTTGTCGATGGGGCCTAGGGGACACAAAGGAATTTAGATGATGCAAGAATCCAAAGCATATGAACTGCTGACGTGGTAGCTATATGACATCCTGCAAATTACGATGGATAAATGACGTGGCACACCGTACACATTTCTGCAATTTCTATCGCGTTTTGCACTGGCTACCTTGGGAGGCTAGTTTTCGAGCCAGGATGCTTTTAGAATTTGAAGCTTTTCATGGACTTTTTTTGGAAGGCCATGGGCCTATAAATATGTAACTAGGGCTACTCCCTCTCTCAGATTCACTTGGGAGAATTGAGCAGAGAGGACCCTCGGACTTTGTACTTTGCTCAAGGTTAATATAAAAATAAATACCGAAAGGACGCCGGACTTTGGGGCCAATAACTCCGGGTATGGAACTACGCCCGGGTTGTGTCGTCTCTATTAAATTGTGATAAGATTATGTTAAGTGGTTTTTGTATTTTCTTGTGTGTCATTCTAGATTCCCAACTTGGGGTGTCCAAGTCCGTTACAAAAGCAACGAGTGAGTCAAGTATCATGTGGTTTGACCATACTATCTAATACATTTTGAACCATCTTGAACACCTCTTTCTTGAAAAACCAATGGATTTTCATCTTTCTCTATTTTGCTCTTGGCTTAGGGGACATGCTCCATCCCTTGTGATTGCCCAAATTTCCTTTAAAGCTTTTAGAAGCACGATGGGCGCTATTCTCAAAGAGTTAAAATCAAATGAACTTGACACCTACCTTACTACCTATGCCAATTATAAAGGGGTTAAACTTGTGACTAGTTTTCTAAAGCCATATAATTGAAGAGGATAGCACACCCTCTTAAAAGGCCAAACTCTCTTACTACACCCAATAGTTCTTTTACTTCTTTCCTAACCCATGCCTCCATGACTACCCATGATAGAGGAAAAGGTAGAAGTTTTACTAGAGGGAGAGAGAGAGGAATGCCCCTATTTGACACCTCCTTCACATATAATTTAAACATGCTTGCAAGTTCTTTTTGGCATGTGTGTGAGGAAGACAAATTTCAAGAAGGTGCATGAGAAAGATTTGATCTATGTCCACTGCTTCGATCACAATGAACTTTTGGATTGGTTTTTGCCTAAATCTATCTCTTGTGTAAGTTTTGATGCTTTGTTTGGTCACCATAATATGCTAAATAATGTCATGATTGGGTGGACCTATCACCATCCTACCAAAAATCTTATTTACAACACTAACTTTTTACAAAATGATATTGTCCATGAACGCTTTTGTTCACAATATGATATGTTTTGTAAAAACTTTGATGGTCTTGGTAAACATGTATATACCTGTGATCTTAAGATTTTAGACAATCTCAAAATTTAGAATTTTTTTGCTAAAGGGTCAAATCACATCCCGGATTTTCCAAGAAATCCACATCTAGCCCTTTCAACCTTATTTCGCTATTTGACTGATTTAGTCAATACTCTTCGATTGGAGATGACAGTCCAAATAGACTTAGAAAATTTTGTAAAAGATTGCTTCTTAAAAAGAAATGGTTCACTATCACCTTGCTCCTAGATTTTACCCCAAAAATAGGTAGCTTTTTACATATGCTCTCATAAAAGTGGTTTATTATTGGACTAGATAAAGCTTCTAATAGTCCTACAATTCTATGTTAAAAATTAGCTTGGGTTGTTGCCTACATTTGGCTTACTGGGGTTGAATTCATTCCCCTCACCTTATCTCTTATAACTATCTCCATGATAGTCTTGGACCATTACTACAAAATTGGCTTTTCTAAGGATTTTAGTAAACTACTAGTGTTGTTTCCAACCTATAAAGTTCACAAGAATAAGTTTATATGGATCTTTGATGCCTCCAATGGCATTTACACTAACATTACAAAGGAAATTACTTCATGTATTGATCTTATCCTCACCAAGTTTGAACTCGTTTGTGCCAGAAAACAAAAAGTTTGCAAAGACTTCCTAAATACCTGCTACAATCTTTTCTGGTTTATCAAGAACTTCATAGAAGTAGCTCTTAATCACAGAGACCAGATTTATTACCTTTTTTTTGCAGATACCAATCAATGTTACAAAAAAAATTCCTTTAGACGCGGAAGTTGGTCTTGCAAACATCTTAAGCGAAATAGTCTTGATAGTGCTAAGTTGCAGGGGTTCTCGAAAATCTCATCATCCCTTAAGCCCAAATAGGTTAAAAAATATAATGTGAAATCACCTTCATACTTTGATGAGCAAGAGCTTTGAAGTAATCATTTCTTAGGTACTCTTGCTTCGTACAATTTGGTGGGCGATGTTTTAGACAATGTCGAGGCATTCTAATGGGCTTTTCGTGTTCACCTATAATGTGTAATCTTTATCTTGCTTATTTTGAATATAAATGGGTTTTAATACCATGGATGACTAACAATCTCTTCACAAGCTTACTCTCTTTTCACATACTTACAGTTACAATTAGAAATTCCTTTAATCTACCATGACTATTTAAATACCATGGCTGACAAATAAACTCTTCACAATCTCTTTGTCTTTTCACATACTTACAGATACATGGATGTGTTAAGAGTTTTGGTATCTCAAGTGAATTGCCCAATGTGATCCCATTATTTGTTTTGGCTTTTAGGTATTTATTTTACTTTTGTTAAAGTATGGGAATGGCAATTTACTGAGGTTGTCATACAAGCAACACCTTGCCTCCATTGTATTACACCTTCAGTTATTCATTGCCAAGGTTGATTAGTTCATGAGACTCTCTCTCTCTCTCTCTCTCTCTCTCTCTCTCGTGCTCACTCTCCTTGGTCTCTACGCTTCCACTTCGTCGACTTTGACATGGTATCATAGCCATGTGCTTGAAGACTCTTGGAGGAGGCGGAGCTGCACAAAGAAGAGAAGAAGAAGCTTAAGTCACTTGTCGCCGGTAGCATTTCCCCCACCATCTGTCTCCAAATTTTTAAAATGCTTCTACTCAGCGGTGATGTGTACCTTTGTCTCCAGTGTTTCAGCACACTATCTGGCAGCCCTCTAGTGATGCCCCTTCTACACGGGTCTTGAAACGCTGCCGCCGGCATTCAACACGCCCTCTGTCTCTAGCGTTTCAGCATGCCATCTCTCGACAACTTCAACCCACTCCCTGTTGGTCCTCATACGTTTTGAAATGCATGGCGGGTGGCATAGAGCTGCTAGTGGAGAGCGCCCTTTAATGCAACGTGCAATTTACCCCCCCCCCCCCCCCCCCCCCCCCCCCCCCCCCCCCCAAAGTACTCTCCACCGGTGGTGCTCCTGTGTGACAACAAAGTTTCCCCACTTGAAGCCCAACGATATAAAATGTTGTGGGCTGTGAGGGCACCCTTTAGAAGAAGAGAGGGAAGGTGGGGTTTTGAGCCCATTTTGCGGATCTTTGGAGCGGTTTGGAAAGACTACGAATCTCAAGCTTTTGAGCGAAGCTTCATGGATTGGCTTGGGAGACAAAGAGGTGGAACTTGGAGCTGAAGAGTTGGGACAACTTGGCCTATTTTTGCGGCTTGGTTTGTGCAGCTACCCTTGCTTGAGCGCCAACGACAAATTGGACATTAATAACTATGCTCATTGGAATTTGATTATGCGACTCTGGTTCTCATGAAAGGGCTTATGGGATGTTGTCAACGGCTTGGAGCCTTGTCCCACAAGGGATCCCCACAACAGGTACACCAGCCTTCCAGATGACGAATATCTCAATTCATGTGTTGATTGGGATGCGGCTGATGCAAAGGCAATGTCGGCCATTGTGGAATCTCTCACAAAGGACCTTTTTCCAACCATTCAGACTTTGGAGACTACCAACAATATGTGGCTCAACCTCGTAGGAATGTTTGATCGGGATTCTACGATGCGAGTAGTCACCCTTCTTGGCCAGCTATTTTGCCATCCAATTTCCATGAAGAAGTATTCCTTATGAAGGCTAAATTTATTCATGATCAACTATCAACTATGAAAAGTGCACTGATGAGTACTCAGTTAGCTGCTTTGGTTCTCACAAAGTTGACTAAGGAATATGAAATGCTGTCTAAGATACTTCGGCTACAAGTCACAAAGGAAAAGCTAGAATTTGATGATCTCAACTATTTTCTCATTGAGGAGGAAGCCGTGTTGATAACTCAAGGCAAAATTCAGATTTTTGAGACAACAGGTGAGGAAGCACTTGCTGCTTTGGATTCCAGAAGGAGGACCAAGAACCGTTGTTATGTGGAAAGTGTGGTCATTTGGCCAAGGATTGAAAATCCAAAGGCAAAGATAGATATTCTACAAAGGAAAAAGGTAAAAGCAAGCATAAGGAGGAAAGCAGTGATGGTGACTCATGGAAGGACAACAAAACGACTGTTGGTGTAGTGGAGTCTACACTAGCATGGTCTATTGCCTTCTAGTCACATGGATACCAATGCCACCACCAACTTCAAACAGAGAGAGGCTTGTGAGTGGGAGAGAGGGGCAAATACTATAACTAATTTGGACCCTTGTGTTGGAGTTCAAGCTATCGATGTTTGGACCCATAGGTCGGGGTTCAAGTCATATGCATCTGACAAGAAACCAATCAGACGTATCTAAAACACTATGGATGAGTGCACCAATCCATTCTTGTTGGTTGGATTATGGACAGGGTAAGTCCACAATTCATTATCTTGGAGTATTATTTTTTGTACGTGATGTGTTCATATTTCATGAATGGGGATTCTTGGACGTAGTGTGGTCTACAATTCAATTTTTCTAAAAAGGCAACCGATGCTCAAGATGACATTCTTCTAAGGTACAAAGTTGAGGGTAGCAAAATCAAGGTGTATCCAATAGTCCAAGGAGTTCTACTTGGTGTGTCCATGGTAGCTTCTTCATCGAATTGGTCTCACTATTGATGTCCACTATGAGCTGCAGGAGAGGGTGTTAGAGTTTTGGCATCTCAAGTGAATTGCCCAATGTGATCCCATGATTTATTTTGGCTTTTATGTATTTATTTTACTTATTTGTCAAAGTCTGGGTAGGGCAATTTATTGAGGTTTCTATATAAGCAACCACTTGCCTCCATTGTATTACACATCCAATTATTCATTGCCAATGTTGATTCGTTTAGGAGACTCTCTCTCTCTCGTTCTCTCTCTCTCTCTCTCTCTCTCTCTCTCTCTATCTTCCCCCTCGGTCTCTATGCTTCTGCATCAATGACTTTGACATGATGATCTCCTTAGTATTAATAATATACCCTTTCAATTAGAAATAGATTCAATCTATCATGAATTTTTAAAATAGAATCTATGCTTGGCTCATGGTTTGATAGTCCCTTTGGCCTTTTTCCAACCTCTACAGTTTCTAAACTATTCTATTTTTGTGCTTAGCCCCTTTATTGGAAATTTTGACCTAAGGTTTGTTTGGAAAAGAGATAAATTACTCTTGTCGAGTTTAAAAGAATAGCAATATACTTGCTAAATCCGCAATTAACACATGCCTGGGCATAGTCTACATGATCCTTTACTCATCTTCTAACATATTTGTTGCCATGAAAGAAATCAACTGCCTCATAAATAAATATTGCTTGAATGGTTTCTAAACTATTCTATTCCTGTGCTTAGCCCCTATATTGGAAATTTTGACCTAAGGTTTGTTTGGAAAAGAGATAATTTAAAAATTACTCTTGCCGAGTTGAAAAGAAAAGCAATATACCTGTTAAATCCACAATTAACACATGCCTGGGCATAGTCTACACGATCCTTTACTCATCTTCTAACATATTTGTTGCCATGAAAGAAATCAACTGCCTCATAAATAAATATTGCTTAAATGGTTTTAAAATGTGTGACTTAGATAAACACCATCACCCGTGCCATTTTACACAATAAGTGGCATGGACTTAAACTACATCGCATTAATCTCATCAACTTGATGAGGCAGTAGACCCATACTCAATGGTCCTACTGTCGACTCGTTCAATATGGTGCCTACGATTGGGTGGACTCGTTCTCTCTCTCTCTCTCTCTCTCTCTCACACACACACACACACACACACACACACACACACACACACTAACACTACTGTCTTTCCATGGAACTCTCTTGGTTTACTATTGTTCATTTATTTATTTTACATCTGTCTTGGTCTTACCTAAATATTGTAAGATATTGTAGACTATACACGCTCGAGACCTCACAACTATCGTATGCTTGACCTATGTGAAATTATGTGGCTTAATGTCAACTCCAAACCATTACCCCTCTCTCTCTCTCTCTCTCTCTCTCTCTCTCTCTCTCCTTCCTTTTTTGATCTCTCTCCTATTTTCCACTTCCTCTCTTCCCCTTGCATGGCAAACTAATAACCTTAAAAACCTTGCCTTGGATATTTTCCTACCTAATGGGACCTATCCCCCTTGGACATTGCCTTCTGTGTAGTATGCACCCTTCTTAAATTTTCTTTGAAGATGCCTATACTCTCTTCCCCCCACACTAAAACAATGGCATCCACATCTACACTAGTCCTCTAATTTTGTTTCTGGATATTCAATACTACTACTATTATTCGTGTACCCTATATTGGTGCATACTAAGAATATTTGGCCCTTCTCGTGGATTCCATGGATGACTTGTAGGATCTTGTGCTACTATTGAGTCTGTTGACTTAACTTGGAGTGTGGCAGCCAACTGGAAGCCTCTCACAACCAACTTCTTGCATCTATAAAACTGGTGATGGATCCCATTTTTCCTCACTTAGCCTTGCAATACTTTTTAAGAGAGTGAATGTGAGGGAGGTTGTGCTCCCTTGCTATGGTGAAACACTCTCTGCTTTAACATGGAATTAGATGAAAATATGGCCTCTTCACACTTTTTTTTTGACTCACTGATTATAATCTGTATTGTTTGATGCTTGCTTGCCGCTTGGTTATTAATGTTTGTCGTGATGGTTTAAAATATATCATCTCATGGAAAAACAAAAGTAGCTGGCCTAGGCATGGAGTCCAACTCAATCTAGAGCCACTTAGACTGTACAGTTTTCCTAGGCGTGCCTCGCCTAGAGGCCGTCACCTTTTCATAGAGGAGACTCACTTAAAGGTTGAAAAAGCAAGAACTCTCGAGGCACTCTCTTTCTATACATTAACAACCATTTAGGTACATTTAGTGACTTGGGTGAGGAAAGTTGCTCTCTCTCTCTCTCTCTCTCTCTCTCTCCCCCTCCCCTGTTCATGTAGTATGTCTCTAATTTCTTTCTGTTTGAAATCTCAATGGCTAAGATGGTTTATACAAAATGCAAGTAAATGACAACACGCAAATGAATGGGATGATAGAGCCCCAATCTGATTATTGCTAGGAGACTAAGTCCGATGCTAAAAAAACTTAGGTTGAATCTAATCTCACCTACAAATTTTGAGATTTAACTCTAAATTTTTAATTGCAAGCTAAGAAAACTACAAACGTTAGAGAAATTAACATAAATTTTTTGGAATCTATTCAATTTACCTCCAATATCCATCATATTTAATTTTTCCAAGTTTTTGGAAAAAGTTTTTTTTAGAGCATTGCTAGTGACATGCAAGGGGAGATTCAATGTTAAACATCAACTATTACATGTGTCACCAAAATTGGCTCGCATGGGTGCTAGACCTTGACATTCCTATTATCAATGATGGGGTTTTTAAAACAAAAAATATATATCATGAACTCACTATGGGAGCTATCGAAGCATGCATTTTACTTCTTAACATAAGAGACGGCCTTAGAATTTGACTATTTCTACACAAAGACATATATATATGTCTATGGGTTCATGTGACCTACAATGGAGTGATGTGCAATTGACCTTAGAGATTGTGCAAGATTTTGTTTTGCGTGAGTTTACCATAAACGGACGTGCTTTTTTTTTTTTTGGCTACTCTATCATCTTATAATAGTTGTCCTCGATGTGTATGAAAGCTCCTATGATAGCATGCTTACCATCACAGTCTCCAAAGGGAAGCCCTTGTGATTTTATCACTTGTTAGAGAGCTTGTTGAAGGGTAAGGGAGATGTCCCTTGACTCAAGAATACTATCGTTGCAAACACTTGGAAGTTCCTTAATTGCATATTCTTTCCTAGTGGACCCTTCATATTCTTTCCTTGTAAGTTCCTTAGTTGCATATTCTTTCCTAGTGACCCGTTCATAATTATTCCTTCTTGTTGTAATTCTCTTTTGGCCTATTCAATGTCTTTGCCCTGACTGATTGATTGGGCCAGCTTGGATTACTATGTATGAACACACTTTCTATTGGCATGTTGCATCAACATCTCTTAGCTACATATAGCCAACACTTGCATTGTCAGTCCGTCTTCAAGTAATCACTAATGGGATGTTGGAGCTTTTCTATCATACTATACACATCATGGACAATTATTCCATGTGAGCAATAGAGCGCTTGGAAGAAGAAGCTGGTAGAAACTTGGTCTTAGGGCATGCAACATAAGAACCAATGATCATGAGATTGCTGCAAGTGAGTTGATGCTCGGGGTGTTCACTATGTGTAAAGCTACTATATTGCATGCAAAGGGGTATTATTAAAATCCCTTATTTTCACATTTTAAATTATTATGACTCACCTTTTTTCTATTGAATTTATTTAAAATTTGATTTCCGTGGCATGAACCACGTAGGCTTTGGCTGCATACAAGGAGAGGCCATGTTGGCTATAAGGAGCCTTAGCTCTCATGGTTGCAAAGCATTTGCAGTCATGCGGATGGATAATATTATCTATATAGACTAGTACTAGTATAGTCACTTGTATTCCAAGGAGGGTTTATATTGGGCTTTGTGTATGAACAAACTTCCAAGCCCCAATTTGTATATACTTCCCAAGAGTTTTTCTTGCTTTGAAATGACCTATGGATATATACCTTCCATTAAAACATGAGTTGCTCCATCAAGTTTATGAGCTTTGCTGTGTGTTTAAACCCAAGTATCTTCTTAAGTAGCTATGCTATATATTCTATTACCCTCATCGTTGCATCTCACATCTAGCAACCTTAATATCTATGTTGTCAGATGTACCAAGATTCT
Organism: Adiantum capillus-veneris; assembly: GCF_014529385.1. Lineage (NCBI taxonomy): Eukaryota > Viridiplantae > Streptophyta > Polypodiopsida > Polypodiales > Pteridaceae > Adiantum > Adiantum capillus-veneris. The sequence continues at coordinate 46,038,995 of NC_140941.1, forward strand.
TCCTCAGTCTATGAGTAATCCCTTCTTTTTGAAGAACTCACAACAGTGAGTGATGTTATATTAAACATATAAATTTTTTACAAGACTATTCCTGCTCACAATCCGAGCCAAGGTATCCATATGACCATAGAGATACAAGAGATGGTTTAGAGTACAACAAAAAAAAACTCAAGCTAGCTCTAGCTTATCAAAACAGCATTGATGGCCCAATACCATTTGTCTAGGTCTGTCTAGGTCCTTTCTTTTACCAATTGAAATAATTAGTTCTTTGCTTTCTTGCATCCCCATCCCTCCAAGGATTAGGTTGTTCTTGAGGAACCCTATCTTCCATGTCTTTTGTACCCATTTTCACGTCTTCCCTATTAGCCCACTTACGGGCACTCCTTGAAGAGGTGTACGAGGTCCTCACTAGCCCCTCGATAGCCCAAACACCTGTTAGATCCAATCCTTCTCGTAGTAGAGATCTTCACTCCTAATGGCAAGGCAAGGTCCTCACTAGCCACTTTGTAGCCCAAACATCTGTCAAATCCGATCCTTCTCGTAGAGATCTTTACTCCTAATGGCAAGGGCCCCAAAGCACTTTCCAAACAAAGATCTTCATTGTCAGAGGCCATTGTGTCTTCTAAATGTTATTTGTTACCACCATCCACGTTGCCTACAGCCATTGCTTTCCCCTGAGCATGTTAGAGGGGATAGAAACAATCTAATAAGAGCAAGAGATAATGTCTTTGGTCTTAGGCTTGCCAAAATGTCTATCCTTGAGCCATCATTAGGCCTTCCATTTGAATGTAGGCTCACAAAATGTCATATAGTAATTTTCAATCCCATACAAACCTCTGCTGACTAGATGTCTTTTGGTCTTGTTGAGGTGAAATTGAGAAGCCAAGAGGTCCGCACATTTCAGCTCTTGGTAATATTGCCCCAAAGATGGCCTAGATGACTGAGTCCTTTATTGTTGATCTTTCTATCTATCTCTCTCCAAAATGGGTTACGTTGGAGGCTTTCCACTTTAGAAAGCCAAAAGGACCAATGAGTGATGGATTTGAAAAAGTAACTTGTCACCTCTCCCCATTCCAAAACTCTATTACACTTTTGTACAATCTCACCTATTGTGCCTCCTAGTCTTAAGTTGGATCATCCGAGGGCAAGCAGCTTGTCATGTACCTCTACTTTTTTCCACTCGCCTCCCTTCAAAGTAAGTTTTGCCTTGTCAATCAAGTCCTTTTCCATAATGGTTCATGCATGGTTCTGTAACATGATTGGCGTGAGGAACTTGGCACACTAGGCCTCTGCACGATCAACCGGGTTGAGAATCTCAATGCCTCCTCGCTCCATTGGCCTTGCAGCAGTCTCCGAACTTGCCTACTGCCAAGGCATCGTGTCTTTGGTTTTATTTTCCATAGGAATATTTTCACCAATTTCAAGAACTCCTTTCAATTGCACTTGGCTAATTTAAGAAGTGGGTTAGTGAAGGCTATGTACATGAGTAGAAAAGAATTGAGCACTTTAACTCCACTCAGGAAGGGAAGCAACACATATTCCCACCTTTTCATCTTAATTCTAATCTTGTCCATGAACCATTGGAGTCTTTGCTTATGTGTCACATCTACCCCCAACAAAGCACCAAGGTGGTGTAAGACCTCCCTTTAAAAACTTTCTCTCCGGTCCACATAGATGGATCAAAAGAGTCGTTTTTTGACAGTGAGATCAACCTAGATATTGCATTTTGATCCAGAGGCTAGGGAGAACATTTGTACAATCTCCAAAGCCCTTCGAACAGCCTGCATGTAGGCTTTGAGTAAGAGCAAGGAATCATCTGCAAAGAGCTTTGCTAGGAGCTAGTCCTTCTTTGGCAAGGACATCCCTTAGATCTCCCCTCTTGCAACACTATATTCCAACATGGTAACCAACATATGCGAGCCTATGGCAAACAACAATGAGGAAAGTGGGAATCCTTGCTTGATTGATCTTTTGACTTAAAAGGCACCTACAATTCTATCATTCAAAACTATCTCAAGAACAAGTCAAAACAATCAAGGCCCAAAGCCCAAAGATTTATGACGTGCTCAATGAATGACCAAGTAATCGTGTCATAAGCTTTATCAAGATCAAGCTACAATAGGATACACTCTTGCTTGGTGAATGCTGCGAACTCAATGCTGAGCATGGTTGTCAGGATGTTATCATATATAGAACTTCCTTTGATGAAGAAGAGCATGAGGACATCTCATAAGGAATTATTAGCTGCCCAATGATAGCTAAATATATAAGAGTAGCCAATCATGTGAAATCATAGATGAAATCTCGACAAGACTGGAAAAATAGTTATGGAAATAATGAAGGACAAATGCACCTTGTCCAAAGAGAAAATCGATGGAGAAAAGGAGAATAGTGATCTAATACAAGGGTCTCTTTGCACTTGTAACGCCCATATCAACGTATATGAAATTGGTTTTCTCTCCTTGAGGCATTGATCCAAGCATTGATACCAGTGTCACAACCAAACATCGATATAGGCATATATATTTGTGTTGCTATGCTGATATACAAATGGATATATCAATGCCTATATCAACTATGATAATGATGCTACACTAGTATAAATATTGACATGTATATCAACACTTATTGGTGAAAAAATTTAGGGGTGGTAGGATCAAAATGCCATGTCGCTTAATTAATCATTGTAAAATGATGCGAACCTTCAAAAATAGTAACAAATTCACCAGCACCAGCATAACTTGAAAACATTGAGATGACACAAAATTTGAAGAGAATGTGCTTTTTATTAATATAAATGTGCTATATATAAGGTATTGCCAACACCAAATGTAAAAACATTATCATGCAGTATCAAATGTTGCATTACAAAAATGGGCAAATGCCTCAAATAAAGATGACATATAAATAATATGTTGAATGTTGCAGTACAAAATAGGAGAATCATATCATCCTCAAAAGATACATAAAACTATGAATGTGCTAAAACTAAAAGATATGGCAACGCCCACATAAGTGCATTACTTTAGTGAGAAGTTTTCCTCACTCTACAATGTCCTTGAGTCAAAAATGGGCAAATGCCTCAAATTAAGATGACATATAAATAATATGTTGAATAATATGTTGAATGTTGCAGTACAAAATGGGAGAATCATATCATCCTCAAAAGATACATAAAACTATGAATGTGCTAAAACTAAAAGATATGGCAACGCCCACATAAGTGCATTACTTCAGTGAGGAGTTTTCCTCACTCTACAATGTCCTTTGAGTCAAATTCTACAAAACAAAAAGAGATAATAAATAAAAGTGTAGGTAATTAAATACAAGCACATAGTTTATCAAAGTTTATATTTTTTACCTCATTGGAGTCAATATTTCAAAATCTCCATGAGCTCATTAAGATCATGGCTTGCACCATAACTTCACTCAAACAGGGTTGGCTCCATATTGGTCATCGCCCACTATTTGAGAACACTGAAAGCAACAAAGAAAATAAATTAAGAAATTAAAAATTGATGAAATGCTAACCATAGATGCAATGGAATGGTACTTACAATATTTTCCTCAAAGCTCACTCATCCATCGCTACCTAAGTGGTGCAAACTTCCTCATTCCACTCGTGCCTTTGTTGCCCATTTTTGTTGCTTGTACTTGTCAATTTTTTTTCATAATTCTTTCTTTGCTTTCTTCCAATCTTTGTTGTTGAGCCAGGACATCTTGAGAAAGTCATTATTTATCGCTTAGTATACGTGATCATTTATGCTTCAAGTAGTTGCACATTTGTGTGTGCATCCATTTGATGTAGAAACGATGGTCCACACTCTCTACGTAAAAAGCATTGTGGAGCATTTTGATTACCTTTTCCTTGCACTGGGCTGGTATTACTTTTGATTTCATCATGAGGTGGAGAAAAAATACCTATAAGCACAAGTTTTGCACGGTATTAGTCACCTTTCTACTATTCTCATGTGTTCAAATCTCACCGGTGGTAGGATCTTTGGTGTAAGGGAGGTCCACCCACGTACCATGGCTTTATCAAGGGATCACATTGAGAGTCTCAATAGGAGTGGAAAATAGTGTGAATCCAGGAGTGAAAAGCAGTGTGAGGTGAGGTGTGTCCTCCTTACAGTGTGAAGGCAGGAGTGGCCGACTGTCGGGAAGTAGGGAGCAATTGTGTAAAAGGTGTGAGAGTGCCAAACAAGGGGCTAGGAATGGGTGCTCGATGGCTAGGAGACGACGTGGAAGCATTTTATGATGCCACAATAATATCATTAGCCTCCTCCACCACTGGAGTGTCGAACCCACGAGGTTTCACATGTGTGCTTGGTGAAAATGGATGAATCAGCATTGTGATTGCTCCGAAGATGTAGCATGTAAAGGGGATGGTCGGTGTGAAGTGCCATCACAATATGATGGTGATAAGGATGGTTTCTATGATGGGTCAATGCTATGAGGTAGGGCAAAGTGAACATCTTCATACCAAAAAATGTGCAAAGCGAATGAAGAAACAAAAAGAAAGTGCAAGAAATGATACGTAGCTTGCATAATAAACAAGTAAACTTCTTCACACTTTAAAAAACTAACACAAGTTTCAATTTGAATTGCATCATTATTTAAAACTTACTAAAGCAAGAACCTTGAACCTGAACGTAATTATGTTTTCTAATGTTGGGAGATTGTAGACCTTGTAGACTCACGGACTTCATGGGACTACTTTAATAAAATACCACAAGCTTTGTTGTGAAGCTTTGGGATAGAAAATCACATGAAAAAGAGGAACCATGCCACATGAGAGATTGTAGACCTTGTAGACTCACGGACTTCATGGGACTACTTTAATAAAATACCACAAGCTTTGTCGTGAAGCTTTGGGATAGAAAATCACATGAAAAAAGAGGAACCATGCCACATGAGAGATTGATGAAAGAGGTCGTGAAAAGATACGATCTACTCGTTCACAATGCTTGTGAAAAGATACGACTTATTTGTTCACAATGCTTGGATAATATGAATGTGTTTTGAAGATCCATCCATCTTTTTGTTGAGTTGACCTCAAAAAAATTTGACTCCCCTTTATGCAAGGGGCCCTCCATGTTTACCTTGAACCATTGTCCACCAAAGCATGTTACCTCCACGTTCCATTAAAAAAAAAACCCTCAATAGCCATGAGAAAAATAAAATGCAAAACAAGTTACATGTCTTATATTTGTGAAGCATATATTTTACTATGGTTATGGATCATTCATTTGAAGCATACTTGACACATTTTATGCCAATCACGTGACTTCAAGCTAGTCAGCTTTCGTTTCTTAGTGAACATCATCCAGAGTGAATGCATTACACCTGTGGATATTCACACGATTCATACAATCTCTTTCACCTTGCGTTCTTGTTCCGTTATCACATTACATTTAACACAACGTAATATCTAAAGTCTAAACTTAAACTTAACATCAAACCTAAACTTAAACTTATAATTTAAACTTAACTTTACACTATAAATGTAAAATTGCCATTTAGATGAGATTTAAACACGTGAATCGAACACTTAACTTAAATTTAAACTAAAAAACAAAAAAGATAAATTTAAATTTAATCTTTAAAGCTAAATTAAAAAACACAAATCGATAACAAAACAAAAATTTAAATCCAAAATTTTAAACATAAAAATAATCATAAATTTAAATTTTAAAAATAAAAATTAAATCAAGATTTATTTTTTATATTGATACTCATAACAAGTAATAAAAAACTTATTTTATATTTAATAGTTTAATCATTTTTACTAATCCAACAATTAATTGATGATAAAATTTTTTAAATTTCTTTGGATTTCATGTGTGCGTACTCGTATTCGATTGTGCGTCTGTAGATTTACAGTATGTATATGTAGATTTGTAGTGTTTGTGTGTGTGTGTTTCGTTGTGCTCAATCGCACATCAAAGAGAGAGAGAGAGAGAGAGAGAGAGAGAGAGAGAGATTGATTTATCATCCACGTAGGTCATATATGACCCATGGGACCATCACAAAAGACATTACATCGACTTGTCGCTTCTAAGTGAAGCCATCAGATACATATTAGTTAAGGACTAAGGATCTAATCATCGGGATAAGGGAAAAAAAAGGAAAAAGGAAACAAGATCTAGGGAGGGTTAGGCAGAGCTTTTTAGGGGCTCGAAATTCTTCAATGATGGCTTTATCCCGTTGATAGACTGCCCATTTACCTTGCTTGCGGGCTTCGTGCATCTTCTTGAGCTCGCACTTTTTTATCTTCAATTTAGTTGTTGTCAGCTCTTCGTTGATCCAAATCTTTGTCCCTTTGAGGAGTCGGGCTTGTCGTAATAACTGCATCTTATCCTCTCTGTCTTTGAAAGTAAGAAGACAACGTTCGGGTGGCACTTGCCTGTGTGTATCGTTGATCCAAGAAACCTTTTCAGGTTTGATGTTAATTGGTTGAAGGATGTCGTTGAGCTTGGTGATCGCTTCCTCGAGAATGTCCTTGATGGTGCACCATGGCAAGGGGAGCCCACCAATGCGAACCTCGAGGACATTTTCTGCCTGAAGTCTTTGTTCGCGGAGCTCTGTTGTCACGCAGGTCTGGACTTTGGCAAAGGCGGCCGATTGGGCTTGGGTGACCTTTGATTCGACTTCTTTTGCTTTGTCGGTGGCAAGCTCGACCATGGAGTCAAAGCGTGTCTCAAGCTTGCTAAGGTGAGCTTTGAGGTCACAGTTCTCCTCCATTACCCGATCGAGGGCTGCTTGGAGTTGTTCAATCCGAGTGAGCTTGCTCGGGGCTGCTACGATTGTTGCAAAACTTGGTCGGCTCTTTGCGGAGGGCTTATGAGTGTTTATTCTGGAAGTAGGTCGACTATCGTGGGAACAAACCATAGGTAGAAAGTTGTTTGAATAAGCTTAGGCGGTTCCAAGCACAGCGTGAGTCGGGGCAGACCAACAACGGGGCATACCAACGAGGATAAGACGTGGTGGGCTGGTCGCGGGCTCGGGCTGTGAACCGGTTCTCGCTCGCAGGGCAGTGGGCAACAGAGATTCGACCTGCAAGCGAGGCAAAACAGGGCATTCAACGTGCAGGCGAGGCAACATGGCGGGCTTTGAGCTTGTGAGTGAGCAGGGTCGCGAGGCTCAGCTGGGCAGGGCTGGGCTGTTAACGCCCCCCCACAGGGTAGCCCCTCGCCCAGGGGGAGACTGGGGGACGAGTGAAGAGGTGGACGCGAGGTAGCAGGGCTAGGGTTACCCGGCTGTGAGAGAGAGAGAGAGAGAGAGAGAGAGAGAGAGCGCAAAATGAGCTCCTGGCTTAGTTCAAATCTTTTTTTCCCTTGTAGAACGTCAATATCACAATCCGTATATGCTTTGATATCACAATTAATATTTGTGACGCCCATACAGATGCTAATAATATAGATGCCAAGCAAAATTTTGAAAGCGTCACTCTTTTTGCATCGATAGTTTGAAGAGCCGTTAATAGTGACCATAACATAAGTTATTGTCTGCAAATAGTGACAAGTTCAACATAAATTCAATTTTTGGATGCTCCACATGTGAGGAGGAGTGCTCGTCCCAACCAGTTGCTTGTTGGGCCCCATGATTGGCAAAAGTGGGTGATATTCCGATTTTCTAAGTTTTGGGTGCGAACTTGTCAACAAGAGGGCTCATTCTAGCCGCTAACTTTCCATGCCACAATTGGAGGAGGTGGGTACCATTTCAACAACCGAGCTGTTGTGCAAATTCAGGATTCAGCTCCACCATGAATTTTGATAGACAATGAAGACCGAATGGAGGGCCACTATGACTAGCCCCCTAAACCCTGACCTTGAAAAGTATAGAATGAAAGAATTTTGCACTACTCGGTCTACGTCCGCATTACCCGGAATCTATCCAGATGCTCCTGCTAAACTCCACATACGTTGTCCAGCTCAGCGTCGTCGCGTGGCGTCTCTTCCATCCCCTCCGCACCCAACTTGCCCCCACCTCCATCCGCTCTGCACGCATATAACCTGCGCTGCCATTGTCTTCGCAAAGGGTGTATGCTTCCCAACACACACACACACACACACACACACACACACACACACACACACACACACACACACACACACACACACACACACACACACACACACACACACACACACACACACACACACACACACACACACACAGAGGGCATTGGCATCGCATCTCCCCGTCGGCACCCAACGGCCCCCCGCCTGCATCTGCGAGCCAGAGAACCAGCGTCTCTTGGTTTCGCTTTGGCATCCCACGTCCCGCTCTGCAGCTAACCTCCCCGCGCCTGCATCCGCTGTACTGAGAGACAGACAGACGAGAGAGAGAAATGAAATGTTAATATACGTGCCCAACACACCTGTCTTGTCCTCTTTTTCTCGCGCCTCCACGCGTGTTCTGGCCCCTTTTTCACCAAAAGATTTTCGAAGGGATCTCCCAAGATTCCCTTTGATCGACCTGCTTCCAGAATTGGGCACGCCTATTTGGTCCATCTTTCTTTCTCGCACTAACTACAAATGGCCCACAGTCAAAGGTTAAATATTAGGACACACCACTTGGTATGCCAATCTATATTGCTACTAGTATGGCCGGCCGCCTCCGGCGGCCTCTCTCTCTCTCTCTCTCTCTCTCTCGCTCTCTCTCTCTCTCTCTCTCTCTCTCTCTCTCTCTGTCTCTCGCGTGCAGTGCTCAATGTCGTCATGGCCACAGAGCACACTGGCCAGAGCAAGCAAAGGGCGAAAATGACTGGTGAGAGTAAATTGATACAAACTTGGTGGAGCTTAACCATCTTCAAAAGGCCAAAATGGCCGATGAGAATACAATCTAATTAGTGGATCTAATACAATGTCTGGTTACAAAATAATAAAAGCACGTTGAGACGCTGGCCCCTGGCAGATTAGGCGATTGAACTTCTGTAGGCACCGATCCATGGAGTGCATCCAATTGTGCGAGGGCGGACTGCATGTAGCTGCAGAGCTGTGTGTGGCCTAAGGCTGTAGGTTGGGGATGCATTGCCAGGGTGTGGCAAGGCATGTGTTGGACAGCACCCGCAATGACTGCTGAGCTGCACCCGCCCCGTGAAGGCTTAGCGGCACTCGATGCGGGTGTGTACTGTGTGTGTGTGGCTTGAAGATGCTGCAGGCCCGTCCGCATCAGAGAGGTATGCCCACCCGCAGCCTAATTGGCTTGCATGTGACACACACATTGTTGCAATACCCTCCGCCTTGCCACCACCAACACTGCCTCAGCCCCTGCATGCCCACCAGCAGCCTTGGCTTGCATGTGACACACACTGTCGCAATACCCTCCGCCCTGCCCACCACCAACACTGCCTCGGTCCCTGCAACAACACCCAGATATGGGGATATTGCTATGAAGAACACCCAGTATATCGTAATGGCCCACCTTATCGCCCGCATGAGAGAATGAGAGAGGGAGAGAGAAAGAGAGAGAAGAGATAGGAGGCTACTCATGATACGGATTGGCAAAGCTTTTAAAGCTGTCTCCGCAAGAGTCAGGCGTACTCTTGTTGTACGCTGTCTAGCTATGGAACTTCCAGAGCTCATCAATAACCACCATTCTAAAAGGCTCCTCTTGAGCAGGTTTTGCGCGAGCACACAATTCACAAAGCAAGTTGCCCCCCCGCCCCCTCCCCCATACACGCTGCATGGACGCCCATTTTAAGACGGCGAGCTAACCTGCAGTCGTAGTCCCTCCCCCTACTTGCTCTGACAAAATGGTGATGCTATCAAAACACGCAGGCATCAACGGCCAAGTTTTCGTCGTCACTGGTGGCCTCTCCTCTGTCGGAGCCGCCCTCTGCTTGAAGCTCCCCTTTCGACTTGCGCTCCAGCTCCCCTTTGCTTCCGCCCCTTCTGAGGAAGCGGGCGGTCTGTATCACAGGCAAGCTTTGGTTCTCCCATTTGCTGCAATATCCCGATTCCCACTCTGCCAAACGTGTTGCAGTGTCTCGCATATCAAGGGTTTGTCTCATGCTCCACTCACCCGCGCTCGAGACCCGCTCTCAATCATGCTCCACTCACACGTAGGTCGAGACCCGAGGTTGTGCTCACCCGCAGCCCAAGACCCGCTCTCAATCATGTTCCACTCACCCGCAGGTCGAGACCCGAGGTTGTGCTGAAGGGGGATGCCACGTGGGTTGCTGATTGTGCCACGAAGGCCAAAGTATTGGGGGTAATGAGAGCGCCAAACGGAAGGGAAGCCCCTACCTGCAGGGATTTGCTACCACATGGCAGTTGACCCTCTCATTTTGATATAGATATAAGATACATCATATAACTTAAAAGTGGTTCTAACTTGGGCTTAGACATGTTCATAATGTTTTAGATATCTTTTTTGGCTACAATTGCAAGTGGCACTGCATATCGAGACGAGGGCTATATTGATCAGTACCTCAGTCTAAGGTTGAAAGAAAGAAGAAGTAAGTTTTAAGAACGTAGAAAAAATCCCAAGAGAAATCTATAGACAAAATCACATGGTTGCAAAATTGCTATAGAAATATGTTCATGGATTTGTATATAAGAGCATGGTCACGCGAGGCTTAGTTTGTCGTAAGTTTGACAGTCGTATGTCTGACAGCGAAACCTTTCCACCGGCATAGTTTTGTAACTGTGCCTTTTTTACTATGCCGGTACGCTCTTGGTTAGCTCTCTCTCTCTCTCTCTCTCTCCTATTGGCACCTTCTGCTTCTCTCTCTACTTGCTACTGTCGGTCACGTCCCTCTACGACCTGTAAGATTCTGTCCAGGCTTAGTTCTCACTAAGCCTCGGGTGACCATGGCCCAACCTCTTTGTTCTTGCTACCATAGGCAGAATCACTGCCAGAGGCAGTGGGAGTCCCAATCATATCTATATCTATACTATCTATCTATATCTATACTATCTATAATGGGGGGAGAGATTCAGGTTGCCACGTGTTAGCAAATCCTTGCTCCGGCCAACATCTCCCCCCCCCCCCCCCCCCCTTGGCGTGTGCAAGTTCCGAGTTCTCCCCCAGCTTCGTATAGCGAGTTTACAACGGCTACAAATGAGTCTATCTGGGAACCCGAGTTTCATTCAGCTTTAATGTTACCCGCTCTTGCCCTATCGTGAGTTGTGCACACCTCTTCACCTTAACATGGCGCCGCTCCTACCCTGTCGTTTCTTCCCGTGCACACCTCAAGGCTTCAAGCTTCAGCCTGATCCGTTCACCTACTCTTGAGTCCTCACGTTTTCACCATTCGCCTACTATTCAACATCTTGGTCCAACATCATCAAGCTTGCCAGACCTGCTCCCACTCTCTCTGTATCTCTCTCCCTATGGATAGAGCTTGACACTGCTCCTAGCGACGACGGTCTCCATGGGCCACACTCACCCGTAAGCTCTGTTGAGATGTCGAGCTCTACACCTTGAGCTGGCATCCACTACGGGTCTTGGCCGCTTACGGCATTTACTCACTGGCGCGTTAGGTGACCGACACGGAGGATCTCTGCCAGTGATTCTACAGCTGGACTACACTTATAGTGCCAGCCTAGTACGCTTCTAGCGAGTTCACACTTAGTGACCGCATGTACATATGTGCTACTTTTCAGCTTTAGCACTTAGTCATTTTGTACTCTCTTTTCTGTGAAGAAGAAGAAGAAGCTTTCCATCTCTGTGTGCTTTGTGCTTGTCTTGTGTAGCTCTCTTGCATCCTAATTCTTTACATGGTATCAAAGCCTCGTGCAGGCAAGAGAGGCTAAGAGAGCAAGAGCATCACAATCCCTTCGTTCGCAATCCACGACCAGATGCCTGAACAGGTCTCCAAAGTGCAGTATACAGAGATTTACTGTACAAGTACAGTGGTTGTATGTACGCTTGATTGTGGACACTCGTTGAGTGTAGAAAGCGTTACAAGAACCACGATAGCAGGTTCAACAGATTTGCAGGTTTTTGCAGATTGCAGCTATTTTGTCTTAGTGCTTCAAGATGTCTGACGGTTTCAGTCAGATTGTTACTGAGAAGCTTGAGAAAAATAACTACCCTGCATGGAAGTTCAGAATAACAAATTTCCTAAAAGGAAAAGGTTATTGGGACTATGTAGAAGGAGACAATGAAAAGGAACCAGAGATTCCCGAGGCAAATGCTACAGCAGAACAAAGGAAAGCTTTGAGGGACTGGCAACAAGGCCAGAGCAAAGTGATGTATTGGCTTTCTATGAGAATCACAGATGGCATGATGGGCTATCTACAGGATGCTGAAACCCCCGCCATTGCATGGAAAAACTTAGGCAGAGTGTTTGAGGTGAACACCAAGGCCAGGAAACTTCAACTAAAGTCGGAGCTAAATCAGGTTAAGAGGAACAACCTCTCCATCAATGATTATGCTTTGAAGATCAAGAGTATTATTGAGGCTCTTGGATCTATTAAAGTCTCAGTGGAAGACGATGACATTGTCCGTGCATGCTTGGATGGTCTAGGAGATGAGTATGTACATTTTAGGTCTTCCATGAATACAAGAGACGACATCCCCGTGTTCCAAGATTTGATTTCTATGCTTATTCTTGAGGAGAAGAACCTTGACACATCTTCTTCTCATGGCAGAAATAATTCTGAACAGGCCTTCTATTCTAACTCCAACAGAGGTAGAGGTAGAGGTCGTGGTCGAGGCCCAAGGGGTTGCAGGGGCCAATTTCTGGAAGGTCAATCAAATCAAAACAATACAGGTGGCAGGGGAAACCAGTCTCAAGGCAGGGGGAGTCAAAGAGGTCGTGGTGCAGGATCAAGCAGGCAGCAACATACTCCAGATAATAGAGAATGTTGGACTTGTGGTGAAAGAGGTCACATGTCACGTGACTGTCCAAAGGGAAAAGCAAGTAGAAAGAGAGAACAGGGCAACTATGCATCTACTAGCAGAGATGCAGATGACAGCAAAAACGAGCGCATGTTTGTTATGCAACATGTAATGAATACAATGACTGCAGAGAATTCCACCCAAGATGATGTTTGGTATGTGGATTCAGGTGCCTCTAATCACATGACGTCTCGTGGAGAGTGGTTTAGAGATATGCGCAAACCACATGTGTCAGGCTATGTGCAGACAGGAGATGACACAGCTCACCCCATTGCTCATGTAGGGGACATACCTCTAAATACGAAGAGTGGGAAATCAAAGTACTTAGCAGATGTACTTCATGTCCCAAACATTACAAAGAATCTTGTTTCTGTTGAACAAATGGTTGAGCAGGGTTTGCAGGTTCGCTTCAATCCAAATGGCTGTTATGTAGAAGATTTCCAGAATGGCTGTAAGCTGATCACAGAGGGCAAATGTGTGGGCAGAATGTTTACGCTGAATGTAGACATGCCTGAGGTAAAAGCTGCATTATTTGCACAGGGCACAGGTGTTGTGGCTGATGTTGACATTTGGCACAAACGCATTGGCCATGTCAATGAGCAGAGATTGCGCAGCATGCAATCAAAACAGATTGTAAAAGGTTTGCCCAAATTCAAGGTGGATGGTATGCATAAAGTGTGTGCAGTATGCCAGTTTGGAAAACAGTCAAAGGGCTCATTTCCACATGAGCGCAATGTATGTAAAAAGCCACTTGAGGTGGTGCACACAGATGTTTGGGGTCCAACCGATACTGCAAGTATACATGGTTGCAGGTATTATGTCTCTTTCATTGATGACCATACAAGGAAAGTATGGGTCTACTTCATGCGTAACAAAAGTGAAGTGTTTGGTCACTTTCAAGACTTCAAAGTCATGATTGAGAAGGAGACAGATATGCAAATCAAGACATTGAGGTCAGATGGAGGGGGAGAGTACTTCTCCAATGATTTTTCAGATTTTCTGCGAATGCATGGTATACACAGGCAGTTTACATGCAGATATACTCCACAGCAGAATGGGGTCGCAGAAAGGAAAAACAGGCACATTGCAGAGGTTGCACGTGCATTGATGAATGAGCAGTACATGCCTCATCATTTCTGGGCTGAAGCTGTAAATACAGCTGTGTACATTATGAACAGGACACCTACAGCTGCGGTGCATGATGTAACACCTGAGGAAAAGTTTACAGGTACAAAGCCTGATTTGGCACACTTGAAAGTGTTTGGCTGCATAGCTTACGTGCATGTACCAGATGAGTTGCGTAGGAAATTGGATCCTAAAGCAGAGAAATGTATTCTTGTGGGATTTTCCCTTGAACAAAAGGGGTACAGGTGCTACAATCCTACTACACGAGAATTACGAGTGAGCAGAGATGTAGTCTTTGATGAGATGAGCAGCTGGTACAGCAATGCACATGGCACTATTGGGGCTGATGTAAAAGATGATGTGGTTGTACAAAATGTGAGGCCACAGTCACAGGTTTTGAGTGGACCACAAGAGTCCTCTTCTCGTGGCTCTGTTGAGAAACCATGGAATGGTAGACTACGTACGCAGGTTACTCCACCAACAGGTACAGGGAATGTATCACGAAAAGGAAAGGAAAAGGTTGATGAACCTCCCTTTATGGTTGATGCATCATCAGGTTTTTCACATGTAGACATGGATTCAGATGGTTCTGAACAAAGTCTTGATGAGGAATTTGGAATTCCGGCTGTCAGGACACCTGGTGTAAGGAAAGTACAAGAAGATGCTAGAGGGCAAAGGAGTGACCCAGGACCGCGCAGATCTAATAGAGTCAGAAATCCAGTTCAGAAATTGACTTATAATGGGTATCTAGCGCATCACCAAGCCTACATGGCTAAGGTGATACAGGATGTGGAGCCCACATTTTTGAGGATGCAGTTGGAAATGTGCATTGGGATGATGCAATGAATGAAGAGATGGCTGCATTGGAAGCAAATGACACATGGGAGTTGGTGCCATTGCCAAGTGGCAAGAAAGCTATTGGCTGCAAATGGGTGTATAAAACCAAGCATAAGGCTGATGGTAACATTGAGCGTCACCAGGCAAGGCTGGTCGCAAAGGGTTATGCACAGACGTATGGCATAGACTATGAGGAGACCTTTGCTCCAGTGGCAAAGATGACGACAGTGAGAGCTGTCATAGCAGTGGCTGCATCTAGAGGATGGATTATGCATCAAATGGATGTAAAGAATGCCTTCTTGAATGGTGAGTTGCAAGAGGAAGTGTATATGGATCAGCCACCTGGTTATGTCGATCCAGGTTACCCAGATTATGTATGCAGACTTCTCAAAGCTTTGTATGGTTTGAAGCAAGGCTCTAGAGCATGGTATGACAGGATTGCCAAGTATCTTGTCAGTATTGGTTTTAGGAGAGCTCATGCTGATCATTCACTCTATGTACGTGAGAGTGATGTGGGGATTGTGGTCATTACCATATATGTAGATGACCTTATTATTGTTGGTGACAATGCTATGGAGATTGACCATGTGAAGGGTCTTCTCAAACAGGAGTTTGAAATGAAAGATTTAGGCGAGTTGCGCTACTTTCTTGGCATTGAAGTGATCAGGACTCCAGAGGGTGTATGGCTATCACAGAGACAGTATGCTTTGGACATGTTGTCAAAGTATGGTATGGCTGATTGTAAGCCAATTTCTATTCCCTTGGATGTGAATGCAAAGCTGAGTGCAGAGAAGGGTGATGTTGTTGAGGATGTCAACATGTACAGGAAGATTGTGGGTAGTCTAATCTACTTGACTATCACGAGGCCAGACTTGAGCTACACAGTAGGCTTGGAGAGTCAGTTCATGCAACTTCCGAGGAAGCCACATTTGGATGGAGTACGACGCACACTTAGGTATGTGCAAGGTACTCTTGACTACGCATTGTTCTATGCAGCAGATGCACCATTAGCATTGTATGGGTATACAGATGCAGATTGGGCAGGTAGCATTGTTGATAGGAGATCTACGAGTGGCTTCATGTTCTCTTTTGGGAGTGCTGCTGTTACTTGGAGCAGCAAAAAGCAGCCTACGGTTGCTTTATCGAGCACAGAGGCCGAGTACAGAGGTGTAGCAGTTGCGGCGTGCGAGGTAGCTTGGCTACGCACATTACTTGAGGACTTGGGAGTGCAGGTGGACCAGCAGATTTTCATCCATTGTGACAACCTCAGCAGCATGCAGTTGGCTAGGAACCCAGTGTTCCATGCCAGGACCAAACACATAGAGGTCCATTACCACTACGTTCGAGAGCGAGTGTTGGCGGGCGACATCGACTTGGTCTACGTCAGCACAGAGGAGCAGATAGCGGATATCTTTACCAAGGCCCTCGGAGCTGAGAAGCTTCGACGTTTCCGGACTATGCTTGGACTCTGCGACATGCAGAGCTCGAGGGGGAGTGTTGAGATGTCGAGCTCTACACCTTGAGCTGGCATCCACTACGGGTCTTGGCCGCTTACGGCATTTACTCACTGGCGCGTTAGGTGACCGACACGGAGGATCTCTGCCAGTGATTCTACAGCTGGACTACACTTATAGTGCCAGCCTAGTACGCTTCTAGCGAGTTCACACTTAGTGACCGCATGTACATATGTGCTACTTTTCAGCTTTAGCACTTAGTCATTTTGTACTCTCTTTTCTATGAAGAAGAAGAAGAAGCTTTCCATCTCTGTGTGCTTTGTGCTTGTCTTGTGTAGCTCTCTTGCATCCTAATTCTTTACAAGCTCTACAAGCAGCCCCGCCCCAAAAGCCTCGACTTTTACAGCTTGTCATAGGTTCCTCTGGGGAAAGGACGTCCTGCATCCTCCCTATACTCCATTTCCGACCTAATTGGGTGCTATCTTCTCAGTGAGGTACTGTGGGCCTTGGGATCTACATATGAGAGAGAGAGAGAGAGAGAGAGAGAGAGAGAGAGAGAGAGAGAGAGAGAGAGAGAGAGAGTGTAATGGAATTTGCCTATTCAATTTGAGAGTAGCGGAATTTAATGAGAGTACTTTCAAGAAATGATTTTGTGAGCATAGCGGGTAGACATAATTGAAGATAGCAACATAATTATAGCAATTAGTTAACTTGGCATGGACAATACTTTTGCAAGAGAGAGAATTTAGAGAACATGACAACAGTTGAGGACCGGATTTATGTGGAGCCAGTCCCCCTTCCAATAGGCATTTGTATTATGATTTCTCCCATAAAGAGAGACTTGTTACAATACATTCTTTGTGTTCCTTGTGACCTAGGTGAAGCAATGAAGATGGAAAGCTTCATGCATCACCATCATAGCATAACCTAAACTTGAAGAAAGCTTTAACTATACCAAGCCTCAGTCCCAAGACCTCAAACACCTTCAAAGGTGGAGAGAGCTAGCAGGGAATGAGGGTAGGGAAGAGGAAGAAGAAACATTTCATACGAGAAAGAGCTAGTTCCTCACTTATCATAACTCTTGTGCTAGCATACATAATAGCATAGTAATGAAGAAGAAATAGATGGCAAGCTCAAGCATTGAAGCATGGCTCTTGGATGGATTTTCACTCCATAGCCAAGAGTGTTGGTGTAGGCTCTCAACCTCTACTTGCTTGGAGAAGGAGAGGGAGCTCTTGCACTTTTCATAGTACACAATGAGAGTGTTTGTGAGTGTGTGTGGGTGAGTATACCCCCTAAGCACCCCCCTAGCTTGCTTGGGTCGACCCCCCCTTGTAGCTCATGCTTGAAGCTCATTGGACCCCTCCAGGCCTAGCCAATCACAAGCAGGAGCCATTACAAGCAACATGGGTAGCCTTGGGACAAGTGTCCCCCTTTCCCCTTTGAGAGAGAGGACTTGATAAATGAAAAATCAATTAATTAAATATCCTAAATTATCATTGGACCCCTTGGGTGGCCAACCAATAGGCTTCAGGCACACCATGAGGGCAACATGGGAAGGAACTTGACAAGTGTCCTTGCTGCCTCTTCAAGCTGGGGCTTCCCTTGTGTGTGTGTGTGTGTGTGTGTGTTCTCTCTCATCCCCCCCCCTTGTAGGCTCGCCCCCCTCCTTGTAGGGATATTTTTGACTTTGGATGAGCAAGCCCCTTAGTCATCAAGCATGACTAAGCACTTGAAGTAGGGGGTGTTCCCACAAGCATCTCAGGCAAGCTTCTCAAGGCACCTTAAGCACCTTAATCATGCACCAAGTCAAGAACCTCAAGCATGGAGCCAATCAAGCACCTCAAGCATGGAGCCAATCAAGCACCTCAAGCATCTTAATCAAGCACCTCAAGCAGAACAAGCACCTCAAGCACGACAAGCACCTCGAGCTTGGGACGGGTTCCCACCTCAAGCTCAGCCCTAGCTTACCTAAGGTCAAAGGACTTTTACACACATTATTGGAGGTCTTCAATGAAGCTAACCCTAAGGTCTTATGCTCCATTGGTTAGCCTTGCTCTTGATAGACCATCTCCCATTTGGGCCCCTTTACTATTGGCCCCGTGTTGAGATAGATCTATAAGCACATATCTATATCTTAACACTTGTTCCCATTTATTCTCCCACATTAAGTGATCAATTTAATATGAGAAAATCATTTGGGTTGGTTAGATATTAGATTTTATGACATTACCTCTCTCTTGAAATCATAGTTTTCCTCGACTATGAGGTAGAAGAGATAAAGCCTTAGTCATTAGTCAATCGTACTTAGCGGGTAGAGGATCCCTTTTTTACCCTACGACATCTTTCCAAGATGGATGACTAATCCATTTGGTGCTTGGGAGACATAGCTGCCGCAAGCATGTTTGCTCTTTAGTCCATTTCATTCTCCCAAAGTAGAGTGACAAATTCTACTTGGTGTTTGAGAGACGTCGTCATCACAAACATGATTCTAAGCATGCATACTAGTTAAATTTGTGCACAATTAAAAGGAGGATTAGTCTTATAAGACAAAAACATGAGTCATTTAAAAGAGAGTTGTACATTTGCTTACTCTAATGTAGCATTGTAAGCATTGACAAGGTTCATACTATCCTTAAGTTGTACTCCTTGCATCCATTTAGCATCTTCAAAAGGATAATTTTTGAACTTAATAAGATAATCTTACCATGTCGTAGTACCTTGTCTTCATGCCGAAGGACAGCTTCGGGTTGTAGCACCTCTTCTTGGTCTTCAACTTCGGGAGGGTCTTCAATAATTGGTTCAGTTGGTGGCTCTCCTTTGTAGGGCTTAAGTAGGCTTACATGAAAGGCATTGTGTATAAGCCAATGGTTGGGCAACTTGAGTTGATAAGCCGTCTCATTGATGGGCTTCAAGATTTGGAAAGGACCATAGTATCTTTTTGCTAGTTTAGCATAATACTTTTGATGGCCCGTAGGATTTTTGCCCGTCGTTTGCCTTAATCAAGCCTTAGGAAACTTGAGTAAGACCCAATCATTTTCTATGAACATTAAGGCTCTTCTGTGCTTATCAGCAGCAACTTTTTGCCTTTGTTGAGAGATGGCTATAGCCTCCCTAATCTTTTGAAAAGATTCTTGTAGGTCACGGCTATACTCATCGGCGCCGAAGATCTTCCCATGTACTTTGAGTAGCAAGGGACTTTTAGGTCTTCCCTCTATGATCTCGAAAGGTGCTTTCCCCGTAGAAGTATGTACAGTATTATTGTAGGCATACTCTACTAAAGGTAAATAATTTTCCCATTGTGAGCGTTGATCTACTTCGGTAACATAAGTCTTGAGTAGATCGAGTATCGTAAGATTGGCTATCTCACTTTGGCCATCCGTTTGTGGGTGATAGGCCGAAGAGAAATTCAATCTTGTTCCTAGATTTTCAAAGAGACCTTTCCAAAAATTACTGGTCATTCTAGGATCTCTATCTGACACGATGGATGTGGGTAATCCATGGTGCTTGAAAATCTGAGATATGAAGAGAGTTGCCATTTGATGTGCCTTAATAGTCTTTTTGACGGGAATAAAATGTGCTTGCTTGCTAAACCTGTTGACTATTGTCCATATTCCTGTATTCCCATGGATAGACTTGGGTAATCCAAAGATGAAATCCATGGATATACTCTCCCATGGTGAATTTGGAATAGGCAATGGCTGGAGTAATCCAGGTTGCTTCCCTCTATCATACTTGGTCTTTTGGCATAGTACACATTTTGAAGCATACTCTTGTATGTCCACTTTCATGGTAGGCCAATAGAAATACGTCTCTACTCCTCGGAGAGTAGGTTGAATACCTCTATGCCCTGCATATGAAGGAGCATGGGATTCATACATAACCTTCTCACGAAGGGAATGGGTAACACATAGCCTATTGCTGTGGAGAAGATAACCATCCTGCAAGGTGAATGGTTCCTCTTTCTTCCCCAAAGCAAGGGCTGACATTATGTCTCTAAAGTCAGGGTCAGTAGCATACTCATCTATCATAGAGGATAGATCATTGTGAGTAGCTATAGACACCGCATTAACTTTTGGTCGTCGTGAAAGTGCATCGGCAACTTGATTGTGCTTACCAGCTATGTGAGCAATATGGAAATTAAATTGCGAAAGAAAATTTGCCCACCTCATTTGTTTGTCGGAAAGTTTGGTTTGCGTCATGAAATACTTGAGACTTTGGTGGTCGGTTCGTAGGATAAATGGAGTCCCCAATAGGTAGTGCTTCCATGTATCTAGGGCATGTAGAACAGCTAAAAGCTCTTTCTCATAAATGCCCAAGACTCGTTCATCACTATTGAGCCTTCGGCTCTCATATGCTATGGGCCCTTCTTGAAGCAAAACCGCTCCAAGGCAATCACCACAAGCATCACATTGGACCTCAAATGGTTTTGAGAGATCCGGAAGCACGAGGACTGGTTGGGAAGTAAGCTTCTCTTTGAGTTTTTCAAAAGCATTTTGCTCCTTAGCAGTCCATACAAACTTAACGTTCTTCTTTGTTAAGTCGTGTAGTGGTCCTGCTACTTGAGAGAATTTTGCTATGAAGCGTCTATAGTATGCACACATACCAATAAAGCTTCTTAGCTCATGTAGATTCCTTGGGTTAGGCCATGATTTTATTACCTCTAACTTTGATGGATCCATACGAATACCATCGTGAGAGATAATATGACCTAGATATTGAATCTCTTGAAGGAAGAATTCACTTTTCTTTTGGTTGAGAAAAAGTTTGTTTTCCCTCAAGGCTTGAAAAATCACTTGGAGATGTTGCTTATGTTCCTCCAAAGATTTGGAGTAGATGATGATATCATCAAAGAACACTCCAGTGAATTTACGATATGGTCTAAAAATTTTCTCCATGAGACGATTGAAAGTAGCTGGTGCATTAGTCAAGCCAAAAGGCATGACTAGATATTCATAAAGACCAAATGTTGTGCGAAACGCGGTCTTTAGGATATCTTCATCCACTATCCTTATTTGATGATAGCCACTCTTAAGGTCAATCCTACTGAAGTAGGTAGAGCCTTGTAGCTTATCAAATAGATCTTCTACCCGAGGCACGGGAAATCTGTTTTTGATAGTGATATGGTTTAGTGCTCGATAGTCCACACACATACGGTATGTACCATCTTTCTTTTGCACTAAAAGGACTGGAGAACAAAAGGGAGAGGAACTAGGCCTCACCATCCCTTTGTCTACCAATTCCTGTACTTGCCTCATAATCTCCTCTTGTTGAGCTTGTGAGACTAGATAAGGAGGTTTGTTAAGCGGTGAGCTTCCTGGAAGGAGCTCAATACGATGGTCATCATCCCCTCGTTTTGGAGGTAGGTCCATAGGGATATTGTTAACCCTCACGGCTCACGGACACCCCATCACCTACGACGGACGTGTATTATGTATTTGGTAGAGTCAGGTACCGGGCTTGTCGGACCAATAGGAAAAGGGTAAGAGTGATCGCCGATGAGAGGCGCACTCTAACTGAGACATTCAAGGGATTAGTTGGCTAAGCATGGGCGCCCAAGTGTGAATGGGGTGAGCTCATATAAAAGCCAACTAAACCTAAAATTCACTCATTCTCTCATTTGTGCAATAGAAGAGTGCTCTTGCTCCATCTCCATCTCCATCTCCATCTTCTTCTTCTTCACCTCCTTGTGTGTGTGTGTATGTGATAGAGAGAGAGAGAGAGGGAGAGTGTGTGTGCGATCGAGCATTACGAAGGCACGATGGCGGCGAAGCGGTTGAGCGAGGCATGACTGCAGCTTCTTCTTCATCGCGGCGAGGAATCCACCACGAAGGCGAGCGCAGAGCGGTGAGTGACACACCCTTTGCTCTCTTGAGCTTGCTAGATTAGTCTTGTTGTGTGCTTGGAGCCATTTGTGGCTCGCACACGGTGTATCGGCAAGTCCCTTGCTTCGACAGTGCGGCAAGGAGCGCACATTTTTGGCGCCGCTGCCGGGGAATCGCCCTGCACTAAGCCCAAGAGGCACTTTGTGCTTCTCCTATGAGTTGTTTGTAGTAGGAAAGAAGAGGAAGAGGAAGAGGAATGAGTTGTTTTTCTGCAAGTTGTTAATTTCTGTGTTGTCTGCAAGTTCTGTGATTTTTGCATAATGTTGTGTTTTCTGTTTGCACACAGTCTTTGCACAATCAATAGTCGTTAGCTTGTTTGCAGTGAATGAATAAGTAGGAAGGCAGTTAGCAATTTCTACTTGCACACAGTCCGTACACAGTTTTCTGTCAAAGTTTGCCTGCACACAGTCTTTACACAGTAAGGTAGTGAGAGAGGAAGTAGGTGGACAATTAGCTCACTGTCAGTAAGCAGTTAACAGATTAGTTAGTAGATTAGTTAGTGGTTAGCAGCACTGTTAGTAAGTAGATAAGGTAGTGAGCTGTCTGTGAGCTGTGAGCTGTTGACTGGGAGGTCAGGTAGGTGACAGTGTGTGTGGCCAAGAAAGGGTCACCAAAACCGCGCGCGGTCGTCGCCCAAAAAAAAAAAAAAAAAAAAAAAAACCGAAACCGATATTTAAGCGTGAGTGATTGGGGGGCTACACTAAAATTTTGATCGGGATCGGGATCACAAGCCCAAGCCCAAGCCGAAGCCTCAGTCCTCAGTCTTATGATATACACTAGACTCACTCTTATATATATACCCTACCCCCTCAAGAGGGAATGAGAGCATGTGGGGCAAGTCCTCCACTCTCCTCCCTTCTCTTCCCACTTGCACCCTTAGACTTTCTAATTTGGGCCTAGTTCCCTACTAGAAATTGACAGTTTTAGGGATTTCGACGGCATAAAGTGACCAAACGGAGGGCTGTAAAGCACGGCATGTCCCTCTGACCGAGACGCTCGTTTTGAGCTATCATACGTTCTATTCTATAGCTGGGTCAAAAAAAAAGGACCAAAAAATCAAAAAATAAATAAATAAGAAAAGACTTTCGTTGCAAAACACCCAAAATTACTAGGTGAGCAGCCTTCACGGGCCCTCACTGACACTTCTAGGGGATCCAAGTCATATGAACCTATGCTCTGGACGAGTGTTAGAGCACGAGCATATTGTTAGTGCCTCCATTTACGCGGGCACCCATTATTCCTCCACCCTAGGTTCTGGACCTTCGGCCGAGACTCAAGGTAGCGCGACCCAAGATCCTCATATCGCGTCTAGTGATTCTTCCTCTGACTACGAAGTCATGGAGGGGTATCCTACACACAACCCTGATAGTTCAAGTCAAGACATGCATGCCATGGGCCCGCGGCCCGGGTCCAGCGTGTTTAGCCGCTTAAAAGAGACCCTTAGTAGAGCTACTCGCTCCGAACATGCGGTTAATGAAATAAATGAAGGGAGTGGGGAAGTAAATTCGTCATTCATGCCTAAAATGGACCCTATGCTTCTTGAGAGTGTGCATGTGAATGTTCCATCCACTGCACCTCCTGATCCTTTAGGACTATCTCCCTCTGAGGTTTTACTACCCGATGGTAGGAGTCTTGCCGAAGTACAAGAGATCGAACGCTATATGCAAGCTACAAGGGAGAGGGAAATTGAGAACCTACGAAGGCTAGAACAAAGTCGAACCCTGAAAGCAAAGGCTCCTATGACAACAATCATGCCAGCCCAGCAACCGAGTGCTCCCAAGGTAGTAGTCACGGAGGGGCAAGCTATGGGGAGCAATAATGCTTCCACTTCAAGGGAAACCTCCAGCACGCCAGGCCTAGATGGGATATTCCTAAACGAAAATTGGGAGTATGACCTACAAGCAGAAGCTTTAACTGATCGGTACACAGGACACACCTATCATGTGGGTTGGTTAGATGTTCTACAATCCACATCGGGTGCTACTAGCATAGATGAGAAACAACAGAAAGTCTGTGATGTCCTCCATAGGATTGTCGAGTTAGAAAGACAGAACACAGGGATCAACATGCCTTCAACAGGCCTAATGAGATTCTTGGATACGGGAAAGGCCAACCAACCAACCCTGTCACAAATGGAGACTCCCTCAGTGAGCCCCATTGATCCTCCATATGTTGTTTCGCCAGGAGCCTCAATACAATATGAGCCCACAAGTGGCAGCTTTACCTTCCCAGATCTAGCTCATCTTTCTCTTAATGACACTACGGCTACCATGCATATCCCAATGGTGAGCATGACAAGAAGTACACCATGGAGTTCATTTGTTAACACTGCGCCGATGCCTAGTAGCACAGTGCCCCCAACTATACCTACATGTATGTATCAATCATGTGCACCTGTCGTACCTCAGCCTCATGTAGCTCCTACACCTCCGATTATTCCAAGAGCTTACAATCCACAATGGAATTATCCAAGCTCTTATACAAGTGGAGCTATGCCATTTAGTAATAACATGCCATATCAGGCACCCTCTATGCCTAGGGCCACGCCTGTAAACTTTGGACCACCGTCTGGTACACCACCATACGAAATTTGGGACCCAAGAGCCGCGCGTATGCCAAGGCCAAGGCCAAATCCCATCTCACATGTGGTTCCAAGAGCACATACACCCATTATACCTGCTCAAATAGGAGATTTGGTAGCATTTGCTCAAACTATCGGTCGCTCTATTGCGGAAAACATGCGTAGTGCACCTGATAGAGAGCCTAGGAGCAAGGCAGTTCAAGTAGCTAAGCTCACACATAAATTCAGTGGAGACGGAGATGCTAGAAAGCATATGGAAGTCTTTGAACATGTGTGCGATTCCTTGGAAGAGCACAATGAGCTACATAAGTGTAAGGCTTTGAGTTTGACCCTAAGCGGAAAGGCTGGAGATTGGTATAGAACCTTAAGAGTAGAAGAGAAAACGATCTACTCTACTCTTAGGAGACTGTTCTTAAAAGAATACATACGAGAGGGAGTACTTTGGGGTGTAGCCTCTCAGCTCCAGAAAGCCCAACGAGAAGAAGGTGAATCCGTGAGAGACTTCATTAGTCGCCTAAAGAATTTGAATTCTCGATGCAATCCAAACGAGCGATTCAACAACAACCAATTGCTCGATAGATTCATTAGGGGACTACGACATGAAAGTATCTATAATGGCCTATTCATTAGAGGTATCACTACTTGGGAAGCAGTCACCATGAATGCAATCCAATTGGAGGATAATTTAATGATTGCAGGAGAAAGAGTGTCTGTCGAGCCGAAGTCAAGTAGCTCGCAAGCATCAGGGCATGAGCCAATGAAGATAAAGCCAATCGTGAAAGAGCAAACGATATCTGAGATGACTTTGGCAGATCTCACCAAGGCCATCCAAGAAAGCCTTAGGGGTAATCGTGCTCCACAAAACACTCATATGTATCCAAGAAGGGAGCAACAATGGTGCTCAATTTGCTTGGGCCCACATACTACGAGTGAATGCCCTACTTTCAGAGTAAAGTTTAACGGGACTTGTAACGCATGTGGTAGGTATGGCCATCAAGCGAAGGATTGCCTAATGCTTAAACGCATCATGGAAAATAGACCGCCTATAGCTTGGGCAGACTCACCTCGAGTTCCTGCATTGATGCCTACCCCACCCATAGAGCAATAGTTGCCATTACAGCACATGGTCCCTAGAACCCAAAATGTGGTCCAAACCACACCGTTGCCACCTCCAGTGCTAGGACCGCAACCCCCTCATCCAAGAGTTACACCTATGAACCAAATAGGTTGCGAGTCATCTAGTACTTATGTAGATTGCGAAGAGGACATAGACTCTAGTATCACCTATGGAGTCGACATGCTTGAGGAGTGTCCCATGTACTATATGGAAGACCATTGGGGACAAATCAAACCGGTATATCAAGCTACTGCGCTAGCAGCAAGAGGCCAAAACATTAATAGTTTTGCCAAGAGACCACCTCTTCAGTGCTACGAATGTGGTGGACCACATCGAGTAGCTGAGTGCCCCATTAGAATGCAAAAGAATGCTGCTCTAATGCAAACAAGTCAAGGGAGTGCATTGGCAATGCCAATACTCACTTGTAATTGTTGTGGCATAGATCATTTGATCGCACAGTGTCCTAACAATCCAAACGCATCGAAAATCACACCATTGAACATAATAGAGATTGTTGATGGGACACCACCAACTATAAAAATAGCACCAGTGAATGCACTCACACGGTCGATGCTCCAAAAGCAAAATTACATCCTCGAAGAGAGAGATGCTGCATCCATTGGCCGAGCGAGAAAGAAGAAAACACGAAGAAAGAAATCCCTTAATGCTTCTAGCTCAAAACCTAGTTCAAAGACTAACATAGGGACATGAGAGGATCCCGTGTATATGAATGACCTTGAGGATGACTTAGATTCGATAGAGACCACGGAGACCAAAACTGTTACTACAAAGGAAAAAGCCAGTGAGGAGGATCACGAGAGGGACTTACGACGAACACCAAAAGAGTATTCAAAGTTAAACCACCCAGTTGCGAACCCCCAAGATAAGCCATGAGAGACAAAAAATGAGGATTGAAAGAGAAATATTGGAACCTATCCAAACCCAACAGTGGAAATTGAACGAGTCCAACAACTGAGGGGTTTGGTGGAAGAAACTCAACGAACATTAGAACCTGAACCCAAACATATCCAGATGTCGGACACAGTGTTTCCCACACAAGTTCAACCTCACAAGAACTATAGGCCGTTAGCTATACCCAGTATCATTCGGGAAGAGAGTGAGGGTAGGACATCTGAAAGTGGACACACACCTTTCCTACTAGAGAGAATGTTTGGTGAGGGAATACCCGACCCCCTTGAGGAAGTGGAGATTCCATCTTCACCATTCTCTTGTCAGGGTCCTACGTCCCACAAGATGCCATTAAATGTTGCCAAATTGATGGATTTCATGTCTTCAGAAGTTAGAACCACCATCATGTCCAAACTATATAAAGACCCCGAGCTAGTCTCAGCTCTTCGAGCCTTCCTCAATGGAGAATTACAGGCCGGATTACCACAGTTTGCACATATGAACAAACCTGACTCGGTAATGAATGATGAGGAACATTTAGCACCACCATCTGACCTAGCGGGACATGAATCTGTAATTGAAGTACCCGTTAACAAGTTGGGGCAATACTTTGAAGGTGATGAATCTAATGCTACTCTGCCAATCACTACTAAAGGATTAACTGTAAAGGGAGTCCTTGACGGTGGTGCGGGAGTCAGCATGGTGACAAAGAGTTGTTGGGAGTCTATGGGGCGACCTCACCTTGAAGCCACAAGCGTAGTGGTAAAAATGGCTAATGGATCTATTGTTACGCCTATTGGAATGCTTAAGGATCTCAGGATCAAGGTCTTGGGACACAAGGTAAGGCAAAATTTCATTGTTATGGATTTTTCCAAGCATCCTATGTCATTTGAGATGATCTTAGGGCGTCCATTCATGAGGGAAGCAAAAATGGTGCATGACTGGTCCAAAAACCACGTCTACTTACAGTTCCAAGACTCTGTCACTCGAGTTGATCTTTTAAGTGGTCGAACGCATCCTCTAGGAAATAAATTCATCATTGATAATCGATCAGACACAAAAATTCACTCAGCTCCATTACAGTATTGTTACACGTGTAACGAAGACACGGATATTGGGGAGAACTCTCCTTATATGGATATCCTACCCGGAATGGCTGAGTCAGACAATGTCAATTGGGTACACCTAGCGGCAACTATAGGTACATGGGGAGCTAGAGGAACAACCTGGGTAACACCAGATGGGGAAGAGATACCACACATTGCACCAGTAAACATGTTAGATGTAGCGCATGTAACATCCGATGATAAGAAAGAGGCACACCTACCTGAGAGTGAAACCGATGATTCCTCAAAGGCTTCAGGCCAATACACATCAAAAACGGAATCTCAGGGAGAAATGGATTCAGAACCTGAGGAAACATCGAGTGAGCCAAGTATAGAAACTGAACACTCAAGGTCTAGTACGACCATCTATGGTAATTTATATGAGTGAAGAAGATACAAGCGAAGACCTATCAAGCGAGTCGAGTTCAAACATTTACCAAAATCAAAACCTTAACAAGAAACAAAGGTCATATAAGAGACGACGATATCGAGCAAATGTGAGAGCTAGGATAAACAAGGAAAGATCTACTGCAGAATGGCTTAGCTATCTAGGGGCATGTGATGCTCATCGAAATCTAGTAGACAATTGGGGTGAACATCTCCAGAGTGTCATGTGGTGTAGCCCGCGACCCATTGACCTCGCTCAATTGGAGGTTACAGAGCCGAAATTGAGTCGAACTATAAGAAGACGTCAAAACCGAGAGTTAGCACAACAACAAAAGGAGGCAGAACTAAAAGAAAGGTCTCCGTCAGGACAAGAGCCTGCTGACTTACATACGGCCCCTGAACATTTTAAATCTTATACCACGGGGGAGCGAAAGGTTGTGTATGCCAAAGCCCAACGAATACCTACCAATGGAAGCTGTGGAGTCTATGATGGTCCAGCGGTAGTTAAAGAGATAGAATTAGCAGAACTAGGTGAGGAGTCTAAACCAGTCTTTATTGCTCAAGACCTTACCGAAACTGAAGAGGTTGTACTTAAGGAGCTCCTCAAGGAATACAAGGATATCTTTGCTTGGACATATCATGACATGAAGGGCGTTCCACCTTCTATGGTGCAACATACAATTCCCA
This sequence comes from Adiantum capillus-veneris, assembly GCF_014529385.1. Classification (NCBI taxonomy): domain Eukaryota; kingdom Viridiplantae; phylum Streptophyta; class Polypodiopsida; order Polypodiales; family Pteridaceae; genus Adiantum; species Adiantum capillus-veneris. The sequence goes on from NC_140941.1 coordinate 46,067,938, forward strand.
TGATCAACACTGCTAAACCCGTCCAGCAACGACCCTATCCAATGAATCCTAAGTACGCCAAAATTGTACAAGAGGAGATTGAAAAACTTATCCAATGTGGATTCATATACCCTATTGAGCACTCAGAATGGGTTTCTCCAATAGTCATTGTGCCAAAAAAGAATGGAAAACTAAGAGTGTGCGTGGACCTCAAGAAAGTTAATGCAGCCACTAGGAGAGATCATTATCCCTTGCCATATTCAGAACATGTGCTTGAAAGAGTTGCGGGCAAGGAGGATTATAGCTTTTTAGATGGGTAGTCTGGTTACAATCAAATCACAATTGCATTAGAGGACCAAGCTAAAACTGCTTTTATCACAGAGTTTGGAGTGTTTGCATTTCGTGTTATGGCTTTTGGCTTAACGAATGCCCCTGCTACATTCCAACGATTAATAAACACTGCGTTTAAAGAATTTCTAAGGGAGTTTTGTGAAGCTTTCCTAGATGACCTTTGTGTTTATTCTTCTTGGGAGAAGCATTTGTTATATCTACGAAAAATATTTGAAAGGTGCAGATTTTATCGCATCTCATTGAACCCTTTCAAATGCCAATTTTGGGTTAAGCATGGAGTCATTCTAGGGCATATAGTGTCCAAGAACGGGATATCCACAGATGAGAGTAAGATTAAAGCCATTGCCGATTTGCCACCACCTACGAACTATAAAGGAGTTCAAAGATTTATGGGCCATGTTGGTTATTATCGAAGATTTATTTTAAACTTTGCCGAGATAGCGCGTCCATTGTACAAGCTTCTTATCGAGTTTCACTGGACGGAAGAATGTCATCAATCTTATGAGTTATTAAAGAAGGCCCTAACAAGTGCTCCAATCGTGCGAACACCTGATTGGAATGTACCTTTTCATGTGCATATTGATGCATCAAATTTTGCTATTGGGTGTGTTCTAACTCAACCAGGAGAACATAAATTGGACTACCCTATTAGCTTTGCAAGTCGCCAATTAAATGATGCCGAGATGAACTACACTACTACAGAGCGCGAAGGTCTAGCTATAATTTACGCAGTAAAGAAATTTCTCTATTACCTTCTTGCTACCAAGTTTGTGTTTTATGTTGATCATCAAGCATTGCTATATTTGGTAAACAAGCCGTGTTCCATAGGTCGAATTACACGATGGTTGTTAATTATTCTTGAGTTTGACTTCACCGTTGTTGTGAGGCCTGGGAGGAAACATGTCATGGCGGATCATTTATCTCGTATCCCTAATGGCGAAGCTCCTACGGGGGTTGATGATGAATTGCTTGATACTCCTTTGTTCATTGTTGAGACAATGCCTGAATGGAGTGAAAAGATTGTTAACTTCTTAGTTAATGGTTTTCCACCCAAAGAACTGCGAAAAGATATAGCTCGAAAATTAATCAAGGAATGCGAACCCTATTGCTTACTGGCTGGAACTCTCTATAAGAGAGGAAAAGATGATGTTCTTAGACGCTGTGCCCACGAGGATGAGTATTTATATATTCTACAAGAGGCACACATGGGCGTAGCTGGTGGTCACTTTTCAGGAAACTTGACTGCCCAAAAGATCTTACAGTCAGGCTATTGGTGGCCCACTGTGTTTAAGGATGCATCACTTTTTGCAAAGGGATGTGATGAATGCCAACGCTTCAACAAGCCACAAAGAAGGGATAGGATGCCTCTACATCCCATCAAGGTAACCCAACCATTTGAAAAGTGGGGCTTAGACTTTGTAGGACTGATTAGTCCGGCTGCACGTAACACGCAATCACGATATATCATTGTGGCTATAGACTATGTAACCAAATGAGCTGAAGCAAAAGCAACACGAAAGGCGGATGCAAAAACAACAGCTAAGTTCCTCTTTGAGAACATTATCACACGTTTTGGATGCCCCTTTGAACTTGTGAGTGACAATGGAACTCATTTTATAAATGAAGTAATAAAAGAACTCACATCAAACTTCATGATATCTCACCACAAGTCTACACCCTATTATCCCCAAGCAAATGGCCAAGCTGAGAGTACCAACAAAACTCTCATCTCCATTTTGACAAAGACAGTTGAGGCTCATCGCACTGATTGGGACCTAAAGCTTACATCAGCTTTATGGGCTTATCGTACTGCGTATAAAGTTGCTATTAATTGCACACCATTTAAGATGGTGTATGGCCAAGAAGCAGTTATGCCATGGGAGTTTGTCATTCCTAGTCTTCGAGTAGCTTCTCAAGAAGGTTGGGATGGCAACCCCTTAGTGGAGCGATTATATATCCGGGAAAGGCTAGATGAAGAGAGGCAATTAGCTGTGCGAAATGATCTAGTGGAGAAGGATAGGAGAAAGAAGTGGTTTGATAGCCATTTAAAGGATAAAGAAATCAAGGTTGGTGATAAAGTTATTATGTACGGGGTACTTAATGAAAAGAAGAAATTGAAATACGCTGGTAAGGGACCATATCGAGTGTGTGAAATTACCCCGCAAGGTACCATTCGTGTGGAGACTCTAGATGGAGTTGAAACCATTGGATTCCTTAATGGGAGTAAATTCAAAAGATATTATGATCCTCTAAGCCAGGAAGAGTTGCAAGCCATCCATCAAAAGAAGGCTGCCAAGGAACAAACAGAGCTTAAAACAATCCAAGCAAGAGTTGAGACTCGAGAACGACAACAACGTCTTAGACGCCAACGAGAGGCTAATCTGGGAATCACGCAAGCATTTTTCGAAGACACAGATGACGACTCATTAGAATCTGAGCCACCCCTACGATACCCAATTGAGCTAAATAGCCCCTATGGGAAAGTACTATACAATGCCTTATTAGATACAGGAGCTAAACACAATTTGTTATCCTATGGAGTTTGGTGTCAATTAGGGAAACCGACCCTATCCCCGAGTACGATGCAAGTCAAGGGCATTAATAAAAAGAAAACTGCTATTCTTGGAGTCCTTTAGACCCCTGTTGTCTATGACAATGGAAGCATAGTGCAGAGATTTCTAGTCATGCCCGCAGGAGCTATGGAAGGCAACGTAAACCTGGGACGCACGTGGATGTTGGCAACCAAATGCACTATTGATTGGGATATTGGTAGTGTCACGACGCGACCACCGACTCTTACCCCTATCATTCAAGCAAAGTCACCTACGTTGCAAACTCTAGCAAAGTTGAAGGATAGCCAACATTCACAAGCCAAGGTGGTTAACTCGTCTTTGCGAGCTACCCATGAACCTAGCACTTCAACACTTGTAGTTGTAGTAAGCAGTAATATTGCAAGTACTCAACCTGCACGACCTAAGAGTACATATCAATGGGTCCCCAAGGCCTTACTTCCAACTACCTCAACCCTCCCATCCATTCCAAGAAAAAATTTCCTGGGAAAACCAAGAGCGCGCCCTAGGAGAGTCAAGACCAAATCACGATGGATTCCAAAACAACTATTAGAAGCCCAAGGCTACTATGATCGAAATGAGCAAATTTGGGTACCTAAACGTAAAATGTGTCCTTCCCTATCGACAACAAACCCATATGAGTCAAACAGTGTAACACTAAAGCCAATGGCAGACCGTGGGAAGGGAAAGATCACAGAATGCTACACACCTAGTCCAGAGCTAGTTTGGGCTCCAAGGCAAAACCAATTTATTCCACCTAGCTCAAGAAGGGGGGAGTTCCATGAAGCTTCTAGCTCCTCATGTAATACATCCATAGAGGTAAAAGCTTCTACACATCCTCTATCTATAGTAATGGACCTCCATGAAGCTACAAAAGAATCCACACCTCCCAGTGTTCAAGAATCACCTGATGAACCACTTCAAGTTCGATCCTGGGAGAGTACCTTACCACCCTTGCAACTTGACAAGGCACCTAGGGTAATAGAAAACTACTGGCAAAAATCCTCACCTATTACCAACTGGCACAATTGGTTTCAAAGGGTGATGACATCATTTCAAACGGTATGATCTACCCAAGGAAGGGGGGAGTGTTTGTGGACATCCATCATTCACTTGCTTCCCTCTCAACCTTTCTCCCTGACCTCTTAATCTCCGATCTTAGGGAATGTATATATAAAGCCTTATACTCACAAAAACAAGATAAAAAAGTAAAAGAGCAAGAGCCATAACAGAAATCATAAAAACAAATTATGCACAAGAACACGACCCTTGTAATATTTGCACTCTAACCATCATCTATTTGCGTGTACAGATATGGCTAGTACGCTAGAGTCATCCACTCCTGCCTTGGGTGAGAGGTACCCTCGTTACTTTTCACAAATATTTCACATGGTCTTTCCAGTGCTTGCATGTGAATGGGATTTGATAGGTACGCTAGCATGTGAGAGGAATTTTGAGGAGTTAGAATGGCTGATACGTCTCTTGACCACGTCTGATCCATACTTAGTAGAGAGCGTTTCTCCCATTGCACAAGCCTACCCTTTTGACCAAGATGACTATAGGCGTCTAGTGACCTTCTTAGTAAACATGGGCACCTATGATGAAGAAGAAAATTTACAGGACTACACGGATGGCACATATGGTCTCATGGATGATGACTTTGTTTATCTTGACGACGAGGATAGGGGTTTAGCCTTAGGGTTTCCCCCCAACCTCTACAATATCCTATTCCCTTGACTCTCTAGGGGGAGTGCAAATAATTAGGTTATAATTCCTTATGTTTTTTGTTGTGTTCAATAAGTGTTGGTACCTTTTCCCACTAATGTGCCTCCTGGAGGTATTCCTTTTGTTTCCTAGTGTGTACAGGAGCGTGTTGCTATTGATAGGATTTGGACCTTCATGGAATCTTTATCTCGAATCGCTCTTCAGATCAAGCGCGACCATCGACACAAACAGGTGTTTCTTGTCCATTAGCATTGCCCCTTATCTTTTTTGCAACTATGATTTTCTGCTTTGATTGCGATTGGTAGCCTAATATTCACCGCATTTGCTTAGTATCAAACATTTAATTCAATGTAATTTTTTGTCATAATCACTTGTCTAGGTTTAAAAATCAAGCAGTCCGACTAAGCTAGTTTAACCAAGTTAGGTATTAGAAATCTTCTCTTAATACCATGGGGAATGCCTTCCTAATAATTAATGCTTACTTAGGTTCTTAATCCGATTTAGGCAGCATTGTGTGAAATGTACTAGGGCTTTCTAGTGGGCTTGACCCTATTGACCTTTAGCTTAAGTATTATAAAGGGAGTTTACTAGTGTGATGAGCCTGGGGAGATGTATCAGTGTTATATGACCCCCCAAAGTTACAAAATTAAAATGCTGAAAATGAACAAACAAAAAATCAAAGTGCCACACTGTAAAATCTTAAGCTGGAAGAGAAATCTCAGCTTGATTTGGTACTTCACTCACATGTATTGCCTATGGTACTAGAGCCCTAGAGGTTCCCAGTATGGGCGCTTTTACTTGAAAAGCAAAAAACCCAAGGCATACAAAATAAGCACACACATCAAAATTGAATCACTGTGAAAAGACTTGGGGGGTCAAAGAAAAAGTAATCAGTCAGGCGATGATTTCATGAGAAATTCCTTTTATGGTAGCTTAACTACAAGGTCTTCTAGATATAGCCTCTAGTCAGCCCTCGAACATGAATACTTGGCTCTCGCGATTAAACAACTTAATTGACCACAGAAAATTAAGAAGCTTACCCATGGTATTAATATTCGATCTCTAGTGCCTTTCGACCGTCAAATTAGCGACCCCATACTTGTTTAATTTTTTACCTTTACATCTGTTTATGCATTTGATTACATTGCAATTTAATGTTCATTGCTGACAAATTGTTTGAAATTCTTTTACCAATCAATTTGTCTACCTAAAACTGCATATGATTTTTAATCACTAATGAGAATGCAATTACTGTGCCAATGTTGTTTAATTTTGCAGTGACTGAAGAAGGCTAAGGACATTCATCTCAAATGCTCTTCCACCTCGACGAAAGAGCTTCAATTCAATAGCTTCCGAGGACGGAATCTACATCAGGAAGGGGGGCATGTTAACCCTCGCGGCTCACAGACACCCCATCACCTACGACGAACGTGTATTATGTATTTGGTAGAGTCAGGTACTGGGCTTGTCGGACCAATAGGAAAAGGGTAAGAGTGATCACCGATGAGAGGCACACTCTAACTGGGACATTCAAGGGATTAGTTGGCTAAGCATGGGTGCCCAAGTGTGAATGGGGTGAGCTCATATAAAAGCCAACTAAACCTAAAATTCACTCATTCTCTCATTTGTGCAATAGAAGAGTGCTCTTGCTCCATCTCCATCTCCATCTTCTTCTTCTTCACCTCCTTGTGTGTGTGTGTATGTGTGTGTGAGAGAGAGAGGGAGAGTGTGTGTGCGATCGAGCATTACGAAGGCACGACGGCGGCTAAGCGGTTGAGCGCGGCATGATTGTAGCTTCTTCTTCATCGCGGCGAGGAATCCACCACGAAGGCGAGCGCAGAGCGGTGAGTGACACACCCTTTGCTCTCTTGAGCTTGCTAGATTAGTCTTGTTGTGTGCTTGGAGCCATTTGTGGCTCGCACAAGGTGTATCGGCAAGTCCCTTGCTTCGATAGTGCGGCAAGGAGCGCACAGATATCATCGATGAACACATCTTGGAATCCTTTTAGAAAAGTAGCCAAGTCTAACTCTTCTTGATTCCTATCATTTTCATTTGATGAAACATTATTAGCTTTTAGAGACTCTTTGATATAAATCATGTACGCAGAAACTAAGCTCTTCATTGATTTATCAAAAGAAAGAGGATTTACAAGTGGAATAGTGCGACCACGCTCACTAGCATCTATATACATGTTCTTTCCCCTGTAGGTGAAGTAAATTCTCCTTTCAGGGAACTTCATGTTGGCAGCCATGCGATCAAACCATGGTGCCCCTAGGATAACATCCTGATGTTGGAGAGGAGAGATGAAGAAGTCTTCTTTGTCGACATAGCTTTGGACATGAAGCCTCAACTTCCCAATCAAGGGAGTAACGGAGGCTTGTTGTCCCTTGAAAGCTGCATCAGCTATTACTATATCTCCCATCTCAAAAGCTTGAATGCCCAACTTGGTGGCCAAATCTATTGATATGAAGTTGAGAGTAGAGCCATGGTCAAACAAGATGAAGGCTTCATGCTCTCTTACCTTTCCCCAAGCATAGGAGAGTGATGATCCTTTGCAATGAGCATCCTCTTTTGGAGCTTCGATGGTGGAAGCCCTAGGAGTCTCATTGCGAGTATTCTTCTTGGGGCAAGAACGATAGCCATGTCCTTGCTCCCCACACTTGAAACATTTATGGTCCTTGTGAAAAGCTTCAAGCTCTTCAGGAGAGAGTTTGTTTTTACCTTTGTAAAATCCCTTCTCCTTGGACCGATTGTTGTTGTTGTTATTGTTGTTGTTGGAAGTGCCTTGGGAATTATTTTGTGCATTGGATTTCCCCTTTGCATCATTTTTATCTTTGTTTTCCATGGGCTTGACATTACATCTAGCCCCTTGATGGAAATTGATGCGTGAAGGAACCATGGTGTGATGGATTACTTTGGTAATAGTACTAGGCTGTTGAGAGTTGATGTATTCGGCCATCTCTTCAGGTAATCCCGCACAGAATTGCTGTCTTTGCTCGGCAAAGTCTATCTTTTGAAAGACAGTAGCTTTGAGATGTAAATCCCAAAACTTGTCTACATACTTGTTGATAGACTCATGAGAGAGAAGCTTCAAGCCGCGCCATTCGGTAAGAACTTTATCTTTAGTATCGCTTGGAAGAAATTGCTTCATGATGGAAACTCGTAGAGTTTTCCATGTCTTTGGGGCTTCTCCATTGCCACGAAGGCTAGCCCACCATTGACGAGCTGATTTTTGGAAGTGCATAGCTACATGGCTTAGCTTGGAGGACTCTGTGAAGCCCTCGTCCCCAAAGGCCGCATCAAATTGCTGGATGAAGGCCAACACTTTGTCGGTAGCACCAAAGGTGCCATCGTAGGTGAGAAAAGAGATACTCTTTCCTCCCTCCTTGAACTTCTTTAGCTTTTGTGACCTTCGCCATGCAGGAAATGATTTGCGATGTCCTCCCCTCTTGTATTCTCTAGGAGAATAGCCATAACTTTCATCGGAAGAGGAGGAAGTTGAAGAAGAAGGAGAAGAGGGTGACCTCTTCCTAGCCCTTTTCTTCCTTTGTTTCCTCTCTTGCCTTTCAGAGTGATGAGGAGAAGGACTATAGGTTGCTCTTTTACTCTTGGGAGGAGTAGGTGATCGTCTAGACCGCTGTCTTCGTGGAGCCACCTCTTCAGAAGAACTTAGACTTTCATTGCTTTCTTTCTCTTTGGATTCCTCCTCTCGAATGGGAGAGAGTCTTCTTTTGGGGGTCTCTTCAAGAGGCCTCCTAAGCTCTCTCTCCTCTGGGAGAGGAAGGGAAATTCCATAAGCACGAAGTTGTTGAGTAACTTCGGCTTGCAAAGCAGGGTTGCCCATAGCTTGCTGCAACCTAGCGACGAGATAATTCACAAACATGGGAGCATCATCATTAGCACCTTCATGTGCAAAATCAAAGCTATCAATGTTCATTCTAATCTCTTGATTATTGTCAGCCATGTTTACAAAATTTATGTTTATACTTAGTGTATGCTTTGGCAGTTCAAAACCTTAGTTGCCACTCCTCTTAGCCTTTGAAAATCGGCTCTTAAGTATCTACACCCACGGCTCAAAGTGGTTAATTATAGAGAGTAGAGGAGTAGGTCTAACATAGCAGAGTTGCCAAGGGCTAGCTCCTTTCGGACTTCTTATGGCTCAATAATGGTAAAGCCGTAGGCAAATCTAAAAAGACTCCATTATTAAGTCCAAAGCTCCCGAGGTGTGCACCATCCCCCACATAGTGGGCTTAACAAAACTGATATTAGATCCCAGTTCCACTTACTCTATTATAATTAACAACATCAACCATTTATAGGCTACTTAAGGACCTCTCTTCTTAAGCAAGAAAAGAGAAACAAATGCTTTGATACCAATGTAATGGAATTTGCCTATTCAATTTGAGAGTAGAGGAATTTAATGAGAGTACTTTCAAGAAATGATTTTGTGAGCATAGCGGGTAGACATAATTGAAGATAGCAACATAATTATAGCAATTAGTTAACTTGGCATGGACAATACTTTTGCAAGAGAGAGAATTTAGAGAACATGACAACAGTTGAGGACCGGATTTATGTGGAGCCGGTCCCCCCTCCAATAGGCATTTGTATTATGATTTCTCCCATAAAGAGAGACTTGTTACAATACATTCTTTGTGTTCCTTGTGACCTAGGTGAAGCAATGAAGATGGAAAGCTTCATGCATCACCATCATAGCATAACCTAAACTTGAAGAAAGCTTTAACTATACCAAGACTCAGTCCCAAGACCTCAAACACCTTCGAAGGTGGAGAGAGCTAGCAGGGAATGAGGGTAGGGAAGAGGAAGAAGAAACATTTCATACGAGAAAGAGTTAGTTCCTCACTTATCATAACTCTTGTGCTAGCATACATAATAGCATATTAATGAAGAAGAAATAGATGGCAAGCTCAAGCATTGAAGCATGGCTCTTGGATGGATTTGCACTCCATAGCCAAGAGTGTTGGTGTAGGCTCTCAACCTCTACTTGCTTGGAGAAGGAGAGGGAGCTCTTGCACTTTGCATAGTACACAATGAGAGTGTTTGTGAGTGTGTGTGGGTGAGTATACCCCCTATGCACCCCCCTAGCTTGCTTGGGTCGACCCCCCCTTGTAGCTCATGCTTGAAGCTCATTGGACCCCTCCAGGCCTAGCCAATCACAAGCAGGAGCCATTACAAGCAACATGGGTAGCCTTGGGACAAGTGTCCCCCTTTCCCCTTTGAGAGAGAGGACTTGATAAATGCAAAATCAATTAATTAAATATCCTAAATTATCATTGGACCCCTTGGGTGGCCAACCAATAGGCTTCAGGCACACCATGAGGGCAACATGGGAAGGAACTTGACAAGTGTCCTTGCTGCCTCTTCAAGCTGGGGCTTCCCTTGTGTGTGTGTGTGTGTGTGTGTGTGTGTGTTCTCTCTCATCCCCCCCCCCCCCTTGTAGGCTCGCCCCCCTCCTTGTAGGGCTATTTTTGAATTTGGATGAGCAAGCCCCTTAGTCATCAAGCATGACTAAGCACTTGAAGTAGGGGGTGTTCCCACAAGCATCTTAGGCAAGCTTCTCAAGGCACCTTAAGCACCTTAATCATGCACCAAGTCAAGCACCTCAAGCATGGAGCCAGTCAAGCACCTCAAGCATCTTAATCAAGCACCTCAAGCATGACAAGCACCTCAAGCAGGACAAGCACCTCAAGCACGACAAGCACCTTGAGCTTGGGCCGGGTTCCCACCTCAAGCTCAGCCCTAGCTTACCTAAGGTCAAAGGACTTTTACACACATTATTGGAGGTCTTCAATGAAGCTAACCCTAAGGTCTTATGCTCCATTGGTTAGCCTTGCTCTTGATAGACCATCTCCCATTTGGGCCCCTTTACTATTGGCCCCGTGTTGAGATAGATCTATAAGCACATATCTATATCTTAACACTTGTTCCCATTTATTCTCCCACATTAAGTGATCAATTTAATATGAGAAAATCATTTGGGTTGGTTAGATATTAGATTTTATGAGAGAGAGAGAGAGAGAGAGAGAGAGAGAGAGAGAGAGAGAGAGAGAGAGAGAGAGAGAGAGAGAGAGAGAGAGAGATAGATAGATAGATAGTTCTATTATCGTCCTGGGAGGTCAAATATGACCTATGGGACCAAATGAACTTGTCACGTGGTGTGAGTGGAGTTCATAAGTGACTCTCGATGCTCAAAAATGGCTGAAATGAGCGTCGCAATAGAGAGTCCACATCGTGGTTGGGAGAGGAAGGTATGTAGGGAGAGCTCATGGCTGAATATATGGGGAAAAGAGGACCTAATGTGGTCAAAAGCTGAGCACTCAAGTAGTGTGTGGTACTCACTCTCTCGCACTTGACGAGGGCATAAGGTGCAAAGTCGATGACACTCCTCGCCAGTGCCCCAACGTCCTGTCTCGCAGCGTAGAGAATGGGAGCTAAGACGAATGGAGGCAATGGTGCGGATCGCACTCAACGGGATGGGCTCAAGGATGTAGGAAGGGGTTCGGTTACCTCGTTCCGAGAAGAAGAGAGATTTGTAGTTTGGGGCAACGTGTGTGGTGTAATGGCTGAAGCGAGAACCTCCAGATTTCTCCCAAGCCATGATACATTGGCGTTGTAAGAAGGCCTCATTAACTTGGGAGTCGATCGACGCATCCTTGACCAAGTGACATGCATCCCATCTTCCAAACCATTTCTTGATATCAAGCATCCACCCCGAACTTAGTATTTTGCTCTTGCATGTCTTTTGAACCTTTTGACTTGCTTCATATGCGATTCTAGGAAGTCGATGCAAAGGGCTACGTTGTGTCTTACGCATGTACTCCACAACCCTTTCCATGCCCAAGACCTCAATGGGAAGCGATCCGGACTCAAGAAGTAAGAGCATGTAGGGTGTTTGTGTCTTGACTTGGAGAAAGTTGGTGAGAAAACGCTTTTGTGTGTGTGTGTGTGTGTGACGAGAGAGAGAGAGAGAGAGAGAGAGAGAGAGAGAGAGAGAGAGAGAGAGAGAGAGAGAGAGAGAGAGAGAGAGAGAGAGAGAGAGCTTCTGCGCTCATGGCTCCATTGCCATATGAGATTTAATGTGTGTGTGTGTGTGTGTGTGTGTGACGAGAGAGAGAGAGAGAGAGAGAGAGAGAGAGAGAGAGAGAGAGAGAGAGAGAGAGAGAGAGAGAGAGAGAGAGAGAGAGAGAGAGAGAGAGAGCTTTCGAGAAATGGATGAAGCACCAACAGCCACCGACTCCTGAAACTTGCAGCCTGCAATGCCAACCTTGAAAATTCTCTCTCTCTCTCTCTCTCTCTCTCTCCCCGTCGAGGTTCATGCTTATCGTGGTGTGTGTGTAATCCCTCCTACAATTTTTGCTTCATGTGGCTGCCCACCACCCAACAGATCTTCAGATAGCCCCCCCCCCCCCCCCCTCTCTCTCTCAGGATAGTTTCCTACGACATTAAAACTCTCTTCTTCTTCTTCTCTTTCTACCTCTGCAGGTTCACACCGACTGGTAGCCCGCTCCAGGCTCTGTGTGCATACCGATGGTAGCGAGGAGCTTGAAGCTTCATCCTCTCCATAGTGAGCACGCGAGATGGTTGGGAGAGTAGGTAGTGCTAAATTTAGGTTATGAAGAAATCTATATCTATACTATTTATCTAGGGGGAGGGATTCTGTACCCCCTCCTAGACACGTGGTGAAAGCTCTTTCATCCGGCGAAGTCTGGCGATAGTGTGCCCTGCACAGAGAGAGAGAGCCCATTAGGCAGTGTTTGGGAAAAATGTGTCTCAGTTTACTATCGTGTCGTTTTCAATTTCAAAAATGTCAGTTGAGGGCAAGGGAAAAAGGAGAAATTTCGTCTCAAAATAGAGAAAAATAGTGTAAAACCTAAAAAAGTAACCTAATTTTCTAAAATTTCCTCTTGACAAACTCAAGGAAAGGAATTTTTGTATGTTTTGAAAAAGGATTTTTCCCGAACATTGCCATTAGGTGTGTAATTTGTGCAGTTTGGACTGTCCGAGAGTTGTTTTCACGCTCCACTCACACTATGCATCTCTGCCATGCAAGAGAGCGACGCATGTTGCCATGATGTAGAGCAGTATTCATAGTCTCCAGTGTCCATGTCTAGGGGTGATGGCAGTCGAGAGGCGTGGTCACTAAGGTGGACTGTTCCCGTTGATCTCCATGCTAATTCCATGCAGGTGAAACATTGTTCGTGCTTATTTACATCACACAATGATCTTATACAGTGTTCGGGAAAAATCATTATTTCAAACATCAAAAATTCCTTTCCTTCAATTTGCCAAGAGAAAATTAGGTTACTTTTTCAGGTTTTTACATTATTTTTCTCTATTTTGGGGCGGAATTTCTCCTTTTCTTCTTGCTCTGAACCAACATTTTGGAAATTGAAAACAACACGATATTAAGCTGAGACACATTTTTCCCAAACAGTGATCTTATATAATATTGTTGATGGCATTCCCGAGACCAATCATAGTACGACGTCACAACCCCCAAGCATCCCAAGTCCCCAATAACCAAGTCGTTGGTGCTGAGTCGTCGAAGTGGAGTGACAATGACGGTGCTGACAGCGGACCCAAAGATTCGATGCTCATGAGATGGACTCTCGCCAGCTCAAGCCACTTGTCATCACTAATGAACCGAATGCTAGATTAGGTCTTGAAGCCTCTCATATAACCTTAGGTTTCATTGGCGACCTCATGGAAAGTGCCATTTCATCTCTGATGCGGTGAGCTCATGGAAAGTGCCATTTCATCCTCTAATGCCGTCGACGCCTCTCTTTATATTGATGTTACTGATCTCACCTCACCTCAAGCACCGCAATCAAAGCGTCACACAATGGTTATGATGCTATTGATATTAGATCTTCTCAATATACCCAACATAGAGCATTCACATTTTCATCACCCAAACATGTAGCTCTTTGCGAAATCTCATGGTGATGGTGATCGGATGGATCTAGACATGCACCAGAGCATTCAAACCAGGATCATGACAGAATCGCAAATAATCGATAGCCCTCAAACACCCACATGCAGCAGTGATGATGGTGCATGAGCCCGAGTTAGAGAATCTCCCCCCTACAGAGATTCTAATGAGAAAACTAAAAAATCAAACCTCAATCTCTTGCCTCTTTTACTTGTGTGCATAGCGGTGGTATGAGGTCTCGACTACAAGAGAGATCATGTGAGTGAAACTCCTTTCCAAAGATGGGCTTTTTATTGAACCAAGGTACTTGAAGCTAGGCTCATGCCCTCCTCCGAAGAGGAGCTGTGCCATGTCTATAACTAGGATGTCTTTACCCGCATGCGATATGCTAGAGGCCTTATGTGTATTTTACAATGTGAATATGATAGGGAGGTTCTACCATCTAACTCTTAACAAGTAATACTAGATAACACCTTATCAGATATACAACACTTCACATCATTGATCTACACATAGGCTATGGCATGCAATGGGTAGCTTTTTTTTATGCACTCGCATTGAGGCCCTTTGGGCTCCCAAGTTGAGATTGATAGGAATAGGGCCTCTGGAGGATCCATTGATAAGGATAAGGAAGAAACTGACGGACATGGCAAATACCTTGCACGTGTCTTTTTGTTTTTCTACTTAGTAATCTTTGGTGACGTCTCAGCTTGGCAGGTGATCACGACCATCTTCTCTCTCTCTCTCTCTCTCTCTCTCTCTCTCTCTCTCTCTCTCTCTCTCTCTCTCTCTCTCTCTCTCTCTCTCTCTCTCTGTGGTCAACCACCCATCCCGAGGTCTCCAGCTCCCAAGGTTTGATAGCCACAATATTGGAGGCTTCTTCCTATTTCTGTTGCTACTCTTTGTATCTACTGACTTCTTGGCCTCAATCTATGTCACAGTCCTAGGGTAGAGAGACTTGCAACCATCATGTGCTCTCTCTCTCTCTCTCTCTCTCTAGATCTCTCTGTGTGTGTGACGTGAGTCTATTTTGGTAAATTGGAGTAGATAGGTGCATTTTTGAAGGAACGCTTAGTCTAATGAGACCAAGGCCATGTATGCGAGGCTCTTGCAAAGGACTTCTTCTACCGCCATGCACATCTCAATAAGATGAAATTTTACTATGTTTCCATGTGTTTTATTGACTTTAAGCACACAAAAGCCTCTCACTATGGCATCATTGTGACCTTTTTGCAAGGTTGTGAGCGCAAGAACTTACAGTTCTGAGCTTTGATGGGTTGTGAGAATGAGTGCATGTCCTCCAGATCATTTTCCCTCTAGCCTTCATTCGTTGCTACAGTTTGGAAAAAAATCATTTTGGCATTTGCTATTGTAGGTGATCCTTAGTTAAAACTCCACTCTCCGCAATTCATGTTGCAAAGTGAGTGGAAGACCCTCACTTCCGAGGGGGGGTGCTGCCCAAGTGAAGGCTTTTTTGTACTATAATGGTTGTGTGTCAGCGTGGACGAGCGCTCTCTATCATCGGGCTGTCCTAAGCCCAAGCTAAGAGGTTGTTTGCCAAAATTTAGGACTATCTAGATAAAAATACACAATTTTTTTCCAAGATATGTAGGTTTTGTCATCCTCAAAATGTATCGTATGAGGTAAATTTCAAACTTTGCAAGTGAGATTACACTAGCTAGACCACCGGGACGTGGTGTTGGATGGAGAGAGAGAGAGAGAGAGAGAGGGAGGGAGGGACCTTAGAACTAGGGCTCGATATATTTTTTTTCAAAAAACTTGGTTTAATTCTCAAATACAATAGATTTTTCGACTCTTTTAAGGTAGATTTCAAATTTTGAAGGTGGGATTAAAGGCTAGACCTAGGTAATTTTTGAGCACTACTCAAAGGACTAGAGAGAGAGAGAATACTTTTCTTGATTCACTTTTATAAAATTTGTCAAGAGCAAGGGGCTCGAGGGTAAGAGGGGCCATGCCGCCACGGGAGGCGACGCCGTTTTACTAGTAAGTAAAGAAATTATCTTATTGTCCATGCAGCACCATGGTCACGCTCCCAACAATCAAGCTCAATAACTCTACATACAGCTTGGAGTGCTTTCTCAGTCACAGCCATCCCTAAACTAGAGGTGAGTTGTGACTCAAATAAACCAAGTACTATTGCAATAAGGGTGCAATCATGTAATGAGAGTACGCTACCTGCCACGCATGATCAAAATGTTTTACTTCTCTCCTTTGATTTAGTTTTAGTAACTTGTGGGAGCCATTTATTTGTGCTTGTAAGAGCATCTCCTCATTCTTGAATGCATGAAGTTTCTAACTATAAATGCAATAAATTATATATGTGTGTGTGTGTCATTAAAGGTTGCAAAGTCACAAGACAATGATGAGTCCATAGTATTGCACATCCGCAATTTACTATATGTCTAGTCGAACCATTAACTTCCTTTGTGGTGGTTCTTGCAAAGGTGTTGTATAAATATCTTCATCTTGCAATGTCAGATTCAAATTAGTTGAGGATGTATTATTATTCACTCAAGTGTTTTGGCTGATGTGAAATTTAGTCTGGCCTTTAGTAAATGAATGAGCTGCCACGTCTTGTGGGATGCTACACTATTTACCTGATATTGATCAAGCTCTAGTCTTATATTGCCTTTATTATTCATGCCTATCACAATGTTTTTTTCTTTTCATAGCAAAACTCACAATTGTGAATGAATTATATTGCACAGCCCAAAAATTACAAGGTCTTATCATGCTCTTGCTGAGCCATGACATCATCCAGAGACTATAATTACATCGGCTATCAGGGCAGCCATCCCCACCAACCTATTGCTATGTTATCAAATTCTCGTTTTGCTCATAGTTGTCAATAGTAGTTATATCTATTCCATGCCATCACCAAGACCTTGTAATTCTCCATTGTCTAGGATGAGATCAACCACAAACTTGCCTTGGTTGACACATTCTTTGTCCATACATATACATCAATGTCAACATGGATTGGCCTTCCCTTTTCGAGCTATGTATGAGTGATTTGCTTATCATATGTAGCCTATGCACTTATCCCAAGGTCTAGTTCATATGTTGACTTTGAAGTGATGTTCTTGTACTGATCTTGAGACTTGAAGTTGAGTAACGCACTTACTCTCTCACTCCCACTCTCTCTCTCTATCTCTCTCTCTCTCTCTCTCGCGTTGTCTTTTGAGATCTCTCTCTCTCTCTCTCTCTCTCTCTCTCTCTCTCTCTCGTCGTCTTTTGAGATCAGAGAAACATGGCCTTGGTAGCACATTATTGGGTTGGTATAGGGCCAAAGGGCAAAGAAGATTTGTGTGTGTGTGTGTGGGGGGGGGGGGGGGGAAGGGGGAGGGGGGGTTGTTTAAAGATCATTCTCATTTCTAATAACATGTGGAATCTGTCCCTACAAAGTAGGTCTTGACCAATTTCTATAGTGATATTTGTTTCTAAATGTGAACTTTTGTAGCTAAAGGTCAAAACAAAAAGCCCCAATTGGATACCTAGTATGGTATTCAATTTGATACATAGTATGGCATTCTGTGAGCTGTTGTCGTGTAGCTTCGCTTCCATGCTAAGAAAGATGTCACAAAAATGCACATCAAGCTTCTTTGAAGCCTACTTGATTAATGGTTAGTGATCAGGGCTTGTTAATAGGCCAGATTTAATGATTGATGTATGCCAGATGCGGCTTTCAAGGGCCAACAAATGCCTTAATGATGCCAAAAAGAAGTATGCTTGAAGTGAGCACATATGTGAGTTTATGATCTAGAACTGCAGTGCTTGAAGTGCTCTATCGGCCTGTCTTTACGGCCCGTCGATTGGAGCTACGGTGAAGAAGTTATGGCAATTTAAAGGTTAGGTCGATTGCAGATCCGTACCGGATTGGGTAACTACAGCTGAGGTGACAAAAATGAAACGCATGCACGGGC
This sequence comes from Adiantum capillus-veneris, assembly GCF_014529385.1. Taxonomy (NCBI): domain Eukaryota; kingdom Viridiplantae; phylum Streptophyta; class Polypodiopsida; order Polypodiales; family Pteridaceae; genus Adiantum; species Adiantum capillus-veneris. Next base: position 46,085,460 of record NC_140941.1, read on the forward strand.
CTAAAGTGCTCACTTTGTGGAGCGTGTCAGTCTTTTCAGATCAGTGATCGCAGTTACGGTTGCCAAGTTATGGGCCATTAAAGGTTCACTGGGGGGCCGGTTCCGTGCCAGTCTAGTCGGCTCGGCTGGAGTGCCACTGAGAGTTTTTGAGCTTCAATCAGGGAATACCACAAATTGATATGCTTTGGAAGTTAAATACGCTAAATGTGGTGCCGTACGGAAGCACATAAGAAATGACGTCTCTTGGAATGCAGTGATTGGAGGATAAAACCCAACAGAGGCTGGGCCAGGAAGCTGGCTATTTTCAACAAATGCAAAGACGGGACAACTCTCCAAATGTAATCACTTATACTTGCATCTTAATGGCTTGTGGCAATGTCTGCAACACTGAAATGGGCAACAAAACTCACGATGAGAAAGTCAGTCCATGGCTACTGGAGGAAGATGTTGTGCTTGGCAGGTTTTTTTTTGTTGATATTCTACTGTGAAGCAATGCCTTGCCCGGTAATGCATGCCAAAGGTGATGCCCTTACAAAGGCCAAGGGCATGGCTGCCCGCCCAAGCCAATTCAAGGGCCACCCAAGGGACCAAGCTTATGGCCGCCCATTAAAGGAAAATAAGGGCTTAAGTGGGAAAAAGAGAAACTAAAGGGGAGGAAAAAATGGTGAGGAGGGGCTGGCAGCGAAGAGCGCAGCGCAGGGGAAGAAGAGGGGCTCGCGTGGGGTCGTACGAGCCTGGGGAAGAAGCAAAAACTGGGTAGCTCGGTAGCGCGCACATATTCGGTCCAAGCTGCAGCGAATTCCGCGTTGGTCCGGATTCGACTTGCCACGTCATAGGGCCGACTCCCATGCCACGTCAATGATGGCGGTGCCACTGCTTAGGAATACAAGAGCTATTAATAGCGGGGCTTTTGCATGAGGAGGACAATTCCAAGCGAAGAAAGAGGGGCATAAGAGTACTGAAGTGAACGAGCAAGGGAAGAGGGTGCTCGAAGCTGGGAAGGAAATCACGAGCTCTCTATCTCTCGGAGCTTGGACAAAGAGAACACTCTCAAGCTTGAACAAGGGTAGGACAAAGACTATTTCTCTCTCTCTCTCGGAGCTTGGACAAAGAGAACACTCTCTCGCTCTCAAGCTTGAACAAGGGTAGGACAAAAACTATTTCTCTCTCTCGGGATTAGAGAAACAAAGCAAAGGCTTGAAAAAGGGCAGAGTTAAGCAAGGAGTTGAAGGCAGAAGAAAAAGGGTTAGAGCTCAGCAAAGCAGGAAGTTACAGGATAATTAACAATAACTGCTGCTTAATGATTAAGGCAGTGAGCAAAATCAAAGCTTGCAGAATCCGTGAGGTATTTGAAGCAGATAAAGCGGCATAGGAAAATTTCCATCACCGTCATCCGTTAGATATTGAATTAGCATTTTGTTAAGTCCTGTCATTAACGGCCCGGTTAATCCTGTAAACGGGAGCTTAAACTGCTAGTTAGCAGATGATCCAAGTGACGGTGCTGTTAACAGCCCGCCTTGGCTAAGAACTAAGTTGTACTCAAAGTATTATTCAATTAATTGATGGTTGTGGTGGTTGCCAGAGCTGTCAGTGTCTCTTGTTCTCTCTCTTTCACACTTCCCATAGCCAGAGGCTCGGTGCCTGCCCGGCTCACGTAGCGAACACATATCCCCCGACATCTTTGGTGAACCCGACGCGAAACAAGCTGGGGTGGGAGGATGATGAAGTTTATTGTGTAGGATGCTATCTTTTTACAGGCTAATGATGAAGAGATAGTCAAAGCTATGTATGCAAAGTTGGGTTTTGCAGATGCCATGCATGAAGTAGAAGTCTTTGAGGGTGAGGCTTTATAGCTTCAAGATACAGAAGGTGATTTTTGCAAACAACATATACCTGTAGTACAAGAGGAAAAGAAACCAGGGGATCAAAACAACGAAGTGGCTAAAGCTTAGGAAGAAATTGTGCAGGTGAATGAGTGCAATCATATTCAAGTAAACGTGCAGGAAGATTCAATTACAGCTGATACTTTTGTTACTGAACCGAAATTAGAGCAAAATGTCTTAGGTCAAAGCAGGGCTGCTGTTGAGAGCAGCAGGACCATGGATTTTGGTATGCCAGATTTACCAAATTTGGATGTACCAGATTTTGAGGACTTGGTTAATCAAGATTATGTGCTTGAAGATTTGCAAAATGATGATTCAGAGGGGGTGCAGACTCCTTTGACACGCTTCTGTGACCTAGAGCTACCGATTTGGCAAACTGATCCTGAATTTGATTATGGTGATTTAGAGAGGGAGCAAACTTCTTCTCTATCAAGAATTTGTGACACATTGCTCACACTATGGCAGAATGATCATGAACTTGAGGATGCTAATCCAGAGGGGGTGCATAGTGAAGTGCAATCTCCTGATGTTGAATATGATTGGTTTCATTGTGCCGATGATACAAACAGGGCAGTAGATAAAATTTTCAATGTGCATGCTGAAGTTTGTGCTATAGAAGAGCAAAGATATTTGGATGAGGGTGAAAGACTTGAAGAGCAGTTTATTGCAGATACGTTTAGTATGCATGTCATATATGGAAATCTTGGTTTACTACAACAACTTGAGATGTGCAAGATGGAGGAACCTTCTCTAGCGGTGGACCTAGACCTTATGTGCTTACTGGAGGAAGCTTTGGAAGGATTCTCAAACACAAATGCTAAGGATATTGATCAATCTAGATTCATGCATGAGCAAGTTTGTTCGGATGCAGCTGATGATGATCTTATGCAGTTGTTGGATGATGCTTTACTTGATTTTGAGCCTGTTGAGCCAGCAGAGGATCACAACCACATTTTTGCTCACACCCATCATTTTGTAACCATTGATTGTAATAAATGTCTTTCCGACATTAATTTTGATTTGAGCCATTCATTAAGTAACGGGACTCAATTGAGTTTCCAGCCTGTAATCCCGACGTAATTTCACCTGCTGATGTAAATAATTAGAGATGTTCTCACCTCCAAGGCTGAGGTATATAAGCCAAAGTTTTGTAACCTAAGGGAGATTCAATTATTAATCAAAGTGAGTTTTGAGCGCCGTGACTGTGTCTGAGAGAGAGAGAGAGAGAGAGAGAGAGAGAGAGAGAGAGAGAGAGAGAGAGAGAGAGAGAGAGAGAGAGAGAGAGAGAGAGAGAGAGTCTTATCTCCTTGCTACGCGAGCTACGGGGCCGCCATTGGAGAAGCGACACCGCCATTGTGTTAGCAACGGTGAGAGCTACGCACAGATACCAAGAGTGCGCGCTATCGGCTTCTACGTGTGGTAAGTTCCTACGAGCTTCGGTGTGAGTTTTCTTCCAACTCGTGTGTCGGAATAGAGCGTGCAGCATATCTATAGAACCACAACGAGTAGAGCTACGCATTAGTACCATCGGGGTCAAGTTTCGGTCACCTGTATTTTTCGACCTGTCTTCATACGCGTTTACCGCACGGAGTGGTTATAGGTTGATTTTGCAGTTCAAGTCTTTAGGGTGTTGTTCTTACCTAGTGTATAGACTTCCCCTTGAGTTTGAGATCGATTCGATGATTCTAGATCTTGTTTCGTATAGCATTCGTTCGTAGTACGGATTTCAGTCACTTGCGTATTTTAGAACTTAGATTTGATTTCCTTAGTAGTGATTGTCATTAGAAGGTCGAGTAGGTGATTTGACACCCACCTAGTTGTTTCCATGCACCTGCGGGTCAAGCTCCGTCCTCGTCTGACAAATTCTGTTGTTGGTTGAGTTCTTGCTATTTAGCTTCCGCTAGCGGCGTAACCGCCTTAACATTTGGCGCCGCTGCCGGGGACGAGAGCCCTAAGTAGGTGACCTTAGACTAATCCTACGAGGTGAGTCGTATAAACTACTTTGTATACTTTAGTTAGAAAAGATCTAGGAGTGGTGGACTCCGAAGGTCTCGAGAGATACTAGGAAGTGGGGTATTCCTGGGTCTTCCGTGTTGACAGTATTTTTAGTTTAGTTTAGATTAGATTGTTTTTGATGGTGTTTAAGTGGTTATTGACATAAAAAGCATTTGCTACTCCTTGTGTGGTAGTAAATCTCTTTATATTTTCAATTGCAAAAAATCCATTTTATGATTCGAAGTAGCTTAGGTAGGGCCTGATTTGATCCTGATCTAGAGCTATCGATTGGTGTTCTATTTGCTTGATGTGTTTGATTGCATGTTAGATCATTGAAAAAGTCGCTTTGGTAGTGAAATATGCAATAAACAAAGTTCAGAAAAATTTTCTGTGTAACTGATTGTTGCTGAGCACTTAAAAGAGCTATTGGAAGAGTTCTGTGCTGAAAAACTGGAAATCTGCAACTTTAGACATCATACGCGTATGATGTCTTAGGACCTAAACAGAGACTAAAATTGAAAATTTGACATTGCCAGAGTGTTTAGAAGGGGGGTTTTACCCTAAGATCAACTTAAAACAAGAGCATTAACACTCAAAGAAACCCAAAAAGACAAGTCGGAGTCCAAGAAACGCAAGGAATAGGAAATTTTGGATTCAGATCTTGTTTTTACATTCAAACCTGACAAAAACACTTGAAACTCAATTATAAACATTGGAGAAGGCTTAAAACCAAAAATAGTCAAAATTTGGGACAAAAGACATCATACGCGTATAATGTCTTTTGGCACTTCCACTGCTTATTTTTGAAATCTGACCTGACAAGATTGTTACAGGCACTGTAAGAAGCATAAATATCAAGTTTGGACCCAAATTGATGAAAAAGACATCATACGCGTATGATGTCTTTGACCTAATTTTGGACATATTTTGATACTTTGCTAACACAGATCCATTGTAATAGCTGTCTAGAGGTTATATTTCAAGTTTCATCCCATTTGGATCACAATTGACCCAAAAAACAAGTCAAAAGCGGAAAATTGCCAAGAAAAGCCTAAATTAGCCATAACTTGCTCAAACAGAGTTCAAACTGAATTTTGTGAGTGAACAGAGCATAAAGGGGTCACTGAGAGTGAGCATAACCAAAATAGTCAAAATCTGTGAAAAAAGACATCATACGCGTATAATGTCTTTTTCAGCATAACAGTAACAAAATTCTCACTTGATGAAACAGAAGTTGTCCAACTGACAAGATTAAACAATTGACCAAGTATCAGTCAGTTTGGATCAATTCTGACCACAAAAACTTGGGGAAAACAAATTGCCGAGACGGAAAAGTTACAGTCCTTTAGGGAATTGATGAATTTGAGATCGGGCAGGAATCTCCGGAATAATCAACCAAAACAAGGGGAACCAGCAAGTGTCATATCAACCGAGGGAAGTGTAAACCAAAGTTGGGTGCAACCATTAGAGCCGATCTTTGAAGGAAGTGTCTCTGATACTTCTTCGGAGAGGTCTTACGAGATTTTCACCGAAAACTTGGAACACTTGAACCTGAACAACAGAGAAAATATGGCAGCAGGATCATCAAACCCTTCCGCCACCATGAAGCTATTGTTCATAAAATACCAGTACGACAATGAGCAAGGTGCCAAGATCTACAAAGATGGAATGGACCGCTATTGTGTAAAGATAGAAGATAGACCTAGTGAGTTCAAGGACTTAGTGCCTGTGAGCTATAGCGGAGATAGATATCTAGATGACGAGGGTACCATGTACTTGGTAGTCCTAAACCCTAACATTGTGGACAAGTGGGGATTGATGGGCACCAAAGCCAAAATAGATGAAGAACTCGAGGAGAAAGCACCAATAATGAACTTCCTAATGCGAGGTTAAGAAGAGAGAATGAAACTACAAGGATCAACACTGATAACATCTATGTGGGGCTATACAAATATAATAATGGGGAGCAAGATCTCTATTGTAGATGTGAAGAACCCTACACCGGAGAGTTGACAGACAAAAAAAGACTCTATGTCTTTACCTACACAGAGGGATCGGAAGTGAAAATTGCCGCTTACGATAAGTATGGCAGGCAATACTCAACAATGGGCAAGAAAGAATTAGAAGGATATACATACTTTGGGGGACCACTACATCAGTATTATGTTACTTCTAGCTCACATAGACCAGCACCAACAACTGGAGTGCAAAACTCAATGACAACAGGAGGACAAAGAACTCAGGTTGCTGACTCTTTCAGTCAACCTTGGGACTCGAAGCTCGGACCAATGGGATCATTACATTCCAGAGAGTCAATGGAGACGAATCGAGGTAGTGCAGTTCCAATCCCCACCTATACCACTCCAGGTCCAAGGTTTGAAGCGGAACCATCACATTTACCTCCCAGTAGTAGATTCAGGGCAGAGGAACCGACAAGGGTAACCCATGAAGTCCATGATGCTAGAGAAAGCTTTAGCCGAGACACAGGAGCAATGAGATTGGTAGCAGATCATAGACGTATGAGACCATCTCAAGTAGCCAAGTGTATGCCAAAGAAGTATGGTGGTTCAGGAGATCCGTATGCACATGTGTCACTCTTTAAGCAAGTCTTAAGAGCTGAGCAGATAACAGATTTCCATACACAATACGAGGGATTTGGTCTTACTCTAGAAGGTACTGCATTGACATGGTTTCAACCAATGAACATAGGGGGATTCCATGACATTGACCATTTGCTAAGAGAGTTTGCTGAGGAATTCTCAAAACGAGGGATTAAGCACAATACGGTCTCACAAATATATGCTTTTAAACAGAGAGAACACGAAAAAGGTGAAGGAAGCTTCACTTCGCTTCAAACAATACATTGAGAGATGTCCAGTACGTGAACGACCACAAGATGACAGACTATCTGTTCTCTTTATTGAGGGACTGAGGAACGACACTCTCAAGAAGGACTTGCACTTGAAAGCTTGTACAAGTTTCGAGCAAGTAACGAGAGAGGCATTGTACTTAGTGGATAACTGTACGGTTTATGGAGAGGTGTCAGCGGATACAGATTTTGCATCCAGTAGCTCCTCCTCCGTAGCGAGCGAGACTACCACTAAAAAGAATGTTCAAACAACAACCATGCCAAATGTAGAGCAAATGATAGAAGATGCTCTAAAAAGGATGGCACCATACCAAAAACCATTGCCAAAAACACTGAAATGGTGTGCTATTGAACAAAAATGGACAAATCATCCAACAGAGGAGTGCTATTACAACAAAGGGTATGTAAGGGAGCGCCAGTATGCACCTCCTGCTCAATTAGCACCACCTCAGATACATCCAGTACCTCGATACCCAACGGGAAATGTACCAGGACCTATGGGGATAGAAAGACCGCAACCGGTATTGGGACAACAACCACCTTTACCAGGAGCAAGACCAGTGGGCATTAGATATGCACCAACCTTAGAGAATCAGGAAGAACAAGCCTTAGTGCCTGTTCAAGCCTATTACGAAGAATCGGGTGCACACATGTCTCCGACAGTGTATTACCCACCAGAAGAACCAAAACAACCAGAACCATGGGGCATGATGGGGAATGTTGGAACCCAACAGTTACAAGTGCTTCTGATGAAGAGAGATACAATTTGGACGCAAGAACCTTGATGTTCATAGCTCATGGAGGGTTAACAGGACAAAGACCATCCTATCCACAAAGGACGAATCAAATGGGACCAAGACCAGCACTAGGACCCTGTTACAAGTGTGGAGGTGACCATCTGATGAATGTTTGCCCACATACGGAAATCATTAGAATTAACGCTTATTGCACTGAGTGTGGGGTTACTCACTTCATTGAGGATTGTTCAAAGAATCCAAACAAAGTGCAAAAGACGACATTGAATATGCTAGAAACTATTCCTACCAGCAGTGGGTCTGAAAATGAAACTCTGATACCAACGCAAGTTGTTACTAGAGCTCAAGCTAAGAAAACCACTAGAGAACCTGAGAATGGAAAGTTAGCGACTGAAGTGGTTAGTCAAGGACCGCGGAGTCAGAAAAACACATGGAAAGCTAGAAAAGCACGCATGAAGTTGAGAAAAGAACGTGAAGACGCTATTCTAGCTGAGGAACTAAAGCAAACTAAAGCTAGATTAGAAAAAATTGAGAGTCAAAACGGGAAACGAGAGATGAGCCCGGAAAGAACGAAACAAAAGAGTATCAAAGAAACAACAAGCTTAAGCTCAGGGGGATCAGTGCTAGTCGACAAAGTACATGAACCATTGGACGCACTGATGAGAGCTTACGAAGCTAGGTTAAAGAACAACCAAACACAAGAACAGAGGTGGATGACATACCCAAACGCGGAATTGGAAAAGCAGAGACTTGAAATGTGCCAGAGAATGATCGAGACTGCACAAGCTTTATTAGAACCACCAAAAGAAACAATGAATTGTGGGAAGGAAAACCCAATTCAGCAAGAGACTATCGTTTCACGGGTAGCTGAAAAGACTCCCAGTGCACAAAAGCCTGAAAATACACAAAAGGATGACCGCATAGTATTGAACACAACCGATCAGGAGATAGAGAGTTTTCATCCAGTCATACAGAGGATTTACGGAAAAGATGAGGATTACAATGAATTTTGGAAACAAGTGAGAGAGGCAAACTTTGCAAACGAGCTAAGTTGCCAAGCTAATCAGACAAATTGGGAAAAGGACATCAGGAATCCTCCCATAGTGGAATTTGAGGCAGGATCTCAAGTGGACTTGGATCTGCAATCTTACTGGGGAGATGGGGGCTCTGTTAGAACAATGGAGAGCAAACCTCATTCACTGAAAACCTTACCTTCATACTTAGGAGAGTATGAAGCAAAATCCGAGATTAGAGCACTTCCCTCACGAAAAATCTCATCAGAAAAAGTCATGGACTCGCAAGGATTGATAGAGATTTTGTCAACACCAGTGACATGCACTATCACTCTAGCTGAGCTTTTGAGGCTAAGACCACATATGTGGACCACTGTAGGAAAATGCTTGGAGAAATTCGGGATAAAAGATCCAACATCGAGATTGCAAGAGAGCATAGAGGAGCTGAGCAAGCCACAAAAGAACGCTAAGCCTGTACCCTTAAACAAGGTCGGAGAGTATTGCGAAGGTGAAGAGGGGAATACAACCTTACCAGTTGAATTCCAAGGAGTGAAAACAATGGCAATACTAGACAGCGGAGCTGGGGTAGCCATTGCTACAAAAGAAATCTGGAAAAAATGGGGGAAACCAGCAATAAGGAGGACTAGGTTGAAACTCCAATTAGCAGATGGACACATGGAGAAACCTATGGGGTTATTAGAGAAAGTTGTAGTGACTTCTTGCGGCATTGAATACGAACATACTTTTGCTATTGTCGATTTTGCCAAGGAGAATAACTATGATATCATATTGGGAAGACCATTCATGAGACAGTTGAAAATGGTCCAAGATTGGGGCTACGATCACATATACTTGAGAAATATGGAAACCACTACACGTGTGAACCTGAAAGACCATAGCTACAAAGATGTGAACCGAACACCGTGAGGAGTTTGATTCAGCTACTTTGGCGGGATCCGAATTTCCAGCTTGGTTAGGTAAACCCAAGGAGTTATGGATGTGTGGAGCTTCGAAATGTGGAAGTCTGAAACGAGAAGAATGTGTTTTAGAAAGGGCTATCGAAGACGAAACTTATGTAGAGAACCCTTTCCAGAGGACACGTTTGAACCATTAGAATGGACACACATTCTAGCAACCCTAGATGTTTGTGCAATTCCGGATGGTCCCACAACGAAATTTTGCGACAAGGACGGGTACGACGTGGTTCCGTATTTCATGTTGAGAACTGTACTCGAAAAAGAAACTGAAAAGAACGATACACTGGAAAAGGAAGATGAAGAGGAGGTATTTCACGACATTCCCGATCATCCTGAGTGGGGAAATGAAGCAGACAACGAGTCAACGGACAATTCAAGCGGAAACGAAGAAACTATAACGGATGTCCGATTTTATGATTTTCCGAACCAAACTAAACAACGCCAGAAACACTATAGAGCAAAGAAAAAAACAAAAGGGGTTAGAACCAATCCGATGCCTAGAATAAGAGGAAAAAATCAATTCCTAATGCTAGTAAAGGCTGAAGATTGTGTTAAGGATAAGATTTCTGGAAGAAAGAGAGGCAGTGACCAAAAGAGCTTACGAAAAGACAAAAGAGGCTCAAGAAATCAAGTTCAAAAGAATGGAACGAAAACTGAAACAGAAAAATCAGAAAAGAACAAGCGCAACAGAGAACACACGGAGTCCAAGCTAGAACGTAGAAACAAATACAGAGAGCTCAAGAAAACTCTGAAAGAAGTTTGGACGACAGAAATTGAGAGTGGAGAGGACAAAAACGCCAAAATCAAGGAAAACATGGATGTTCCCTCTCACTATAGGAAATTCACAATAGAGGATAGGAAGGTGATATTAACCCCACCTATTCGAGAGAGGAAGGAGAACGAATCTTATGACGGACCGGAGGATGCAAAAAAAGTTGATTTAGCAGCTCCAGGTGAGACGCCTAGACCGGTGTACATAGCCACAGATTTGTCTCCAAGCGAGGAAGAGAGACTTTTGAGTCTTCTCAGAGAGTACAGGGATGTGTTTGCATGGTCTTATAAGGACTTAAAGGGAGTTGACCCATCGATATGCCAACACACAATCCCACTGAAACAAGACGCAAAGCCTAGCAGACAGAGACCATACACATATAATGATACGTTTGCTAAGCGAATCAAAGAAGAGATAGATAAGCTAATGGAAGCTGAATTCATATACGAGATTGAACACACTGATTGGGTATCTCCGATTGTGGTAGTACCTAAGAAGAACGGAAAACTCCGAGTGTGTGTCAACTAAAGAAAGTGAATGCTGCAACAATCAGGGACAATTATCCCCTGCCGATAACTGATCATGTTCTAGAGCGTGTATCAGGGAAAACAACATACTCCTTTCTTGATGGTTTTTCAGGATATAACCAGCTAGCCATAGCACTGGAAGATCAACATAAAACAGCTTTTGCAACGGAGTGGGGAATTTATGCTTATCGGGTTATGCCTTTTGGTCTAACCAATGCTCCCGCAACCTTCCAGAGGCTGATGACGCATGCTTTCAAAGAATACTTAAGGCTGTTTCTCGAAATTACATGGATGACTTATGTGTACATTCTCTACTGAGAGATGAGCATCTAGAACACCTAAGAAAAGTATTTGAGAAATGTAGGACATATCGCATTTGTCTCAATCCTGAGAAATGTGTGTTTATGGTCCGACAGGGCAGAATTCTGGGACATATTGTCTCACAAAACGGAATATCCACGGATTTAGAGAAGATAAAAGTTATAGTGGATATGCCTAGACCAACCAATGCGAAACAAGTACAGAGCTTTATGGGACATTGTGGATATTATAGACGATTCATTTACATGTACGCTATAATAGGCCAACCACTTTACAGGCTAATAGTGAACTTTGAATGGACAGAGGAGTGTGAGGAATCGTTCAAGAAATTGAAAGAGGCACTCATTACTGCTCCAGTCTTGAAATCACCAGATTGGGAGAAGATATTCCATGTGCACATAGATGCTTCTGCATATGCAATAGGATGCATTCTGGCTCAGCCAGAAGAAGGAAACATGGATTTTCCTATCTGTTACGCCAGTCGACAGCTCAACCATGCAGAGAAGAATTACACCACAACAGAGCGAGAGGGATTAGGAATGATCTATGCTGTGAAGAAATTTCGGCATTATCTTCTAGCCAACAAGTTTGTGTTTTTTACGGATCACCAAGCCTTGCTCTACCTAGTGAATAAACCATGCAATACCGGGAGAATAGTGAGATGGTTCATTATCTTACTGGAATTCGACTTCACGGTAGTAGTAAAGAAAGGAAAAACACATCTTAGAGCTGATCATCTTTCGCGATTGACGAATGGAGAAGACCCTATAGGAGTAGATGACGACATGCCAGACGCGTACTTGTTCAACATAGAAATGATACCGAGGTGGTCTCAAAATGTCGTTAACCTATTAACCTATGGAGGAGAGTTCGATAGAAGAGAATACAACCTGAAACATATTGCTATTCAGCAATCCAAGAATCTTCAATTGATTGCAGGAAGGTTGTATCAATTGGGAAATGATCATGTTTTACGACTATGCATCAATCCTGAGGAATATAGTATATATCTGCGCGAAGCACATGTTCAGGAATGTGCATTTCATTGTTCAAGAAGGAACACATATAGGAATTTGTTACAATTGGGAGTCTATTGGCCAGGAATGAAAGAAAGCGTACATGAATATGTCACTGTATGTATTGTATGTTCATCAAAACCGCCAGTCGAGTATTCGACATTATATCAGATAATGATCGCTCCAGAATGGAGTCAGTATATTGTTGAATATCTCACAAATAGAACTTTCCCAGAAGGAACGTCAAAAGCTCGTCAGAAATCTGTAGAGACAGAAGCTAGAGATTACGCTTTAATAGGAGATCAACTCTATAAAGAGGTAAAGACAACCAGCTTAGGATTTGCGCATCAGAGTCTGAGTATGTGATAATCCTGGAGCAAGCTCATGGAGGAGTAGGTGGAGGCCATTTCTCAGGTGATAAGACAACAAAACTTGTCTTAGCCGCAGGAATATGGTGGCCAACATTACATATGGACGCTGAGGAATACGTTAAACGGTGTGATGACTGTCAGCGGACCAAAGTACCACTTAAAAGAGATGATATGCCGCTTAGACCAATGATGGGGGCAAGAGCTTTTGCAAAATGGGGGATTGATTATGTCGGACCCATTTCACCTCCTGCATATAAGACTCATGCACAATACATCATTGTGGCTACAGACTATCTAACAAAGTGGGTCGAAGCAAAGGCAACTCAAAAAGCAGATGCCAGGACCACGGCACAATTTCTATATGAATACGTCTTTGTACGATATGGATTACCAATAGAAATTGTGAGTGATCGAGGCACACATTTCATAAATGAAGTGATAGAGATCCTTCTAGATGAATTCATGGTAATCCATAGGAAATCAGCCCCGTATCATCCACAAGCAAACGGACAAGCTGAAGCAACAAACAAAACCATATGCACGGTCCTTACGAAGATTGTATCTGAGTCGAGAACTGACTGGGACCAGAAGTTGCATTCAACATTATGGGCATATAGGGTAGCATATAAAACATCAATAGGAACGACCCCATATAACATGGTTTTTGGATTAAATGCTATCTTACCAATAGAATTCTTGATTTCAACATTAAGGGTGGCTAAGGATCTAGAGTGGACAGGGCACGAGCTCTCTGATAGAATAGATGACCTGGAAAAGCTAGATGAGCTTCGCCTAAAAGCAGTAGCTTCCATCTACGCTCAAAAAAGACGACAAAAGGAATTTTTTGATAAGCATGTGCGGACTAAAGAGTTTAAAGTTGGGGACTATGTCCTAGTTTACACTCTGAAACAGCATGCTAAGAAGCTTGAAAAGCGAGGGATGGGACCTCTGGTGATTAAAGATCTATCACCAAGTGGAGCCGTCAAGCTTGCTATGTTAGACGGAGAAGAAATGCCCAATTGGATTAGTGGATGCAGAGTGAAAAAGTATCTGTTGCCGCTAACACAAGACATGCTTCTCAAAATACATCAAGAAAAGCTGTGTGTCCAGAAAAAGAAAAAGATTGAGGAGGAAGCGCAAGCCGAGGCGAAGGAAAGAATGGAGAAAAGAAGACTACTGCGTAGGAAACAGCGCAATGAAGGAGCAATACGAATAAACGCAGTCAATATAACAGAAATGGATAATGACAAAGAAGAACCCATCATTGAATGCAAAGTAGGAACCAACCAAATCAAAGCCAGAGCACTATTGGATTCAGGAGCTCAAGCTAACCTACTTTCACTCAGTTTGTATAGACAATTGACAAATGACACTAAACTACAAACTGCCAAGCAAGAGTTAAAGAGTTACTCTGAGAATTCAATCAAAACTATTGGATGCACAGTTTTACATATACAGATTAACCAGTATGTGTATCCTCATATGTTTTACGTGGTTGAAGACCAAGCTACAACACATCCATTATTGCTAGGACAACCATGGCAGAAGCAATATAATGCAATGATTGACTGGGGTTCTAATTCAGTGTTTATCAAATACGAAGGTGAAAGTCAATCAGTTAAGTTCACCAAAGGAGCAGAGCCAACTCCAAAGGAAGAATCCAAAGACAAAGATAAACAACAACCAGAGAAAAAGAAGAAACAATGGCAACCAAAAGTTTCTATACAACCGGATTACTCTTCGACGAGGAATTCTCAACAGTGGATAAGGAAGACAAGCAATAATATAACAGCTCAACCTTGGAAAAAAACGGAGTCAAAGTTGGTATGGAGACCAAAAAAGGCTGTGCCAGAGAACACAAAGGTGGAAAACAGAGTCTTCAATACCAGACAACAGAGTGATCCCCGACAATCAAGGACAGTGAAACAGATTTGGATTCCAAAGAAGTTCATGACGGCACAAAGCTACAACAAGCAAATTTGGATCCCAAAGATTTGTAAACAGGAACTCCCTTCAATACAATCAACGGAAACTCCTAGGTATTTCAAGGCGAGGAAATCAACACACAGAACAAAGCAGGTTTGGGTTGCAAAGAGTTTGTGGCAAGCACAAGCAAAGCGGAAGCAGATTTGGATTGTGAAAAAAGACAACAAGGTAACGAAGAATCCATCTACTGATTCTACTACCGAAGTGCCAAAACCAACCCAAAACCCGACCACCAATCCTTCAATCAAACAAAGAGCAGCTTTATTGGAAAGAATGTTGTATCATCGCTCTACAATTGCATTGGGAACTTATGACCAAAACAACTACAATGCTTCACCCACAGACACTTCATAGTCGTCCGGGAGGACTCAGACTAGGAGGGGGGGAGGTATACAGGAGCTACAAAGCAGCTACAAGCGGGAAAAACAAAGAAAAACAAAAATTATATTACAAGGACAGTGTCTTACATGATTTTGCAATTTTTTATGTTTGATTGCGGATATTGATAATATTTATGCCCTTATATACCTTGTTTTGCAACAAGAAGAGATCAAATGACGAATTTGGGTCTCTAGATGTGTAAATATCACTAAATAAGAGTGTTTTTGGAGCTAAAAAGTGGAAAAAAGTGGTAATCCAAGTCCAAAAATCACAAAGAAGTGTATATTCATATACACAAGGTTACCAGCTATTTATCGTGTATGTTTGGAATTTTTTGGCTTCAATTTGCTATTTTCCTTTGTTTTTTATGATTTTCTTAATGAAAGTAAAAGAAAAATAAAAAAGTTGGTGAAATGAGATCGGAAAAAAGAAAAGAATAGACGGCGATGATCCTAATGACAAGGGCAACCCATGGTAAAAATTGGGTACAATTCTGAAAAAGTTGCGGAAAGCCCGAAATGACAGAATTTTGGCAAAGTGGACAGATTTCTCAGAAACAGGTCAAACGGAGTCCAAATTGAGAAATTTCAAATCCTAAAGTGCATTTCACGACGAGATAGGAGCACATGTCAAATTTGGTAACAAGTGATCCGGGAAGCCCGAAGTTAAGTATTTTTCACTTCACTATCAAGCTCATTTCCAGTATTACCTTCTAGGAGAGAGCAAAGAGCACACAGGAGCATCCGACCTTCTACCGCCTTCTACGACTGCTACGAGAGCTCAGAGGACACCAGACATGAGAGGTAGACTCGTTGCCATAAGCTTTTGATGCTTATCGTTAACTTTTGTCGCGAAAACTCACCAAAACCAAGAAACAAGAGCAGACGGGGAATGGGGAAGAACGCTAGGTAGGGGCACAACCGCCTAACCAAACCTTACAAGAACTTAGAGGTGGGTTACCCTAGTATAGGAGATGAGTTTCTAGCACTCAAAGCTCGAGAAAGAACGACTGGAAAAACCCTAGGTCAACAGAGCCTGCAAGAGGCAAACAGAAAAAAGTTGTCGGAACGACACAAAACTTCTCAGGAAGCTTAACAACATCGAGGGCAATGCAACCATGGAGTATCTTCGGGTTTGGATCACCAAAAGTAGGTCGGAACAACCGATTCGGCTGCGGACACACAAAGCGTCATTTTGGCATAACGGCTAAAATTGACGACCAAATGACATGAAACTTCACGAGCAGTTTCAACTATACATGGATGACTTATGTTTGCAAGCAAAACCCAAAAGAAAGCTGATTCACTTACCGATGGTGAAAAAGACGCCTTCGGGCAACCAAATGGAGAAAGATGGAGAACGGGGAGCCAAAGTCAAGTCCAACCAACTGGATGGCTTCACAACATATCCAATGAGCTGGAAATGCAACTCTCAAGAAGAAAAGTTGAAGAAATTCAACTCCAAGGCAAAAAGACGACTTCGGAGACTGAAATGCCTATAAGGGGGCTTTTTAGCTAAACTGATGACTTTTTAAGTTGAAAACTAGTTAGCAGGGCTTAGGACACTAGCACAAAGCATTCTTTGCACAAAAAGACCAACATTTCAAGAAAAGACATCATACGCGTATGATGTCTCACAGCATGATTTTCACATCCATTTCAACATTTGAGTGCATAGCCTCATTCCACATGTTAATCACATCCTATGAACCAAGTATCATGAGAATTGGAGTTAGAAAACCCAAGAAAACCAAAAAGACGCAAAGTAGGCCATAAAATTGATTTTTGGTCCTAATTTTGTCAAAATAACCCCAAACTCATTGAAACTTTGTAGGATTGTTGATTAACACATCTACAAGCTATATGGAACCAAAAAGCACCATTTTGACACAAAAGACATCATACGCGTATGATGTCTATTTGCACTTACAGAGCAAAAAATGCTCATTTGTCATCATACATCCATTATATATATCTAATACATGCTACATATGAAGTTTGGAACCATTTGGTCAAGTGGATCACCCTATTAGCCCAATTAAGAGAAAATCCTTCATACAAAGCCTATTTTTGTCCCAAATCCAACATATTCAAGTCCAAACCAAGATTTGAGGTTAAACAGTCCTTCACTAGCACATAGGGAGTCCACAGAACCAATCCCATGAAAAATTGATGAAAAAGACATCATACGCGTATGATGTCTCCAGAGCCATTTTTAGTCCAAATTCTACCCAAACTTGATAAATCCACTGAATAAGCCTATCTAAAGCCAAATCCAAGCTTATAGAGAAATTTGGTCCAAAAATACACTAAAAGACATCATACGCGTATGATGTCTCACTATGTGATTTTGGCACCTCAGGGCTTCAACCACCAAACAGAAGTGTTCTACATGCCATTTGAAGGTAATCCACCAAGTTTTACCCAATTTGGATCATAAAATCCAATTCCCTTTCAAAATTTTGCCAAGAGCCTGAACCGGACTAAACTGGCCAAAACTTGACCAAATGGGATCCAAACTCATATCCAAGCATATGATACTCATGTATACACTATCAGCTACAAGCACAACCAATATGAAGTCATTTTGACACAAAAGACATCATACGCGTATGATGTCTCAAGCATGTTTTTGAGCCCAGTTTGCATATTTTTTCACCTACATTGCATCCTTAGGTCCTGAATAGCTCATGTTTCAATTTTCAAGTCATTTGAATAGTTAAAAGCTTCATTTCGGCTTTCAGTACTAAAAAGACGCTAACTTCTGAAATTGGAGTTACAGGATCCATGGATTCCGCTAAGTCATCGGCAACTAAGAGAAAAAGACCAACCATCAAGGATGCTCTTGCAGAAGCAGAACCTTTTGATATTCCAACAGAAACCCTCAAGCCAACCAAGACTTGGGTGGAGGAAGCAGTACTAGAAAAAGAGGGAATAAAGATCTACCAGGGGACTTTCAGAGATCCTCAAGGGCAATCGGTCGATGTGCCTATGATCCCACGAGAATTAGTGGATTATAGCAGATCAGAGAACATCAGCAGATACCTGGAAAAGGCTGACTTACACAGGTTCTTCACCTCGAGACCATCAGGTGTAGACACAAGAAGAGTGTATGAGTTGGCAACATCCATTTAGAAGGATGGGAAAGCCACGTTGACAGCCATGGATGGAGAAACAGTTGAAGTACAGATCACTCCACAGCTCATTGCAGATGCATTGAAGCTGCACAACAAAGGGAGTTCTGTCAGAGAAAGAAGGGAGGCCATAGAGGTCTATGGATCAAAGAAACAAAATACAACCTACGGAGATATGGCAGATCAACGAGCGGCAACCCTTTGCCGATTATACAACCAGTTTTTCCATGTGTGCAGTAAAAGACCGCAGAAGTATACTACACCACCCCATGCCATTGCGACTACCATCACATGGGCACTGAAGAGCAACGTGCCAAAGGAGGTGAATTATGCTCAATACATCCACGAGCAAGTAATCGCCATGCACAACCAGAAACCAAAGTACATAGGAGGAGGAGAAATCCTAACAAGAATAGCTTATGAAGCTATTGGAGCTAGGGATCAAGGGCCACGGATTCCCTCCCAGAATGAGTGGCTTAGAGAAGCCGATGAGGAGGAAGAACAGCAAGAAGTATCCAAGAGGGCGTCCACAAGAGCACGCCGAAAACTAGAAATAGTTTCAGAACCTGAAGAGGCTGTGGACGAACCGCTCAAGAAGAAAGTGAAGAAGAAGGCCGATCCCAAGCAAACCAAAAGTCAAAAAGCCGCAAGAATGGAAAGGCTGGTGGAGCAGTTTAGAGCGGAAAGAGCTCTAAAGGGGGACTTTGAAGAAATGTGGGTGCCGGACCCAAGTAAAGTCGGAACCAGCTCAGCCAGGCCACATGTTGATCAATATGATCAATATATTAGAGCTTATGAGGAGTCGGAGGCCATACTGGAGCAGCAACCTGTCGAGCCTTATACTGAAGAGGAAGTACAGCTTTTAAAAACTGAGCTGCAAAAGGACGACAAGGGGAAGAAGAAAGTGGATGAGTCTACTGAACCTCAAGAGAAAGACGAGCAAGCAAACAAAGGGAAAGCCAAGATGACTGAGGACAATCAACCCTCTTTTACTGTTGTACCAAGCCCGAAGAAGATGGAAATTATTGTGGAGAAAACCACAATAGAAATAGAAACAGAAATTATGGAAAAGCCGGAGGCCGGGACCAAGGAAAAGGAGATAGATCCAGTTTAGCAAAAGAAAGATGATTATGAGGATCTGGTAGCGATCGGATACAATGAAGAAGAGGCCCTGGAAGCAGTTTATGGGATATCCCTACGAAAACAAGATGATCGGAAAGGGACGAAGGAAAAGACAAAAGGTACAATGGAGAGTGAAGAAAAAATGGACGAGCCGAAGCCATTGGAGGTGGTGGCAGAAAGAGTTGTCAAGTTGACAGATGAAGATGAAAAAGACATGCACATGGTGCATGAACTGCTCAGCAAGATTAAAGAAAGATCCAGAGCAAAGGAAGTAGCACTTGAGACAGCAAAACAAAAGGAAGCAGAGTTGCAGAAGAAGTTAGAGAATGCTATGACTGAATCTGAAAGTCATAAAGCATCACTCTATGACGCAGAAAACGAGAGAGACGGCTTGATACTCCAACTAGCCGAAGCTTCAAGAGAGGTAACAAGTTCACAGGAAGCAAAGGAGCAAATAGAAGATGAGCTGGAGGCAGCCAAGGATGAGCTCATTGAGCTAAGGGAAAGAGTCGAACTTCAAGAAAGGACAATCATGAGACTCAGGACCACCCCTAGAGCTAGCAGAGCAGGAACAGAACAAGAGGGAGCCCTCGTACCAGCTCTGGAAGATCAGGTCAGAAGTCTGCAAAGAGAGCTGAGGTTAGAGCAAGTGCAAAGATTGCACATGGCGGAGGGATCATTGGCTGCAGAGGAGAGGCTCACATCAGAAAACCAAACACTAAGGACAGAAAATGAGGCCCTCCGCAAACAGCTCCAAGAGCAACAAAGAAGAGAAACAGAGCCACCACAAGAAGAAGCAAGGGGAGCAGCCATAGAGCTACCAAAAACTGGAGAGGCAACCACAATTGAAGATCCAGCCCCAGTTCAAGAAGTGGCCTCAACTTCAGGAATCTCTGAAGAAGAAGAACAAAGGCTCCAGGACCAAATAGAAAAGTCAACAGAGGAAAGTGCCAAGGCGGAAATGGAATGGGAAAGGAGACTCCTCATCTCCATTAGACTTCAAGGGTTAGACACAAAAGTGCTCCATGAAGAGTGGATGCAACCCAGCCTGCCTTTCCCTCTGATGAAATTTGAAGTGATAAAGACGAAAAAGAGAATAGAGGAGGAGCAGTATGTCGCTCAAGGCGACATCACAAAAGATGAACAATCAAAGAAGATTGTAGATTCTCAACCTAGATGGAGGAAAGGTTGGCTGAACAAATACCCAGCCTACCTCATCTACTTGGTAGAGGCTCCAAAGGAGATTCGGGAGGATGCAACCTTCTGCCCGGTGCCAAGAGTCAGAAGCTGGAAAGAGCATGGCAGGATTGCAGAAAGGAAGCCAAATTGGCTTAATTACCCAAGGATGCCAGGACCAAAGGCAGGAGAGAGAATAGGTAAAGCCTACATGGTGAAAACCCTAACGGGCACCATCAAACTCTTTACTGGCTCTCCTGACCTTTCGTGTCAGATGCTAAAGAAAATCTGCAGGACTCTCTTAGCATGCATTGAAGTGTTCGCGCCAGATAAAGCCACGACCTCGAGTCTACTATCGACGGCCGACACAGTGACGGATATGATGTATGATCTTTCATTGCAGCCATCACCAAAGGTGTTACATCTCTTATACCAAAGAATTATGTTTTTGCCTAGCTTCCACATGCAAACATTCGAAGAAGCTTTCTACACCGGCTTTTTCACTCACGAAAGCAAAATATTCGGCCCAACCTTGACCATCGGCAACCTACTCTACGAATCACACTTGCAGATGCTCAAGACGACAGGACTCTATTGATCAAGCCTAAAAGTCATGTCAGGGACGACATGAACGCGGAGGGGGGGGGAGTGTTGAGCCAGCAGAGGATCACAACCACATTTTTGCTCACACCCATCATTTTGTAACCATTGATTGTAATAAATGTCTTTCCGACATTAATTTTGATTTGAGCCATTCATTAAGTAACGGGACTCAATTGAGTTTCCAGCCTGTAATCCCGACGTAATTTCACCTGTTGATGTAAATAATTAGAGATGTTCTCACCTCCAAGGCTGAGGTATATAAGCCAAAGTTTTGTAACGTAAGGGAGATTCAATTATTAATCAAAGTGAGTTTTGAGCGCCGTGACTGTGTCTGAGAGAGAGAGAGAGAGAGAGAGTCTTATCTCCTTGCTACGCGAGCTACGGGGCCGCCATTGGAGAAGCGACACCGCCATTGTGTTAGCAACGGTGAGAGCTACGCACAGATACCAAGAGTGCGTGCTATCGGCTTCTACGTGTGGTAAGTTCCTACGAGCTTCGGTGTGAGTTTTCTTCCAACTCGTGTGTCGGAATAGAGCGTGCAGCATATCTATAGAACCACAACGAGTAGAGCTACGCATTAGTACCATCGGGGTCAAGTTTCGGTCACCTGTATTTTTCGACCTGTCTTCATACGCGTTTACCGCACGGAGTGGTTATAGGTTGATTTTGCAGTTCAAGTCTTTAGGGTGTTGTTCTTACCTAGTGTATAGACTTCCCCTTGAGTTTGAGATCGATTCGATGATTCTAGATCTTGTTTCGTATAGCATTCGTTCGTAGTACGGATTTCAGTCACTTGCGTATTTTAGAACTTAGATTTGATTTCCTTAGTAGTGATTGTCATTAGAAGGTCGAGTAGGTGATTTGACACCCACCTAGTTGTTTCCATGCGCCTGCGGGTCAAGCTCCGTCCTCGTCTGACAAATTATGTTGTTGGTTGAGTTCTCGCTATTTAGCTTCCGCTAGCGGTGTAACCGCCTTAACAGAGCCTCTACAAGATAGAGAATTGTTTTCAGATGCATCTTTTGAGCCTAATGAAGAGGATTTTACCAGAGACTTGATGTATTCAGATATGCATGATTGGGATTCCAATACTAGTGAGAGTGAAGGTGCACTGCCAATGCTTTTACCTGTGATTGATGATCGACAATTGGATGAGCAAGTTGCACAGGGGATATGGCAGTATCTGAGGCTACTTGATGCTATATGGAATCTGATGTTACCTTATGATGTAGGGGATTTTGAGCTAGCTTTTGACCCAGGAGGTGACATATATATGCATGGTCCTGGGCAATTGACTTATATGCCATATGATCCAGGCGGTTTGCATGGAGATTTGTGGGCTAATTTATGTTTATGTTGTAATGATCGGAAATTCATGTATTTTTCCTATGATCCTGGAGGATGGTGCAAATTTTTTAAAGGAATGCTCACAGTGGGGCAAATGATTGATTTCCCGTTTGATCTTGGGGGCTACTAAAGTGCAAAGTTGCTGATTTGAAGAGTACTAATTATCTGTTGTACCAAGTTGCATGGTACAAGATTTTGTTTTCTAGGTCTATGTTAAGTCAGAAGAGTTTTCGGTTATGTAGTGAATAAGATTACATGGTTGGCTTCCAGTTGACTTCTTTGGACAATTGATAAAGTATCTTCACATCTTTAAGTTGGTTCTGCTACCAGAACTTGAGGTAAAGGACTTGTCGGCCATTCCGTGTGCAGAAAGAGTAAGGCATACTTGAGCTTGATAGGGTTCCTTAAAGAGGGCTTAATGGTCAAGCCATGTGCATCATTAACTGGAGCACTTGAGTCTGGCAGGGTTCACTAAACAGGTTATCCATAATTGAATGCTTTGAGGATAGGACAGATACAATTCATAGATTTTTGATGGGCAGCTACCTAATGATTTAGCTAAAACATTGATGATAGAGTATAAGCCTTATTTCATATTTTTCATATCTTTACCAGTTACGTGAGTTTGATGATGGCAAAGAGCTGAAGGTACCTAAAGCAGATGTAAATTGAAGTGCAGTTGGCATAGACCGGAGGCTGTGCATGTTCAGAGGGGGTGGATGTCGTGTAGCTCCGCTCCCATGCTAAGAAAGATGCCAAAAAAATACACATCAAGCTTCTTTGAAGCCTACTTGATTAATGGTCAGTGATCAGGCCTTGTTACAGACCAGATTTAATGATTGATGTATGCCAGATGCGGCTTTCAAGGGCCAACAAATTCCTTAATGATGCCAAAAAGGAGTATGCTTGAAGTGAGCACCTATGTGAGTGCCATCTGGGAGTTTTTGAGCTTCATTCAGGGAATACCACAAATCAATATGCTTTGGAAGTTAAATACGCTAAATGTGGTGCCGTACGGAAGCACATAAGAAATGACATCTCTTGGAATGCAGTGATTGCAGGATAAACCCAACAGAGACAGGGCCAGGAAGCTGGCTAGTATTTTCAACAAATGCAAAGACGGGACAACTCTCCAAATGTAATTACTTATAATTTCATCTTAATGGCCTGTCGCAATGTCTGCAACACTGAAATGGGCAACAAAACTCACGATGAGAAAGTTAGTCCCTGGCTACTGGAGGAAGATGTCGTGCTTTTTTTGATATTCTACTGTGAAGCAATGCCTTGCCCGATAATGCATGCCAAAGGTGATGCCCTTACAAAGGCCAAGGGCATGGCCGGTCGCCCAAGCCAATTCAAAGGCCGCCCAAGGGACCAAGATTATGGTCGCCCATTAAAGGAAAATAAGGGCTTAAGTGGGAAAAAGAGAAGATAAAGGGGAGGAAAAAATGGCGAGGAGGGGCTGGCAGTGAAGAGCGCAGCACAGGGGAAGAAGAGGGGCTCGTGTGGGGCTGTACGAGATTGGGATGAGCCTGGCGAAGAAGCAAAAATTGGGTAGCTCGGTAGCGCGTACACATTCGGTCCAAGCTGCAATGAATTCCGTGCTGGTCCCGATTCGTCTTGCCACGTCGTAGGGCCGACTCCCGCACCATGTCAATGACGACAGCGCCACTGTTTAGGAACAAAAGAGCTATTAATAGCGAGGATTTTGCATGAGGAGGACGATTCCAAGCGAAGAAAGAGGGGCATAAGAGTACTGAAATGAACGAGCAAGGGAAGAGGGTGCTCAAAGCTGGGAAGGAAATCACGAGCTCTCTATCTCTCGGAGCTTGGACAAAGAGAACACTCTCAAGCTTGAACAAGGGTAGGACAAAGACTATTTCTCTCTCTCTCGGAGCTTGGACAAAGAGAACACTCTCTCGCTCTCAAGCTTGAACAAGGGTAGGACAAAGACTATTTCTCTCTCTCTCGGGATTAGAGAAACAAAGCAAAGGCTCGGAAAAGGGCAGAGTTAAGCAAGGAGTTGAAGGCAGAAGAAAAAGTGTTTAGAGCTCAGCAAAGCAGGAAGTTACATGATAATTGACAATAACTGATGCTTAATGACTAAGGCAGTGAACAGAATCAAAGCTTGCAAAATCCGTGTAGTATTTGAACCAGATAAAGCGGCAGAGGAAAATTTCCAGCACCATCATCTCTTAGAGATTGAATTCGCATTTTGTTAAGTCCGGTGTCGTTAACGGCCCGATTAATCCTGTAAATGGGAGCTTAAACTCCTAGTTAGCAGATGATCCAAGTGACGGTGCTGTTAACAGCCCTCCTTGGCTAAGAACTAAGTTGTACTCAAAGTATTATTCAATTAATTGATGGTTGCGGTGATTGCCAGAGCTGTCAGTGTCTCTTGTACTCTCTCTTTCACACTTCCCATAGCCAGAGGCCCGGTGCCTGCCCGACTCACGTAGCGAACACATATCCCCCGACATCGTACAAAAAGGGACATTTTTCAATGACCTTGTTGTACAATGCATGATGCAACATCACCTTTTTCCTCTTTAATTCTTCCTTAACAACAAAAAAAATTGTTTCTGATAGTAAAAAAAGATGGTTTGCTCTAGATGTTATGGCCTTGGAAAATATAAGACAATTGGATGCATGAGAACAATTCGGTTGCATGAAACCAATTTCCATCTAAGGAAGGGTGGGAGGATTCCATGTATTCAATAGCTTCACTTCTTGAGATGAGTAGAATCTTCAAATAACTTGTTGTTGCCTCTTTTACTGATATTGTCTTTAAAAAATTTGATGCAGCAATAAGACGGAGCTTTACCTTGTTCAAGCCTTGCTGCAATGTCCGCTAAAAGGTTCAATCTATCAATTGGCTTAGTTTTCATCGTGGTGAAAGCATGAGTGGGTGGACAAAAAAGTTGTGTCCGGAACATAGTTATTTGAGGAGTTTAGACCTTCTCTAAGAACTTGAAAAGTTGAATATTTCAAAACAATTCTTTTTGAATTGAACACATCAGAGCCCCATTTCCCCCTCTTCTCTCTCTCTCTCTCTCTCTCTCTCTCTCTCTCTCTCTCTCTCTCTCTCTCTCTCCATCTCTCTCTCCATCCACCAAACTTTCTAATATTGTAAATGTCCTTCTCAAAAGAGGATGCCATATGTGCGAGACTTGAGCACTATGTCAAGATTGCCAAAAATTGTGTTAAGAAAATTCAATGAAATTTTACAGAATCTCCTTTGTAATAGGAGCAAAATTTCAAGCCAAAATGGTGCTCAAAGTGTCCAAAAATGCATAACTAGACCCACTGGAAAAATTTGGTAGAATTACCTTTGTATAGGGAGCAAACCTTAACCCAAATGAATCATGATGCATGAAAACCATAAAATAAACTAAATAGAGTGAAACTAAGCATAAATTATTAACTATCAGTGACAAACAATTTGCATATGTAATCAAGAAAAAAGCCCCTGCTACTTAAAGTACATGGGAAGATCTTCGCTAGCAGATGAGTATAGCCGAGACCTACAAGAATCTTTCCAAAAGATTAAGGATGCTATCTCTATCTCACAGCAAAGTCAAAAGGCTGCTGCTGATAAGCATAAAAGAGGCCAAGCCTTTAAAGAAAATGATTGGGTCTTGCGGTAGTTCAAGTAGCCGGACAAGGTGACAATTAAGTGGGCAAGCTAAGGGCTATTCAAACAGGGAGGACAAGCATAGGATTCCGTCCTAATAAGGTCAAAGGGTAAGCTCCAAGGTGAAAAGGAGAGAGCAAAATAAAAAAATAAAAAATTCCAAGGCCCACTAGTGACATCACTAGTGCACCCCTCTCAAGTGCAAAGAGAACAAGAGAGAGAAGATACAAGGTGGCTACCCCCTCCAAAGTTGCTAAATGTGGATGCTAGATGGGCCAATTAGAGGCCAATTTCCAAAATTGAAGAGTGCAGCCCTATAAAAGTCATTTTTTAATCATTTTTAGGGTTTCTTTGCCTACCGTTTGCAGGGGAGCCAAGGTGTGTGGGTATTTTCCTAAGGGCCTTTTTGTGTAGAGGTGTGTGCCTTCAAAGCCCCAAAGTGTGTTTTCTTGCCCGGCGACCATGTGGGTGTGCTGTTTGATGTAAAATAGGACAACAACCTCCACAGCCAGGTGCTAGAATGCCTATAGACATGAGGTACATGCTAATGATGGAAGAATTTAATAAACAAGCACTAGTACCAACTACAATGTATTATAACAATCAAAGCACTAGTACCAACTACAATGTATTATAACAATCAAAGCGGGTACTACCCTTTGAAGCGACCAAAGACAAGAGAAACACATGGAGTAGTGAGGCCGGTGTAACCTCTACCTCCTACGGTTCAACCTGAAGAACGAAGGTATGAGATGGATGAAAGGACATTGCGGTTCATTGTGAATAGAGGTTTAGCGAGGTCAGAGCCTATTTACAGCCAAGAAGAAGTGCAAGAATAAGCTCCTCAACCAGAGGCAGATTGTAACAAAATCCATGACAACCACTTAGTCAAACAATGTCCTTAGACAAAGATCACTCAAATGAATGCCTATTGTCTTGACTGTGGTTTCATTCGCTTGATCCCTGACCATCCAAAAATCCAAAACAAACCAGAAAGATCACAAACAAATGTCTATGGGATTGTTCAGCTACTCAATAGCTCAAAAAACAAAAACGCCGTACCAATTTTAGTAGTTATTAGAGCACAGATCTAAAGGAAGTTAATGAGAACCCAGAGACAGAGAAAACGGAAATTGACACGAGTCCAGAGATGGGTGAACCAAAGACCAATGCACCTAGTCAAAAAACCAGGAGCAAACAAAGTAGTTGGAAAGCTAGAAAGGCTAGGATGAAAGCACGTAGGGAACGAGAGAAAAAATCTTTAAATGAGGAGATTACCCAAGCTAAAGAGAAGATAATACAACATGAGGAGATGGTTGCACCGTTCTCTTACGGAGGAGATGGTTGCACCGTTCTCTTACGGAGACATCTCAACCTCTAGAAGAACCATCCATAGAGGAGAAACTGAGAAGTGCTAGTTTGGGAAGATTAGTATTGGTCAAGAAGGTTAATGAGCCATTAGACGCCCTCCTAAAAGCCTATGAAACACAATTCAAAAACAACCAAACCCAAGAACAATGGTGGATGACATATCCATATGAAGAACTAAATAATAAAAGGCTTGAAGTGTGATTGGAAATGATTCAAACAACCCAAGATTTACTAAAACCACTAGTTGGAAAACCTGAGGATGTGATCTTGTCCCACCTACACCAATTATCCCACCAAGCCAGAATGCAAAAAGCTAGATTCTAGTCATGAGGACAGACCAAAGCTCAAGGACCCAACATTAGAACCAAGGATAGTGTTGAATACCATGGATAACTATTTAGAGGGATTTCACCTATCTATACTTGAGGGTTGTAAAAAAATAGACGTTCTTGAAAAATTGTGGAAGCAAGTCAAAGAGGCCAATGAAGCGAGTGAGCTAAGAAGACGAGTAAACTAAACTAATGATGGAAAACGAGTGTCTCTTCCACCAATAGAGGGAATTTGAGACTGGATCTAAAATGAATCTAGAAGTGCAATCGTATTGGGGAGACAAAGGATACGTGCAGTCTATGAACAATCAACTCCATTTGCCAAGACAACTACCGTCCTATACAGGAGAGTACGAGGCCAAGTCAGATGTTATTGCAATCCTATCACAAAGACTGTCTTCCAACAAGGTCATTGATTCAAAAGGGCTAATAGATATTCTATCTACCCCAGCCACTTGTACGATACCATTAGCCGAGTTGTTCAGAATAAGACCAAACATGTGGATTATTGTGGTAAAATTCATAGAGAAATTTGGTATCAAAGACCCAACAACTCAGATACAAGAAGGGATCAAAGAGATTGAAATGCCTCACCTAAACAAGAAATCCTTGACAATGGAGCTGGCGTTGCTATTGCAACAAAAGAGATTTGGAAAAAATGAGAAAAACCAGCAGCAGTGAGGGCTACCAGGATGAAACTGCATCTTTCAGATGGACACAAGAAAAGGCCCATAGGAATGCTAGAAAAAGTACTTGTTACTTCTTGCGGCATTGAGTATGACCATACCTTTTGTATTGTTGACTTTGCGAAGAAGAACAATTGGGGATATCATTCTAGGGAGACCATTCATGAGGCAATTGAAAATGGTCCAGGATTGGGGTTATGACCATATCTACCTGAGGCACATGGAAACCACGAGGAGAATAAATGTTACGAACCATAGTTACCAGGACGTGAACCGAACCCCTGTGAGGAGTTTGATTTCGCTACTATAGAAGGACCAGAACTTCCAGCATGGTTGGGTATGCCTAAGGAATTGTGTATGTGTGGAGCTTTGCATTGTGAAAGCTTAAAGCGAGAGGAATGTATCCTAGAAAGGGTGATTTAAGATAAGGACTATATCCCATAACCATTTCTTGAAGAAGCGTAGAGCCACTTGAATGGGAACACATCTTGGATACTCTAGATATGTGCGCTATTCAAGATAGTCCAACAACAAAGTTTTGTGATAAGGATGGCTATGATATTTTTCCTTACTTTGCAGTGAGTGTGATCGAAGAAAACAAAGAGAACCATGCATCAACAAGTTCTCGAGATGAAAAGCAACACACAACGGAGCAAGTGACATAAATGACACTTTAACTAAGGCACTATTTTATGATTGTCTAGATCAAAGATCCAGGAACCAAAGGAGTTGTACCAAACACCGAGCGAGATTTCCCGAGCAAACAAGAAACCGAGCAAAGGCATATTTAGTCATTGCTATCTACGTCATCAATTTTTCTCTAAATATGAATAATAGCAAGGCATATTGGCAAGTGTGCAATGAATACTACAAGTAGAATTTTACCAAATGAGATAGCATGTGATTGTGAATTTATTCTCTCTATTTTTTCTCTCTTAAGGCATCTCTCTTTCTAGCTCTCATTTTCCTCTAGAATAGGAGTTCAAGACTCGTTGGATAGATACATGAGGTCTCCTTTAAAACGTTCGTACAACATTAAACCTTCTCTTCTTCTCCCCCCTCCTCTCTCTCTCTCTTTCTCTCTCTCTAACACAAATGTAAGCGACATCATTATTGTTCAAAAAATTAAATTCAATTGAGCACTACCTGCTTATTCTACACCCAAAACATGACTTTGAAAGTTGCAATAAAGGAGATCATGATGATTGGCCATAAAACTTCCAGGTCCACAGTTTGCATTTGGACACTCCTTTCGAAGTTGTTGCACCTTTATGGAGTCATCCACCTTGTAGAATGGGAGCACGTCGAGCTTCAACTTCTGACATGAGGTCTCCTTTAAAACGTTCGTACAACATTAAACCTTCTCTTCTTCTCCCCCCTCCTCTCTCTCTCTCTTTCTCTCTCTCTAACACAAATGTAAGCGACATCATTATTGTTCAAAAAATTAAATTCAATTGAGCACTACCTGCTTATTCTACACCCAAAACATGACTTTGAAAGTTGCAATAAAGGAGATCATGATGATTGGCCATAAAACTTCCAGGTCCACAGTTTGCATTTGGACACTCCTTTCGAAGTTGTTGCACCTTTATGGAGTCATCCACCTTGTAGAATGGGAGCACGTCGAGCTTCAACTTCTTCTTCTTGTGATTGAGTTATTTGGGCTTGGTATAAGTCTTCTTTCTTCTCCTCTTAGCACCGCCTCTCAACCTGAGTACAAGGTGGAGGACCTGCGGATAATGTGAAGGTTGGAATCTTCCTGAATATTGCAATCAACCAGTGTTCGTCCATCTTCAAACTACTTCCCAACAAAAATGAGACGTTATTGATTATGAGGGATTCCCTCCTTGTTATGAATTTTAGCCTTCACAATGTCGACAGTACCAAACGACTCAACCTTGAAATGGTTTCCAATCAATGTCTTCACAAAGATCTACATCTTTGCAGATCTTTGTAGAATGGAGAAAGACCAAGCTCTAGATAGGTTTCTTTGTCAGTTGTACCTAATACCCTCCCCCCGCCCCCCTCTCTCTCTCTCTCTCTCTCTCTCTCTCTCTCTCTCTCTCTCTCTCTCTCTCTCTCTCAATTATTTCAGTTCGCATGAAGCACCCATCTATTTGCAAACTTGAACTCAATACCTTGGGCTCAAAGAGAGGATTCCTGCGGACTTTTCAGTGAAAAAAAAAAATTTGTTCCCTAGTTGCGTTGTCTCGCCACCTGGTAGCCTCATGTAGGCTCGGAAAATGTCATAAAATCTAATATCTTTTGAAAATGTGAAAATGTGTCATAAAAATCTCATTTGACATTACATGAAAATGTGTCATGAAGATATTAGATCATTTGAAAATGTGTCTTTTATGCTTCTTAAGTCATTTGGTTTGAATTGAATACTTGAAGCACTTAGTCAATCAAGCATGGAACCGTTGATGCCTCTTGAGAGTTTATCTTTGAATTGAACACTTCAAGAACTTAGTCATTTTAAACATTAAAAAATCACCTCAAGCTTCAAACAAAGTTCCACAATCATTTTAAGCACTTTAGTTAGCAAGGTAACAAACACCTCATGCTTGGGTAGGGTTCCCACGTCAAGGTCAGCCGTAGCTTGCCTAAGGTCAACCTAAGGTCAAAGGACTTTTTAACACTAACTTTTGGAGGTCTTTAATATAGCTAACCCTAAGGTCTTTAAGATCCATTAGGTAGCATTGCTCTTTAACATACCATCTCTCATTTGGACCCCTTTAACCTTGGCCCCGTGTTGAGACAGATCCATAAGCACATGTCTATATTCTAACCCTTGTTCCCATTTATTCTCCCACATTCAATGATCAGTTTATTATGAGAAAATCATTTGGGTTGGTTAGATATTAGATTTTATGACATTACCTCTCTCTTGAAATCAGAGTCGTCTTCGACTATGAGGTAGAAGAGATAAAGTCTTAGTCATTAGTCTACGTTTCTTAGTGGGTAGAGGATCCCTTTTCACCCTGCGACATCATTCTAAAATGGATGACTAGTCCATTTGGTGCTTGGGAGGCATAGCTGCCGCAAGCATGTCTACTCTTTAGTCCATATCATACTCCCAAAGTAGAGTGACAAATTCTACTTGGTGTTTGAGTGACATTGTCATCACAAACATGATTCTAAGCATGCATACTATTTAAATTTGTGCACAAAAAAAAAGTAGTCTTATAAGACAAAAATTTTGTTCATTTAGAAAGCATTTACATTTGCTTACTCTAGTGCAGCATTGTAAGCATTGACATACTATCCTTAAGCTGTATTCCTTGCATCCATCTAGCATCTTCAAAAGGATAGTATTTGAACTTAATAAGATACCGTCGAATAATCTTACCATGCCGTAGTACCTTGTCTTCATGCGGAAGGATAGCTTCGGGTTGTAGCACCTCTTCTTGGTCTTCGATTTCTGGAGGGTCTTCAATAATTGGTTCTCTTGGTGGCTCTTCTTTGTAGGGCTTAAGTAGGCTCACATGAAAAGCATCGTGTTGAGCCAATGGTTGGGCAACTTGAGTTGATAATCCATGTCATTGATTGGCTTCAAGATTTGAAAAGGACCATAGTATCCATTTGCTAATTTAGTATAATACTTTTGATGGCCCGTAGGATTTTTGCCCGTCGTTTGCCTCAATAGAGTCCATGGAAACTTAAGTAAGACCCAATCATTTTCTTTGAGTGTTAAGGCCCTTTTGTGCTTGTCATCAGCAACAGCTTTTTCTCTTTGTTGAGAGATGGATATAGCCTCCTTAACCTTTTAAAAAGATTCTTCTATGTCACGGCCATACTTATCAGCAAGAGCGAAGATCAATTGTCCATATTCCTGTATTCCCATGGATAGACTTGGGTAATCCAAAGATAAAATCCATGGATATACTCTTCCATGGTGAATTAGGGATTGGCAATGGCTGGAGTAATCCAAGTTCTTCCCTCTATCATACTTAGTCTTTTGGCATACCACACACTTTGAAACATAATCTTGTATGTCCACTTTCATGGTAGGCCAATAGAAGTATGTCTCTACTCCTCGAAGAGTAGGTTGAATGCCTCTATGCCCTACATAGGGAGGAGCATGGGATTCATACATGACTTTCTCACGAAGGGAGTGGGTAACACATAGCCTATTGCCATGGAGAAGATAACCATCCTGCAAGGTGAATGGTTCCTCTTTCTTTTTCAAAGCAAGGGCTGACATCACATCTTTAAAGTCAGGGTCAGTAGCATACTCATCTATCATAGAAGATAGATCATTGTGAGTTGCTATAGACACCGCATTGACTTTTGGTCATCGTGAAAGTGCATCGGTCACTTGATTGTGCTTACCAACAATGTGAGCAATATGAAAATAAAATTACGAAAGAAAATTTGCCCACCTCATTTGTTTGTCGGAAAGCTTGGTTTGCATCATGAAGTACTTGAGATTTTGGTGGTTTGTTTATAAAATGAATGGAGTCTCCAATAAATAGTGCTTCCATGTGTCTAGGGCATGTAGAACAGCTAAAAGCTCTTTCTCTTAAATGCCCAAGACCCGTTCATTCGTATTGAGGCTCTCGTATGCTATGCCATGCCCTTCTTGAAGCAAGACTGCTCCAAGGCAATTACCACAAGCATCACATTGGACCTCAAATGGCTTTGAGAGATCCGAAAGCATGAGGACTGATTGAGAGGTAAGCTTCTCTTTGAGCTTGTCAAAAGCATTTTTCTCCTTAGCAGTCCATGAATACTTAACGTTCTTCTTTGTTAAGTTATGTAATGGTCCTTCTATTTGAGAAAATTTTGATATGAAGTGTCTATAGTAAGCACACATACCAATAAAGCTTCTTAGTTCATGTAGATTCCTTGGATTAGGCCATGCTTTTATTACCTCTAACTTCGATGGATCCATACGGATACCATCTTGAGAAATAATATGACCTAAGTATTGAATCTTTTGAAGGAAAAATTTGCTTTTCTTTTGGTTGAGAAAAAGCTTGTTCTCCCTCAATGCTTGAAAAATCACTTGGAGATGCTGCTTGTGTTCCTCCAAGGACTTGGAGTAGATGATGATATCATCAAAGAACACTCCAATGAACTTGCGGTAGAGTGTAAATATTTTCTCTATCAAATGATTGAATGTGGCAGGTGCATTGGTCAAGCCAAAAGGCATGACTATATATTCATAAAGACCAAACGTTGTACGAAATGCGGTCTTTAGGATATCTTCATCCACTATCCTTATTTAATGATAGCCACTTTTAAGGTCAATCCTACTGAAGTAGGTAGAGCCTTGTACAGGGATTTCATTAACGTAATCACGATTGGGTGATTACGTCAATAACTCTAGTAAAATCACGTGATCACGTTAATTGTTAACGTGACTTTGATTATGGCTTGCAAAAACCTATAGAGCCGGTTAGCCCTCTGGGTGTTTTTCATTTTCCTTGTGGGGCTCCTCGGACTTTTTCATTTTTCAAGCGGGCCCGTTGGGTATATGTAATTGCCTGGCGGGCCCGCCGGGAAAATGAAAACGCCCGGCGGGAATATTTATATATAGTAAACAATGTGCTAACCGCGATCCTTTAGCTAGGCAAATCCTTGGGGAGTGTATTCGAGTGCCGGGTATAGTCATCTCCTTGTGAATTGACCTAAGGTTACAAAGTCACAGGTTCTTTTTTTGGGCCGAACGTGATTCTTAATTCGGTAACCACTTCTAAATTTTTTTTATTTGTTTGCCGACATAAAGGTACGAAACCAAAACAATTGAAAACTTGGAAGTCATGCTCATTGCGAAGAAGCCATTGGTCCAAATGAGGGCTGGAATTGGTTTTAGAAGATGAGCATATGTAAATGACGAGTCGATAGTCAAGGGTCGGATGTCTATACTAGTGTACCAAGCATAGAAAGATCCTTGAAGTGTTGCATATGAGTTTATTTACACTTGTCACTCCACAATATAAGAGCTATAATCCTTAATTGTGTTAAAATAGCTTTTATATATTGAATTGGTTGCATGGGTGGGCTACAATCCTTCAGTGGGTACAAGTAGTTCTCAATTGAGTGATTATATTGAAGATTTATTTGTGTTAGTTCATGCATTGGTTTATACAGAGAGTGCGTTATGTATTACGATAGATTATCAGTGCATGAAATGACCAATCATATATTTTATTGCTTTCGTTTGTTTTTTGTAGCAATTGAAATTAGATTTGTCTTATTGTTTGCAAATCAAAGTGGACAGATAAATAATCATTATAATAAGAATTGCATTGAGAGATTCATAGCATTGTTATAGTTATTATGCCATGCATAGACCGTATTGCAATGTGTATGGTTGCTCACAATATAGGTGATCGATATGCGGATTGAGTAGCTTGCATTGAAAATCTCATATTGTGCATCGTGGTTACTTTCATATTGAATGGTTTTTAAATTTTAATATATATTGAAAATTAGAAAAATGTTTCAAAAACTGAACATCTGGTTCTTTTGTCTTCAGTTTTAATTTAAAATCAATGGAGCAAAATGTGGACACAAGTGGTACAAAGAAGCCAAAGAATAAAAAAGCTCCTAGCAAAGAGTGGGATTATGCTCACAACATATGCGACCGATATATGGAGTGGCAATGTAAATTTTATCACACAACAAAATCAGGCGATGCACCACGTATTAGGGATCATTTTCTGGGTAGCTTAAAAAGAGTTGTAAGAAATGTGAACATCCTGAGGCACCTGCACTTGCAAAGCATTTGAGAGAAGAGATCGCCAAAAGGGGTGGCAAGAGACAACAGATATATAGCTCTATGGCTTCGAGTGAAGAGTTCTCAGAGCCAAATATTAAATTTGCAGATCATGTAGTGACGCCAACTAACCTTGGAGAACAACCTGCGCAAGGAGAGGAAATTCCAAGGAGTGTTCCTTTTAAGGGTCACAATGAAGGTGGACTTAGTCAAATGCGTCAAAAATCATTACATCAAAGCTTTTGAGTGCAGTCTCTAGAAGAAGCATAAACTGCACTCTCCAAAGCAATATTCTTTACTGGAAGTGCTTTGGTCATGGTAGACAGCAATCATTGGAAGGCTTCTTGGAAGAAAATCGGTGAGTTTGGTCCAGGATTTTCAGCTCCTTCTTATCACACGATAACAAATGTTTTCTTGGACAAATGTTACATCGAAGTCAAAAAGCGTGTTGGCAAAATAATACTTGGGATTATTTCGCTTTCAGGATGTACGATTGTGAGTGATGGCTGGTCAAATGTTCAAAAAAGATCGCCGATCAATGTAATGCTGGTTTGTCCAAGGGGAGAAAAGTTTATAAAGGCGATTGATAGTTCTGGTGCAATTAAAAGTGACAAATAAATTTGTAAGATCTTGATTAATGTGATTAAAGAAATTGGTGTTGAACATGTCATTCAAGTAGTCATGGATAACACAAAGAATTATAAAAACGCCAGTAAATTAATAAAGAAGTGCTTTCTACACATATCTACCAATGGTTGTAATATGCACATCTTAAACTTGGTGCTGAAAGATTGGTACACTAGCAAAGAAACCACATGGTTCACCAAAATAATTGATACAGCACATCAGGTTGTGAAATTTATCTTGAAACGACAAAGAGTGCTCGATTTTATAGGGTGTGCATGTCAATGATGTTGAAACTTCTTGCTGAAACTCGGTTCTGCACACACTTTTATACCTTGGAATCACTTCTCCGTAATAAATGCGTGGTGATTGACACATTCAATTGCACGGCCTTTGATGAATGGCACCTTGAGCAGAAAGAAAAAGTGAAAGATAAATTACATGTCTACATGGCAATGTAAACAAGGTTGCTTGGTGGAGGAGTGTAATGGATGCATACCATGTAATGATGCCCGTTATGTTTGCGATCCGCAATCTTGATCAAAGGGCGCCAAACTTTGGCAAAGTGTGGATGACATGGTGGTCAGTCTAACAGAGTCTTGAAAATCGCGAAGAGCTGAAAGAGTCTGTAGTAGAGAAGGAGTCGCAATTACCATTCTCTTGCAAACATCGAAAAAATTTGGACAAGTATTTTATGCAAGGTGGAAGAGCGCTCATAGTCCACTCCATAGCAGTGCTTACATGCTAGATCCAGAGTATTGGAATTTAGATCCGATGTCCAATAGAGAGGTGGTAAGCAATTTCTATCACGTGGTCAACAGGTTCTACTCCAACGTTCAGGATCGAATTGATTGCATCAAAGAAATAAGTGCATTTAGATTAAAAGAAGGTCCTTTTGCGAATGATTTTGTATGGGTAATGGCAAAAGAGCAACTTGCATGGAAGTGGTGGATGATGAATTGTGGAGAGCATTACTCTACCTTGTGTCCCCTTGCAATGAAAGTATTGGCACAATGTGCAACAAACTCAACTCATCTCGGGAAAAAGTGATACAATTCTCCCTTAAATCATGAGTGGCAACAGTTGTCTCCTTTGACGAAAAGTCTACTGGTCGTTGTTGCACGAAGTGAACATATAACATTTTTGCAAAATATAGCGCACAATCTGCATTGTGCATGGGATGGCCATAAACTTCCAAATAAATCCTCTCAGTGTTTTCTTTGATCGCATCATGGTTGCACTTCGAAACCTTACACCTTCTTTTCTTGATCTCTGTGTCCTCACATGGCCATATTGTCTTGATCACGTCCTTTATCACTTCTTTATTGATGTCTTTCCATTGCATGTGGTTTGGATTGCCCATTTTGAGAGTCGTCGAGCAGTACGTGTCGCTTGTTGTGCCGACATACGGTGTGCTAGAGACTTCATGCGCTGAAATGCATTAACAACCGCTCGTTGTTGATCATCGGGCAGTGATTGGGTACCAATATCTTGTTCTTCATCAGCCATTTTCTCTTAGAGCTGCAATCAACAGATAGAAAAATATTCAATATCATTGGCAAATATATATTCTCACGATTCAACAGTTTCACAGATGCACAAGATAGCAACTTCTCGTCCACTACAAAAGACGTCAAAATCCACTAAATCAAACACAACAAATGCGATGAATTGAACCACAAGGCAAATTTGAAATACTGACACTCAACATGACAAATTTGAAATGACTGAAGATAATTGACTCAATTAGGTAAACCACTTCAAACCAGATAATACACTTCAATAAAAAATAGAATACCTTGGACAAGACATATGTATATCATAGAGATGTTTGAATCGAATAAAATGATGGTGCAAGTTCAACAAGGGGATGTTGGACAGGGTTAGGGTCTGTCCTTAAATGTTCTTTGAAAAATATTAACACGTTAGAAGCATTTCTTCTTTGTTCCCGCTCTTTTAACTTCATCCAACAATCTACTTTAATCCGAATAGCCCTCATAACATCTTCATCCGGGTGGTGAAAAACTTCTTTTGGAAAATAAACTTTTCTACCTGCACTCCAAAAATGTGCCAGCATGTCGAATAGGTAGCATCTGTGCATCATGGATCGTATAGTTCTGGAGCAATCCATGATCGCTTAGCCATCTCGCATTCCCTGCTCTCTTGGCCTCCAAAACTGTAGAGTCCGACTGTGCGCTTGGATGCAGATAATTAATTGTTGCACCCTTAGCTAGTGTTCTAAGAATCATACCCCAATCAATGATGCCGACGCGGGGTTTATGGTGCGAGTAAAGTCCAACATCATGTTGAACGGGTGCAGGTCACTGTGCGCTATACCGGCCGAGTGGAGAGCCGCAACGCCGTCGATTAAGGCGTGACAAATGGCTGGCATCTGCTCGATCATTGCTTTGATCCGCGCCGTGTCTATCTCTTGTACAGAAAGATTTGCTGTAGGCAATGACCTCCAGTTTTGTTATAGCCTGTGCATGTGTTGTCTGAACAATCTGTGAGCGAATGGTAAGCGGCACATCATGTCACCCACGGTACCCCCATTGTAGTATGGGAATATTGTGATCCAAGGAGCTTCGGTAGTAAAGCCAATGCACCTTACAATGGAGGGGTGAAGCGTTTGCATTCCTTGCTCTGTTTGAAAGCTGTCAAATTTCGCCTCACTCCCTCCCTTGTAACATTTTCCCACATATCTAATGTGGTCTAGAAAAGAAGAGATGCCTTTGATGGTATACAATGTGCACACACCAAGGAGCCTACTCCAATCCTCATACCTTCTACCAAGGCTTCGTGATGGATGCCGACAAGATGAGCGCACTTGGCATTCAAAGCCGTGTGCATGATTGTTCCGGTGCCGCTGGCATCGGATCGACCTCCCAAAGCTGCTTGCACATCTTGGGCCACCTTCAATATCTTGGGTAAGGCTACTTGGTCCTGCGTTTTCACACGCTTCATCTTTACCTTCTGTTCTTCCCACAATTTATCGCAGAGCTCTAATTTTGACATGCCACATGTAAGTGGGATATCTTTAAGTCTCTGCAACATACTTTCATATTGCCCAACACTGTCCTAACCTTGTGGTGGGGGTGAAATTCTCGAATCCCTGCTAGAATCAACAACTCGTATGGGCCTTCAACTCGCAGCCTGTGCTCTGTGTTCTCCTATATAGCGCTAGTGAGGTCTTTGATAAAAACATCGCTTTCACTAATCTGTTGTATGCCACCATCTGCACATGATGAGATTGCCAAATTACATTCTTTACGAATGACACACAAAATACTTTTCTTTTGATCTGGCGTCATATTTGCACTAGACAATAAAAATAGCATATCAAATACAAATTCATGGTTGCGAATGACACTAACACTCTCACACTATTTCAGGCAAACCCTAAACCACCACTTGAAGACTTTAAGAAATGTGCAAGGAAATATTGATAAAAATTGAAAACAATCTTCACTTAAAATTGAAATTTGTTACACGTGTAAAATGCAGATCAAACAAGTGGTTTATAAGAACTTAATTCAGATCAAACAATACATGTTAACAGTCTGGTACATTTCAGCATATATTGAATTTTTAACTTATATTTTGCTTTGTGCACACATACTAGTTCAAACAAAGCACACACCGACTTAAAGACTTCAAAAACATTAGAAGTATACAAATCGGACTAGCAAATTGTGTTCACACACTTTTTTACATAGAATTTATGTAAATGTAGCAATCAGAAAAGCGATGATAATTGATGCTCTTTAAAAAGATACAAGAGAATATTTAACATGCAGATTGTGTGCAAATTCTTTTTTACAAAAATTTATCTAAATGAAGCATTAAAAATAGTGATAATGCTTGAGGTCCTTTAAAAAGATAACAAAGAATATTTAACATGCAATTTGTGTGCAAATACTTTTTGCATATAATTTATATAAATGGAGCATTTAAAATAGCGATGATTGATGAATAAAGTATTCTTTTGAATATGATTAGCTAGTATAAAATTTCATATAGACAGTTAAAAACAACAAAATTAAACAATCCATACATTTGTATATAAAATATCTTCACAGCCGCGTTACCGACCAAGTATTTCATATTCTTAATACTTAAAATATTAACTACACATGCATATACAAATTATATGACATTTTCACGGTTGGGTTAACGACCTGAATGCCATATTTATACAAAAGCAGATGCTTCTAACAAACGACACTCTATTAGTCGCATTACCGATCGAGTGCTGCCTGGATCTAAGGAGAAATAATGGCTTGCATACGAACATCATATAGCTGCGTTACCGACTGATGCCCATATGTTTTTTGGGTAAGGGGAAAGGAAGTTGACTTACCATAAGGATACTATATTTGCCTCGTTACCAACGTAGTATCCAAACAGTAAGCCAATACTTACTACAACGACACCATCTTCCCCGCGTCACCGAGGTGATGCCCCCGTGATAAGCATTGTTCCGTAGAACAGCTTACACACACACTCCCATTGTGTGGTAAGGTACCTTATCATTGTTGTGCAATACGACGAAAGGCACGCTACCACACAACACATACACACACACAACACATACCCGGATCGTGTGGTCAGGTACTCCGCTACTACCACGCTTTACGATGCAGAGCACGTTCCCACACGACCCCCTCTCTCCCTTTCTCCTCTCTCCTCTCGACGTACCTGCAAAGGTGGTCGACGAGCTCTCTCTCTCTCTCTCTCTCTCTCTCAAGATGAAAGCAAGAAATAACACCCAGCGGGCCCGATCGGGCCCGCATATAAATAATTATGCGAGCCCGTTGGGCTTTTTAGAATTTCCGATGGGCCCGCAGGGAAAATGGAAAAGCCCGGCGGGAATTTAGTGGGTTTGTAGATCGCCCTTAACCGGATTCTTTGTGATCATGTTTAGTGTAATCATGTAAATGTGTCAATAAGACCTTGTGATCACACAAAATTTGTCGTAATTACATAAATATTAAATCCCTGGCCTTGTAGCTTATCAAACAGA
Source organism: Adiantum capillus-veneris (assembly GCF_014529385.1). Taxonomy (NCBI): domain Eukaryota; kingdom Viridiplantae; phylum Streptophyta; class Polypodiopsida; order Polypodiales; family Pteridaceae; genus Adiantum; species Adiantum capillus-veneris. The sequence continues at coordinate 46,126,101 of NC_140941.1, forward strand.
TCTTCTATCCGAGGCACGGGAAATTTGTTTTTGATAGTGATATGGTTTAGTGCTCGATAATCCACACACATACGGTGTCAGGAGTTTTTTGGAGCAAGGAATTGCGCATATGTACATATCCATGCATGGTACATCGAATAAAGGATTGCCCATTTTCTAGAGCCAGGTGGTTACGTGGGGCCCACATGTGTACAGGTAGGACAGCATGTACATAGTGCATCGATTTTCACTATTACCAGTACCAGTCTGTTTTTTCTACAATAATGAGGAGTTGTTAGCGTGTAAAACTTTTTCTCGAGGAAGCTATCCGCGGGCCGACGACATGAGGTAAGCAGGTGCGTCAAATGGCATCTAGTGGCGTCAGGAGGCCGAACGGGGTCAAGACTTGCACGTGGATAAGTATGGACACGACGTGGGTGTTTTCTTGTGATACTTATGCAGAAAGTTCATCATGAGGACCAATTTTTGGGGACACTTCACGTGGTTGCGGGATGCATTATTGGGAAAAGCTGAGTGCCAGGTGTGCGGATGATGCAAACAGGTGACAACTATGCATTGCAAGGTCAGTTTTTGGCCTGTTCGGGGTCCGTTTGAAGTCATCTAAAAGGCCAAGGGTGCCCAAATAATAAAGATAAGTGTGGGAACTGAAAAAACAGAGAGAAGACCAGAAAAAATATGGAGGAGAGAGGAGGAACAGCCGCAGGTGTGTTTTTGGGGTTTTTGGAGCCTGTTTTGGCTGTAAACTGCTCATCCGAGGTCGGATTTGAGCACTTTGACATTGAAGACTGGGGTTTTGGGCCGTTCCGGACGCGATGGCGCTATCCATTTTGTCAAATTCCTCACTATTTTTCTACTGTTTTGGCTGTGTAAGTTTCTCTTATGAGCGAAGCTTCTGCTCCAATTTGTGATTGTATCTGGCATATTTTACTCATATTGTGTGAGCTGTTTGCCCCATTGGTGTTGGCCAGCTCAATTGTATCTAAACATCAGAAATTCTCCTCTTTTGAGTTGAGTTTTTTGGGGGTGTGTGTGTGTGTGTGTGTGTGTGTCTGTGTGGAGTGGGCAAGTGGATAGTCTCTCTCCTCTCACTCTAGAAGTGTGTTCCCTGTCTCGGCCAGGTGTGTTGTGTAAGCCGAGTGGTGCCCCATAGCGTGTGTGTGTATCTTCCCAAGAGTGTGTGTCGGGTCATTATAGAGGCGCCGTGTGTGTTTTCCTCCCGCTCACATTCTTTTGGTGCCCCCACTGAGGATCTTCTTAGTACCTTCTGCTTCGAGCTTCAAGCTTCGAGATTCGGGATTACAAGTTACAGGTTACAGGTTATAGGGACAGGTATAGGTACAAGTGATTCACACAGGTACATGTAGCTGGAGTACAGTGATATACTAGCAGTGATGTCACTTGCAGTTGTTGTGGGTATGCATCACTTGGCGCCTATTTGAGCTCATTGTCTGCTGGATTGTACGTTACTTGTGGAAACTGCCATTGTACGCATTTGTGGAGCCATACTTGGTTGTATTTGGCAGTCCCAGCCATTTCTGAGACTTGGTCTGGAAGATAGTCATTTCTAAGACTTGACTATACGCGATTTGCATTAGCCTTCGTGTGAGGGTCGATAGCGTGAGGTTTTTATTGAGCTGGGGGATTCTCAAATGTAGAGATCCTTTCGGTGATACAGGTAGCTGGAGCACCCTTTTTGTGACATCGCCATAGGCTATGTACTAGTGAGTCCTACTTGATGCTCGGGTTCTATTGTTGACAGTTTATGCATACATATACAGTCTATATTTTGGGTTCCTACTGCTCTATTTCTGGGGAAACTCTGCCAAAATTTTTCCAAGTTATGATGGCTGGTTTTTTGGTCTTTTGAGCCATTTATGTTGTTATGCTGCTGAAATTTTGGCAAAATCAGAGGTTAAGTCAGGTGTGCCTTCTTGGGAGCTTCATGGTTGGCTTTAATGGATGAGCAAAATGGTCCTCAATTCACTCCATTTCATTTAACTCAAAGAATCTAGATAAATGTTCATGTGTCCAGGAAGATTTTTTTCCAGCAGCACATAGTCTTTATGTTTGGGCCAAGAAGATTAAGAGAGATCCTGAAATGTCCTTTGCCTATTGTAATTCTGATGATCAACTATGAAAACTCATTTGATGTGCATGTGTTGTCCTTATCTAAAGCTGAGCTCCATTGAAGTTTCTGGGGATTGAGTAGTGAAAAGTTTTGGGTTCTTGCACGTGTGTTCGAAGAGGTTCTTAAAGCATTAAACATTGGGTAGCCATGGCTTTCTCTTATCCGGAATTTCATGGAAGAAGTGGTGAAGATGCGGAAGACTTTCTGGAGCAAGTCGAGGTGGCATGCATAAGCAACAATATATGTGATGAGGAGAAGATTTTGAGACTATTTGGATTGCTTTTGAAAGATAAGGGCCGTGTTTGGTTCATGGACTTGGAAGCTAAAGAAGCAGTGGCTTTTTCTTATGGTTTGAGTCTTGACAAGTTTATAGAAGCTTTTTTAGAGCGTTTCCAGGTTTTTGAAGATGCAAATGCAGTATGGAATGAGCTCAATGCTCTTAAGCAAGGTTCTTGTCAAGGTGTTGATGCCTATGTACAAGGTTTTATAGATTTATGGACTCGTTGGTGTGTTGCTCTTAAGGATGAGACCCCCCCTTGTTCATTGAAGAAAAGTTCTTTTGTTGATGGTTTGTCACCTTGGTTGCGGTTCGAGGTTGAGTTGAAGACGCTTGAGTCTTTTGAAGATGCGGTATGCATTGCAAAGCACAAGGAATGGAAGTTTAAGCATCTTGAGGAACATGGTATCAGTACAGGTATGCATGTGCAAGATGGATTTGGCATGGAAGATAAGGTTAAGCCTAAGCAGGTGAAAAGTAGCCTATCCTATGATGTTTCTCATTTCTTCCCAAGGTCTATTGTGAAGCGTAAAGAGGTCTTGCAGGTTGACAGGTTTATGGAAGAGCCTAAAGAGGTGAGTAATGCTTTGGATACAAGATTGAAAAGTCTTGAAGAGGAAGCATTGGCTACTTGTGTACCTTGTGATTCTGGGTGTGAGTGTGAGGTTGAGGTTATTGATGATGAGCACGTATCTTTGGATACTAGTTCCTTGGAAATTAGGGAAGAGGGCAAGGTTGAGAGCCATTTTGTGGATTTGTTGGATGTGGAGCCTGTTTTGAAGCCATATTTTGATGTATGTGCAGTGATTGAACCGATTTGTGAGCATGATTGTGGTTTAGAGCAGGGATCTGTATTCTTGGAGACTGATGAACCTATGCTAGAAGCTATGGATAGTGGTGATAGCCACGATTATGATGCGGATAAAGTGATGTGTGATGATGAGTGTGCTTATGATGATGAGAAGGGGTTTGGCATATATGAGTCCAATCTCAGCTATGTGGATGCCTATGCTAGGGATATGTGTGCTGCGGGGATACTTTTGTGCTTTGGATATCAACAACTTTACCTTCACACAATGCTTTTAGCTACTTGGGTGCATGATTTGCAGGTTGTTGCAATGGCTAGTGAAGCCAAGATGCCAGGTGATGAGTCACTTGAGTTGTCTCTATCGGTTGGATTGAATGTGGCATGCAATATTTATGCTTTTGGAACTCCAGACAGGGTGGATGTGTTAGTTGGATATGCCTATGGTGCATTTTGGTTGATTGTTGAAAAATGTAGGTGTGGTGTTATGATGCTTCTTGTGAATCAGGCGATATGTCTTTGGCCTTTTGATCCAGGTGGACTGAGCATCTACTAGTGCTGCTACTGCTGAGCATGAATGCTCTAGCAGGCTAGGGGCTGGGCAAATTATGTCAGGAGTTTTTTGGAGCAAGGAATTGCGCATATGTACATATCCATGCATCGTACATTGAATAAAGGATTGCCCATTTTCCAGAGCCAGGTGGTTACGTGGGGCCCACATGTGTACAGGTAGGATAGCATGTACATAGTGCATCGATTTTCACTATTACCAGTACCAGTGTGTTTTTTCTACAATAATGAGGAGTTGGTAGCGTGTAAAAATTTTTCTCGAGGAAGCTATCCGCGGGCCGACGACATGAGGTAAGCAGGTACGTCAGATGGCATCTAGTGGCGTCAGGAGGCCGAACGGGGTCAAGACTTGCACGTGGATAAGTATGGACACGACGTGGGTGTTTTCTTGTGATACTTATGCAGAAAGGTCATCATGAGGACCACTTTTTGGGGCCACTTCACGTGGTTGTGGGATGCATTATTGGGAAAAGCTGAATGCCAGGTGTGCGGATGATGCAAAAAGGTGACAACTATGCACTGCAAGGTCAGTTTTTGGCCTGTTCGGGGTCCGTTTGAAGTCATCTAAAAGGCCAAGGGTGCCCAACTAATAAAGCTAAGTGTGGGAACTGAAAAAACAAAGAGAAGACCAGAAAAAACGTGGAGGAGAGAGGAGGAACAGCCGCAGGTGTGTTTTTGGGGTTTTTGGAGCTTGTTTTGGCTGTAAACTGCTCATCCGAGGTCGGATTTGAGCACTTTGACATTGTAGACTGGGGTTTTGGGCCGTTTCGGACGTGATGGCGCTGTACATTTTGTCAAATTCCTCACTGTTTTTCTACTATTTTGGCTATGTAAGTTTCTCCTAGGAGCGAAGCTTCTGCTCCAATTTGTGATTGTATCTGGCATATTTTACTCATATTGTGTGAGCTGTTTGCCCCATTGGTGTTGGCTCAAGCTCAAGTGTATCTAAACATCAGAAATTCTTCTCTTTTGAGTTGATTTTTTTGGGGGTGTGTGTATGTGTGTGTCTGTGTGGAGTGGGCAAGTGGATAGTCTCTCTCCTCTCACTCCAGAAGTGTGTTCCCTGTCTCAGCCAGGTGTGTTGTGTAAGCCGAGTGGTGCCCCATAGTGTGTTTGTGTATCTTCCCAAGAGTGTGTGTCGGGTCGTTATAAAGGCACTGTGTGTGTTTTCCTCCCACTCACAACGGTATGTACCATCTTTCTTTTGCACTGAAGGGACTGGAGAACAAAAGGGAGAGGAGCTAGGCCTCACCATCCCTTTGTCTATCAATTCTTGTACTTGCCTCATGATCTCCTCTTGTTGAGCTTGGAAAACTTAATAAGGAGGCTTGTTAGGCGGTCAACTTCCTGGTAGGAGCTCAATTTGATGGTCATCGTCCCCTCGTTTTGGAGGTAAGTCCATAGGGATATCATCGATGAAAACATCTTGGAATCCATTTAGAAAAGTAGACAAGTCTAACTCTTCTTGATTCCTACCATTTTCATTTGATAAATCATTAGTGTCATTAATGGATTCTTTGACAAAAATCATGTACGCAAAAATTGAGCTTTTCATTGACTTATCAAAAGCTGGTGAATTTACAAGTGGTATAGTACGACCAGACTCATTAGCATCTATATACATGTTCTTTCCCATGTAGGTGAGGTAGATTTTCCTTTCAAGGAACTTCATCTTGGCAGCCATGCGATCAAACCATGGCGCCCCTAGGATAGCATCCTCATGTTGGAGAGGAGAGATAAAAAATTCTTCTTTGTCGGCATAGCTTTGGACATGAAGCCTCAACTTCCCAATCAAGAAAGAAACAGAGGCTTGCTATCCCTTGAAATCTGTGTCAACCATTACAATATCTCCCATCTTCAAAAGCTTGAGTGTCCAACTTGGTGGCCAACTCCGTTGATATGAAGTTGTGAGGAGAGCCAGGGTCAAACAAGATGAAGGCATCATGCTCTCTTACCTTTCACCAAGCATAGGACAGAGATGATCCTTTGCAATGAGCATCCTCTTTTGTAGCTTTGATGGTGGAAGCCCTAGGAGTCTCATTGCAAGCATTTTTCTTGGGGCAAGAACGATAGCCATGTCCTTGCTCCCCACACTTAAAACACTTATGGTCCTTGTGAAAAGCTTCAAGCTCTTCATAAGAGAGTTTGTTTTTACCCTTGTAAACTCCCTTCTCCTTGGACCTATTGTTGTTGTTGTTGTTGTTATAGGAAGTACCTTGGGAAGAATTTTGGGCATTGGTTTTCCCCTTTGCATCATTTTTGTCTTTGTTTTCCATGGGTTTGACATTCCGTCTAGCCCCTTGTTGGAAATTGATGCGGGAAGCAACCGTGGTGTGGTGGATTACTTCAGTGATAGAACTAGGCCACTCGGAGTCGACATACTCGGCCATTTCTTTAGGTAATCCTGCACAAAATTGTTGCTTTTTCTTGACGAAGTCTATCTTTTGAAAGACAGTAGCCTTGAGATGTAAATCCCAAAACTTGTCCACATATTTGTGAATAGACCCATGTGAGAGAAGCTTCAAACTACGCATTCGGTAAGTACTTTGTCCTTTGCATCGCTTGCCAAGAATTGCTTCATGATGGAAACTCGTAAAGTTTTCCATGTCTTTGGGGCTTCACCGTTGCCACGAAGGATAGCCCACCATTGACAAGCCGATTTCTAGAAGTGCATAGCTACATGGCGTAGCTTGGAGGACTCTGTGAAGCCCTCGTCTCCAAAGGCCGCATCAAATTGTTGAATGAAGGCCAATACTTTGTTGGTGGCACCAAAGGTGCCATCATAGGGGAGAAAAGAGATACTCTTTCCTCCCTCTTTGCACTTCTTGAGCTTTTGTGATCTTCGCCACACGCAGGGTATGATTTGCGATGTCCTCCCCTCTTGTATTCTCTAGGAGAATAGCCATAGCTTCCGTTGAAAGAGGAGGAAGGAGAAGAGGGTGACCTCTTTCTTGAATTTTTCTTCCTTTATTTCTTCTCTTCCCTTTTGGAGTGACGAGGAGAAGGACTATGAGTTGATCGTTTCCTCTTGGGAGGAGTTGGTGATAATCTAGACCGCCGTCTTCATGGAGCCACATCTTTAGAGGAGCTTAGGGATTCAGTTCTTTCTCGTTCTTTGGATTCCTCCTCTCTTATGGAAGAGAGTCTTCTTTTGGGAGTCTCATTAAGAGGCCTCCTAAGCTCTCTCTCTTCTTCGAGAGGAAGGGAAATCCCATAAGCACAAAGTAGTTGAGTAACTTCGGCTTGCAAAGTAGGGCTGCCCATAGCTTGATGCAACCTAGTAACAAGATAATTGATAAACATGGGGCATCATCATTAGCACCTTCATGTGCAAAATCAAAGTTATCAAAGTCCATTCTACTCGATTGGTTATTGTCAGCCATGCTAATTATACTTATGTGTTTACTTAGTGTATTCTTTGGCAATTCAAAACCTTAGTTGATACTCCTCTTAACCTTTGAAAATAAGCACTTAAGTATCTACACCCACGGCTCAAATTGGTTAATTATAGAGAGTAGTAGGGTGGGTCTAACATAGTAGAATTGTCGAGGAATAGCTCCTTTTGGACTTCTTATGGCTCAATAATGGTAAAGCCGTAGGCAAGTCTAAAAAGACCCCATTATTTATAGATTCTCCCATCAAAAGAGACTTGATACAATACAATCTTTGTGTTCCTTGTGACCTAGGTGATGCAATGAAGATGGAAAGCTTCATGCATCACTAGCATACCATAAACTTTGCAAAAAGCATTAACTATTCCAAGTCTCAGTCCCAAGGCCTCAAACACCTTCGAAGGTGGAGAGAGCTAGCGGGAAATAAGGGTAGGGAGGAGGAAGAAGAATCATCCATAGGAGAAAGAAATAGTTCTTCACTCATCATCACTCTTCTTGCTTAGCATAGCATAATAGCATAGTAATGAAGATGAAGAAGATGGAAAGATTAAGCATTGAAGCATGGCTTTTGGTTGAATTTGCATTCCATAGCCAAGAGAGTTGGTGTAGGCTCTCAACTTCTCAACAATCTTGGAGAAGGAGATAGAGCTTTTGCACTTTGCACTCCACACAATGAGAGAATGTCTGTGTGTATGTGTATGGGAGAGTATACCCCCCTCTCATGCTTGGTCCACCTCTCTCTCTCTCTCTCTCTCTCTCTCTCTCTCTCTCTCTTGTATATTTAATTATTTCATTTGGACATGTGTTCTCTTTTCTCTCTTTGAGAGAAATAACTTAATTATTTATTTTTATGCATATAAATTCTCATTGTACCCTTTAAAACCTATCCAATAGGATTCGAGCACATCATGAGGCCACATGTGGAGGATCATTTGAACATGTGTCTTTTATGCTTCTTAAGTCATTTGATTTGAATTGAATACTTCAAGCACTTACTCAATCAAGCATGGAAACCGTTGACGCTTTTTGAGAGTTTATCTTTGAATTGAACACTTCAAGAACCTTAGTCATTTTAAACATAAAAATCACCTCAAGCTTTGGGCAAGGTTCCCACAAACATTTTAAGCACTTTAGTTAGCAAGCCGACAAGCACCTCATGCTTGTGTAGGGTTCCCACCTCAAGGTGAGTCCTAGCTTTCCTATAATGTCAAATGACATTTTAACACTAACTTTTGGAGGTCTTTAATGAAGCTAGCCCTAAGGTCTTTAAGCTCCATTAGGTAGCATTGCTCTTTAACATACCATCTCTGATTTGGACCCCTTTAACCTTGGCCCCGTGTTGAAACAGATCCATAAGCACATGTTTATATTCTAACCCTTGTTCCCGTTTATTCTCCCACATTAAATGATCATCTTAATATGAGAAAATCATTTGGGTTGGTTAGATATTAGATTTTATGATAGGACCATGCCAAGGGGCACACATGCATGGAGGGAGGGGAATATTTGTTACTAATGTAATTTAGTTTGATAGTTGTCAGTATGCTAAACAAATTTTGGAGCCATTTGTTTAAGGAGAATTTCCTACAGTTGTTGTTTTAAAGAGGGAAGAAAAAGAAGAATAGCAAGATGGAATGATGCCAATTGTTTAAGAAGAATGTCCTAGAGATGATGTTTTAAGGAGGGAAGGAAAAGAAGAATAGGTAGATGGCATGAGGCAACGTGAATGATGGCAGTCGCATGGAGAAGAAGGGCAGTTTGCATGTGAGGATGTGGCGAGGAGCTTTGGTAGGAGACGCAGGTGGATGGCGTGTAGCTAGCAAGAGAACACAATTGGCAAGAGTCATGGGATAGCTGGCACGCAAACAAATGGAGGCAATGCGAGAGAAAATGGTACATTTTTTTATACCGCAAGGGGAAAAAGAAAGGCACCGGAAGCAATAGGGTGGAATGTTTTACGATGAATGTACCTTTCATGGTCACGAGGGTGATGAGTTTGATTCATGGTGAATGAGTCCAAGGTTTTGGAGTTTGCCTTGTGAAGCAATGGGAGGACTGCTAGAATCTCAAGAAGATTCCATCTAATAAGCAAGAATGGACTAAATAATATGAGCCATTATAGGGATGGTGAGAGGATTTCCAAAGCACACAATATTATCTTTTCTTTCTTGAGTACGAGGTAGGGAACCAATTCATTTTAAAATAAAAAATTCAATTATTCAGTGGATTGATTAAACGGTGGACCCCCAAGAGGAATATATACAAGTTACCCAAGAAGCATAGCTTAGTTGGTGAAGCCTTAGTGATGTAACCTCATGGTTGAGGGTTTGTTTTGCGTACTATGTCTTCTGGTACTCCCAAGGGTTCTTCTTCTTCAATAAAGTCTGCAATTATTGTATGGCGAGGCCTCGAGTAAGCATCTCCACAACATAATCCACCTTGCAATGGGTAACATGGCCCCCAATGTTTGGCTTTAAGAAACCTCACACACGACCCTCATAAAAGGCTATGCACACAATGACTAGCCTCAGTCTCAGAAAGGGCTCTTCTGGACCGAGTCTTAGAAATGGGCAGGATTGTCAAATCAAGCCAAAATAGGCTCCATAGTGGCGTACATAGGCAATATCTGCAATACAATGTACATAGATCGTAAAATCATTGCAAGATGCAGGATATGCGTATAAACAAGTGCCAACAAGTGTGCAAGAAAAAATCACAAATGTACTAAACTCAGCTCCTTGCACGGAGTCAACACTCTCAACAGAGGACAAGCACTCTCAAAATGCTAATCATGCAAATATTCATATGCATACAACTCATACTGGAATTGAAATCACTGATATAATGCCTATAAATACCTATCTCTAGTTGATGTAGACATGTCAAGTCCTGTGATAGTCAACTAAGCTAGAGCAAAGATCAAACCATATCTGTCACACATCATATTCAAAGACAATACGGCAATGCAAATATTCTCTTAGAATGCATGGAGAGCTCAAAACATCTATGAGCGCATGAAATTTTCTATTAATGGAAAAAGTAAGACTCCACCTATACATGCCTCCTACTTTTGACAAGCTCTCTCTCCATCTTTCGTTCTCTACAACGTCTGAGAGTGTGTGTGTGTGTATGCAAAGCAATAGAGAGACTGATTAATCATGTCTATGAGAATTCTACGTCGATGTCTCTATCACTGGATGACCAAATTAAGGAGGTTGAAGGTAAGACATGCAAGGCCGTCGATGGCAAGGAGGCGATGGGATGCCGATGCCAAAGAGAAGTATGTGTCTAAAAAAAAACCGATGCTCGGGTGCTCGCCGATGCCTAATCCAAAAGTGTGTATGCGTATCCGATACTAAAATTTGTGCTCCCTCTAATGCCAAATCTGCTCTCTCCTCTATGGGCTATCGAATCAGCCCTCCGACACTAATACCACTTGTGGAGCGGGAACGATGCACAAGTGCGTGCACTTCTATGAGGATGGAGAGCAAGAGCACAATATGGTGGAGCTACATTGAGGATTTCTTCCTTTCTATTTAATCTTGCTATAAGGTTGGGACCTTAGCTTTAACTCAAAGCTTGTGCACACACCGGACACTGCATAGAGAACCATGGCTCTGATACCACTAGATTTGATGGAGCTCATACTGAAATTACATTTATCGTCATGCTCCTTGATGCGTTAGTAACAGGCATCCAGCCAGTTGGCATGAACCCCAACACTTTTACGGACCAAGTTTGAGCGTCTTTGCCTTGCCTTTATGTAAGGTGGTCCAGGACTTTAGATCCATGGTTTTTTGAAAGCATGGCTCGTTGCCAAGGCCCTTGCATGATGTGCAAGCCGAGGATTTTGCATGGTTGTGCATCATGTGTCTGCTAAATATATTGAAGAAACACCATAAATTTTTGTTGTGATTGCGAAGATTGATTCATAACCAAAGCATGTTCATTGCATGTGAGGTGAAAGTGTAGAGAGAATCCAAATAATTTATAACTAAAGAGACACTTTGCCATGAAAAAGAAGAATAGACACCCATCTATAAGCGTCAATCTTGACCTAGTTGAGTGTCCTACATTGTAGTGGAAGTGTAGAAAAAAACATGCTTGTAACCTTGGATTCCAAATATTGAACCCGTTTTGCAAGCCCTCTGTAGGCTCTACTTGAGAGGAACCCTAAATGTGGTCAAATTTCCTTGAAATCTATGATTGCTTGATACAAAAGCCTTGCTTCTTGGTTAACTCCTTATGTTCTATAATTATAAAAAAGGATCGTGTTGCCTTGGAGCCTTGCTCGACTATCAAAATCAGCACTTTCATGTGCATTCATCAAGTATGCATCATGCACTAATGAATAATAAACTTGAATCACCTTGGAATCCCTTTGAACATTTCTCCATCATAGCAAACTGACATCATAAACCACTTACAATTCTTATTGAGCTTTGCTCAACTGCTTGCACTTGCATATGAAGTAATTGTGCTTACATGCATCCATTATCATTGAATAAACTGTTAAGAGATTGGAATAATTCACCTTATTTGTGTTGAATGTGATGAAAGCATCATAAAAACTCACTGTGGTAATGGATCTTTCACCATCATTATGTAGAACAATGTTGGATCAATTGCAAGAATCTTTGGACAAAGGTTGTTAGAAACCTTTGCATGGCTTCGAATGGCTTGACCTTTCTTGGCACACATGGTATACATGGCCGTGCCCACCCCCTTTGGTGTGCCCGTTGCTCAAGGTAATGATGGTTGTTGAGCATTGATGGCTCCTTTCCTTGCTCGAATTCACTGACTTGCCTAACAACTCCAAAACTTCCTATGGTACCTGGCATGCAAGCTCAAGAAGCATGCATGCATCATGCATGTGTAACCACTTCTCCGATCTACTTGAGCTCTTTTCTTGTGAGCCTTGTTGGATCTTGTGCAATACGCATGCACAACATCATGCACACAAGCCTCACCCTTGCTTGACTTGCCTATGCATGATTCCTTCCATGTGTAGAGTCCTTGCTTCACCATGTTTGATCACGTCATCTTGGTTGGCTTATTGAGCACAAAATCTATAAATAACATGCATAGAAGCCTTGCTTCACCATGTTTGATCACGTCTTGGTTGGCGTAACAAGCACGAAATCTATGAAGAGCCGATAAGAGATTCCCCTCACTCTTGCTCTTGGTTTTTCTACAAAAATTGCAATCAGACCTCACTTCTTACTATATTTGCACCTAGACAAAAAATCTCCAAAGCTAACGTCATGGTTACCCAGCATTCTGGGAGAACCTTGTGTTTAGGACGTGTGTATTGTTGTTTTTAAACTAATACTTTTACACAAAAGAACATTTCAGTTCAAAAGACAGCTAGATTTAGACAAAGGACAAGGATTAGCACAAAAATGACTCAATCTTTGATTCATTTTTGTACATCATAGTGAGAATGAGGTATCATTCTAGTGATTTGAAAACATAAGATAGTTAAGAACAACTCATATTAAAGTGCTAGAGGCCAAGTTTAACAGTGACGGATAGCAGCAAAGCCAATAAGTTCATAAGTAAAGATAGAGTCAACAATTGCATCCATATAAACAAGACAACAGATTCGTTAGCCTTTAATACGTTTTACAAGTTTCAACAAACCCTATTAGTTTTTATCCATGTCCTACTTAAAACCTTTTTAACTTATACCTGCCATCCAATTAGTGCAAAATATCCGTAAGTACCATTCACAAAACAATTCATATAAAGCTATCATTGAGTTTTTTTGTAATCAGAAGGCCATTACCCCTCCTGATTAAGTGTTTCACTTTTAATTCCTTTTACTTTGTCTTAATTTGTGATTTGAAGTTCATCACTCCTTTAGACCCAAATGAGATCATAGGTTATAATAAAGGTTTAGTAGTAACCCCATTTTTTAAGGAATTTATACATATTTTTTTAAATAGATCAAATTCTCATCAAAAGGCCATTACCCCTTCTGATCCAAGTGTCTTACCCAATTTTTTAACCCAGAGAAGTTAAGATATGAAGTATTTTGACCAAACTATAATCAGTTTGTGATTGTACCCGTAAGTACCATTCACAAAACAATTCATATAAAGCTATCATTGAGTTTTTTTGTAATCAGAAGGCCATTACCCCTCCTCATTAAGTGTTTCACTTTTAATTCCTTTTACTTTGTCTTAATTTGTGATCTGAAGTTCATCACTCCTTTAGACCCAAATGAGATCATAGGTTATAATAAAGGTTTAGTAGTAACCCCATTTTTTAAGGAATTTATACATATTTTTTTAAATAGATCAAATTCTCATCAAAAGGCCATTACCCCTTCTGATCCAAGTGTCTTACCCAATTTTTTAACCCAGAGAAGTTAAGATATGAAGTATTTTGACCAAACTATAATCAGTTTGTGATTGTACATGCTTATACAGGAAATGAAAACTCAAGTGATGTGTCAAAGTCCTAATCTCTAAACTAATTAGTACTTAGCAAGGTAATTTATGAACCTAAGTGTTTAATAACCACCAAAGAGGAGATTTTTTGCTAAATAATTGCAACCAATCCCAAAAATAGGGCTTTAAGACTGTAGTACAAAACTCAAAAGAAAATCTCATTTACATCAGATAAGCAAATTCCAATATCAAAAATGTAAGTGATCCCTAGTTTTTGATATGCAATCTAAAGCCGCAATACCAACACGAGTTCAAATTATCTCAAAGTCCCCCAAGTGTAAGTATGGCACCACTAATCCCATTGATGGAGCATATCGTGGCATATTCATTTACTATCAGAAAGGTTTCCATGGTTCTATAAACCCAAAAGTACATATCAGGTAAATTATATCAACTAGCTATGCCCAAATACTGCTAGGTCATATAGCTCTAATAGTTCCAGAAGTAAAGGGTCAGAATTCCTATAAACAATAGATTGATGAGAGCATCAAAAGCCAACAATGTTCTCAGCCAACATGATTTAGAACTCATAACTAATATCAGTTTTTATTATCTAGGAGAAGCAATCTAAGGCTATCTGACCAAAGTAAACCTAGCCCTAGGCAGGGTATGAAATTCCCATCACCAAGGTATGCAGCACGGGTAAGTCAGGTGTGTTAGTAAGTAAGTGAAACAGCCCAAGGCAGCACTCAATCAACAACATTGAGGAAAAAATATCATATTAGGAACACCCCAAAGCACCCAAGGGAGTAAATGATCCAAGGAAACCCAAACAATTAGAGTAACTAGGAACATATTATAATTAGAGTGTAAGTATCATAAAGAGTAGCATGGGAAGTAATAGCCATGCAATGAACTAAACCTAAGCATTAAAAGTAATAACCATCAGAAGCATGTTCATTACTTGTAACCAATCCAAGAAGGGAGTGTTGATCGAGTAAAGATCTACAATTGTAGAAAATACTAACAAAAATATCTCATTTACATCAGATGAGCAGATTTCAAAACTAAACAGTGTAAGTGATCCCCAATTTAATTTATGCAATCTAAAACAACAGTGCTTCACCTAGTTCAATTTGTTCCGGAGTCCTAATGCACTTTGATGATTCCCAAAGTGAACCCAGCACTAAGCAGCTTATGAAATAACCGTCACCAAAGTATGCAACATAGATTAGCTAGGTATCTTAGTAAGTAGGTAAAACCAATTACAACCAGTATGTGGACAGAAGGTAACCCTTACCATCAGAACATTTCCAAATAGAAAAGTTTCTTAACCCCATACCAACTAGGCATCCCAAGCCAAAAAAAGTGGATTGTTTTTAAGTCAATCAAAACATAAGTAGGAAATCTTAATAGCACCATTTTAGCTAAGCATTCCAAGCCAACAGTTTGCCTCCATCACCAAGATGGCCAACTGTGGGGGTGTAGGCTAGGTGGCCGTGGGAAACCACCTTTACTTACCTTTTCGCCCTTTAATCAATATAGGGAGAGAAAGTGAGAGGGTTGACTGGTGACTTCACTCTCTCACTTTCCTCTCCACTAGCCCAACTCCTTCTGCAGCTTCTCCTTCTTCCCCAGTTCCCTTCCCCCTTCTCTTGCACACTCCATACATGCGCATATCAACACAACAATTGGTATCAGAGCCGAGGAGCGCGACTCCCGAGCCCCGGCCTCTCCTGCCCCCTACCCGAGTGTGTAATGACCCCAAGCACGTAATGCTTGGCAAGCTCTGTATAATCAGAGACAGAGGAGAATCGGGCTGCATCAAGGTGTATAGAGCTTGGAGTTGGGGCATAGCAATAGGGAAAGCAGCTCACGGGCTGTAGCAAGGCAAGGGGAATCGAATGCAAGGCCTCGAGCAGAATTGGGAGAGGAGAACCGAGCAGCAGGGGAATTAGTGCAAGCAACCACGCAAGTAGGAGCAGAACCGAGTCGAATGGAAGCATTGGAATCGGGCAAGGAGGAGCAGAACCGAGCATTTCTTGCAAAGCTTTTGAAACAGCAATTGAAGGAATTCGAATATCGAGCGTGTAAGGACTGGACACGGTCGAGAGGAGATCAAGGGGAATTGGGCAAAGCTGCAATATCAAGCGGAGCAGAACAACCCGCCCCCCCCCCCCCCCCCCCCCCCTTCGATTCAAACATAGCAGCCACATTCGGCACCGAGTTGGACACACACACACACACACACACACACAAGCTGTAGGCTATGGGTAGTGGAACCCGTAGCAGGAAACGAGCAAGTGCAGCAGGCAATTTGGGGGCAAAGTTGAAGTGAGCAGTAGCGCTACCTGTAAAGCAAAGAGAGAGAGAGAGAGAGAGAGAGAGAGAGAGAGAGAGAGACTCACAGAGAGCGCCTTGAGCAGGGAATCCGGGAGAGAGCAGCCGAGCAATGAGCAACGCCGTAGAGCAGTAGCACTACCTGCAAGGCAGAGAGCGAGAGAGAGAGAGAGAGAGAGAGCGCCTCAAGCAGGGAATCCGGGAGAGAGCAGTTGGGCAATGAGCAGTGCCGTATGCAGGGCATCCACACACACATACACTGTGTGTGTGCTTGGCATTGGAACTGAGGCTGAGGCATCAAGTAAAGGCAGGGCTGAGGCATCGAGTAAAGGCAGGGCTGCGAGCTGCAAAAATGGACGAGCAGGCAGCGCTGTTGGTTACACACACAGTGCAGGCAGCCGAGGCCGAGCAATGGTAACACACACTCTGTTTTTCACAGCCCTCAAAACCTACAGCATCTCGTCAGTCTACAAAATTTCATTAAAAAAGGCAGAGTTTGATTTTTTTAATTAAAAAAAATAAGCTCACACACTACATTGTGTGCAAGGGGTTGCTCCCACCACCACAAATCCTTCACCAACCTCGGCTCTCTCGACACCGACTCTGAGTACCGAGCTTGGGTACAGAGTGAGAGATAACAGCTGAGAGAGAGAGAGAGAGAGAGAGAGAGAGAGAGAGAGAGAGAGAGTGCGAGCTTGAGATAGAGAGCGAGCGAGCGAAAGAAAGAATTAGAGACCGAGTGTTCTTTGGTGTGTGCTCACGTGCACACACACCAACGTGTGCAGGTGCGGGTGAGAAAGCTCGTCGTCATTCAGCATCAGCCCGAGTTTAGTCTTCGAGCATCGTCTACGGCTATTCGGCTAGCCACTCCCATCCGACGAGCGAAAGATGACACCGACATCAGTGATTTGCTGCTCCGCATCGGCACATCATTTTTCGACACCATTTCTAGCACATCGGCTCGACATCCTTACACATTGCGGCGGATCTCTTGATATCCGACCTGACACCGATTTCACCTGGACAAAATTGAAGGAGTACGAGCGGAAGTGCGACGCGAGAGAGAGTGCGAGAAGAAGAGCACGACGATATGGTGAACTCGCTCTACTGTAATGTGTAGAGCATAGTGAGTTCTTATTAGGTTTTAACAAAAGAATATGTGTACATACCTAGCGGCCCGTCCACTTACCTGGGCGACCACATTGGGCTTTATACCCCAACAACCTCCCACTTAAAGTCCAATGTGGTACTTTAAGTGTGAGAGAAGCTACTATACAAGCTAATATACAAGAGATGTAGAGAAGTGATGTACTACCCTACACCTAACTGCTTGCGAAAATGCGCAAAGCTCTCTAAGGGAAGTCCTTTTGTAAGTAGATCAGCAGGATTTTCTGTGGTGTGAACTTTGACAAGCTAAAGTTGCTTATCCTCGAGCATTTCCCTGATGAAATGATACTTCACATCCACATGCTTTGTCTTTGAGTGATAAACTGGATTGCGAGCCAATTGTATAGCACTTTGACTATCACAATATAACACAGGCATCTCTTCTTTGATTCCCAAATCTGTTACTAGTCGATTAAGCCAAATTGATTCTTTGCATGCCTCTAATGCTGCAACATATTCAGCCTCTGTAGTAGACTGAGTAACACAATCTTGTAATCTAGAACGCCATGATACTGCTCCACCAGCCAATGTAAAGACATACCCTGACGTAGACCTTCGGTTGTCTAAGTCACCTGCATAATCTGAGTTTGTAAAACCCTTTACACTTAGCTCCTGACTCCCATAGCATATACGCATACTCTTTGTAGCTTTCATGTATCTCAATATTCCTTTCACTGCCTCCCAATGTTTCTTGCCTCGGTTTGACATGTATCGACTTACTACTCCCACTGCAAATGCAATGTCTGGGGGAGTAGCAATCATTGCATACATCAAACTACCCACTGCAGACGCATATGGAATCTTATCCATTTCAGCCCGTTCTTCCTCAGACACAGGACAATCTTGTTTGCTAAGTTTCACATATGGTGGCAATGGAACACTCAATGCCTTTCCCTTCTCCATATTGAAACGTTGCAAAACCTTGTCAATATACTCTGTTTGAGATAACCAAATCAACTTCTTTGATCTATCTCTCTCAATGCGCATACCAAGTATATGACTTGCCTCACCCATGTCTTTCATGTCAAACGATTTTGCCATCTTTGACTTCAAAGCTGAAATTTCTTCCAAGTGCTTGCCAGCAATCAACATGTCATCCACATACAAAATAAGGATCAGCCAACTACCATCCTTAGCCTTCTTTGTATATAGACAGTGATCGAACTCACTACGTTTGTAGCCTTGAGAAAGCATAAACTTGTGGAATTTATGGTACCATGCCCTCGGTGATTGTTTTAAGCCATAAAGACTCTTTAACAACTGGCATACCCAATCTTTCTTTCCTTTCTCAACAAACCCTTCTGGCTGCTGCATGTAAATTTCCACATCTAAATCACCATGCAAGAACGTTGTCTTGACATCCATTTGGTGCAACACCAAATCTAATATGGCAACCAATGCAAGAAAGCATCTCAATGTAGTCATCTTGACCACCGGAGAGAAGACTTCATCAAAGTCAATGCCTTGTTCTTGCTTAAATCCCTTGGCAACAAGCCTTGCTTTGTACTTTGGCTGACTATCATGAGCGGTGATCTTATACCTGTAAACCCATTTACAAGGTAGAGCCTTTTTGCCCTGTGGTAATTTAACTAGCTTCCATGTCTTGTTTTTATGCAGAGCTGTCATCTCTGACTGCATGGCCAATTGCCAATTCCCGGAGTCCTTCATTTGCACTGCTTCCTTGTAACATGAAGGATTATTGCAATCAGTCAACATGACATAGTTCATAGATGGAACAAACCTATCAGGAGGTCGCGTGACACGTCCAGATCTACGCACAATAGGTGGCTCAGGATAAGCCACAACCTGTGGTTCCACTCTATCCTGTCCTTGCTCCTCTTGAGCCCTGACATTTTGTCTTGCACGTGCCGGTCCATCTTCTTGGAAGACAACTCTTCTAATCTCCTCAACCCTCTCTGGTTTAGAATGATATTTGGATTCATTAAAGTGAACATCATTGCTGCGGACAACCTTTCTGGATTCGGGATCCCAAAGTCTGTACCCCATCTCACCAGAATTACCATAGCCTAGAAAGATGCACTTTCTACTCTTTGGCTGAAGTTTGTTCCTAAATTCCTTTGGAACGTGAGTATATGCCTCACAGCCAAAGACTTTGAGATGCTTGTATGAGGGCATTTTGCCTGACCATACCATCTTTGGCACTGAATCCTTCTGCAAAACCTTGCTAGGAGATCTATTTACAAGAACAACTGTTGATACAACTTCAGCCCAAAACCCATTTGACAGCTGTGCATTAGACAACATACTTCTGACCTTCTCTTGTATGGTCCTATTCATCCTCTCAGCAACACCATTTTGAGGAGGATTGTAAGGAGCAGTAAGTTCACGTTTTATACCTTTTGACTCACAAAAGTCCTGAAAGGCCTTTGAAACATACTCTCCACCATTGTCAGTGCGTGAGCATTTAAGCTTCTTGCCACTCTGATTCTCCACAAGTGTCACAAACGTTTTGAAAACACTAAACGCTTCATCCTTGTGCTTGAGAAAGTAAACCCATACTTTCCTCGAGTAATCATCTATAAATGTCATAAAGTAAGAAGCTCCCCCTAGAGATAGGCTAGGCATAGGTCCACACAAATCACTATGAACAAGTGCCAACTGTGTATCTCTTCTACTGCTTCTATGCTTATGTGGCTGCTGTGTTTGCTTACCATACAGACAATGTTCACAGAATTCAAAATCATTAAATGAAAAGCCAGGCAAATAACCAGAACGAGACAAGATTTCCATTCCCTTCTTGGACATATGTCCTAACCGGCTATGCCACAAAGAAACGTTCGGCTGCTCGGTTACATTGATTACATTTTTAGAGACATTTGATACATAAATCATGTAAAGTCCTCCAGACTTTACTCCATGTGCTACTGTCATAGAACCCTTGGATATCCTCCACATGCTCTGTCCAAAAGTGGTGACGTAGCTAGTATCATCAAGTAAACCTGTGCTGATCAAGCTCTTTGTAATTGCGGGAACATGTCTCACATTCTTCAGCGTGAAAGAAGAGCCATTCTGAAACTTCAATTGAACATCTCCAACACCTAAGATCTCACATGTCTGCCCATTGCCTAGCCGAACATGATCTTTAGTGGTCACATAAGAGGTAAACCACTCCTTGTTTGGAGACACATGAAGTGATGCCCCTGAGTCTATAATCCAGTCACTCAGTGCATTTCCATCAGATGCTGTAAGAAGAGCTGAGTCCATTGTATTCTTCAAGAAGTAGATGTCTCCTGACACTAGACTGTCATCCTCTGCAACAGTGTTTGTCACATTTATTTCTTGAATCTTCACTGAGGACTTGTTCTTCTCACCATGGTCTTCAGCTTTCTCTTTGCCTCTTTCTGCTTTCCATTCTCTGCTAGGAGACTGATTCCTTTTTCCACCTTTGTACTTTTCTTTGGTCCTTCCCCTGACAACTAAGGCTGTTCCTTTGCCTTTGTCCATTGTCTTTCTATTGGTTTCTTCAGTAAGCAGACTTCCTTCTACACCTGCTATGTTCAAACCATCTGGAGGTGCAGAATTACTCAAAGCTGTGCGAAAAGTGTCCCAAATTTTCGGCAATGTGATCAACAGGAACATAGCTCTAACAGGTTCATCAAACTTGACACCTTGAGCTGACAACTAACTATAGATTGTGTTGAATTCATTCAGATGATTGGACATAGGTGTCCCTTCTTTCATCTTCAAGTCAACAAGCTTCTTAAGCCAGTATACCTGTGAAGCTGCACTCTGCTTCTCATAAAGATCACTTAGCTTTAACCATGCTTGATAAGCCGACATCTCGTCTGCTACATTGAAGTAAACGCTTTCTGCCAAAGTCAGCATAATGGTAGAAAGTGCCAATTCATCCATTTCGCTCCATTCATCTTCGTCCATATCTTCTGGTTTTATCCCCTTGAGCTTTATAGGTTTTATCTGCTTCTTTTGTACCAACACGTGCCAAATCTACTTCTTCCACAATGGGAAATTGGTTCCATCCAGCTTCTTGATATTGTAAAGAGCAGTGTCCTGTGATCCAGCCATAGCTACGCTTCACAGTAGTTTACTTTCCTGGGAAAAATTCGGCAGAGTTTCCCCTGTAAACTGACCTCTGAACCAATATCAACCTGTCAAATGAACCAAGAAAGCTTCAGATTCTGCATAAATTTCGGCAGAGTCTCCTTTGTAAAATGGCTCTGGTGTACTCAAAAACAGACCAAAAAACAGCTCAAAAAACACTTTCTCTCTGACACTGTAAGCTGCGGGTAAACCTGTCCTGCACCTGTACTGTCTCTCACTGTCCTGTCACTATCCTATAAGCATAGACTGCGACAATGCCTCAACGGCAGTAAAGCAAAGATGCAATCCCAACTGTCTAACTCATAGTCAATACATCCTAGCTGCCTATCTAACGGTGCTCGAGGGATCGCTCCAAGACCTGTATCACCGAAAGGATCTCAACATTCGAGAATCCCCCAGCTCAATAAAACCTCACTCGACCCTCAACAAAGGCTGCAGTAAATCTGGCAGTACATAGACTTCCCACAAAGTCATACATCCACAAATTTCCCACTGTATGCTATAACCGCTGCGGCGGTTGTTTGCTGCGTGACTCACAGCCAGCAAACCCTCAACAGACATACATCATCTCTGACAATACATCCCATGTGGAAGTACCTGCAATGTCAAGATGAAATCTGGAATATCAAGCAGCAAACACAAGCTACCTGATGAACTAGTGGATGTCGCCTACAGACTGTGTGTAGATGCGCCCGTGTCGTATGTGACACGCCTCCAAGAACTGTGAGTCGTCCTTCGATGTGTAGACAACCACAAATCAACACTCTGGGAGTGTCGATATCCTCAACACCTGCAGTCGTAGGCCAAAAACCCCAAATTTGTAGAGTCGGATCTGCACCCGTCGAGACCACGTAGTCGAAAATGGCCTGCGCGGACCTTTGTCGAAGCCGAACGGTGGCCGAGATGACCTCAGAATGAAATTCTGACAACACCAAGCCCTTTGGGCTTGCCCACGAGATTTGGGCCCGTGTCTTCGCCTGTCGAATTTCACTCCAATCTGAGCTGGTGACTCTAGCCTCCTGCAGTGCTGCCCTGAGCCTCGATCTGAGCTCTGATACCAGTTGAAGGAGTACGAGCGGAAGTGCGACGTGAGAGAGAGTGCGAGAAGAAGAGCACGACGATATGGTGAACTCGCTCTACTATAATGTGTAGATCATAGTGAGTTCTTATTAAGTTTTAACAAAAGAATATGTGTACATACCTGGCGGCCCGCCCACTTACCTGGGCGACCACATTGGGCTTTATACCCCAACAAAAATTTTCATGTGATCAATAGATGTGCTTGCCACACGCACGTGTGAGGTACCTCTATCATAGAGGAGTGACACCCGACGTCGTCATCGACACCGAGTGCACCAATCCCAATGTACGATACGGTTTTTAGCTACGACACCTTTGGCAGCTATTCGACTAGCGTATTTTTACTCGGAGGCAGAAATCGGCACATAGCGACACTGACACGCATGTTACAGGCTACAGGGGTTTTTTCAGTCTATTTCTACAACAGATTCTCCAAGTTTTTCAGACACAGTGTTTTCACATACGATTTGGCATTCCTTTTGACAACAGATTCTCTGCTGATAGATGCGTTGATAGATGCATTTTGCTGTGAGCACACTTAGTGCTACTGAGCTCTTTTGAGAGCAGATATCCCCCAGGGATCACTTTTACTCCATGCAGCAATTCTTGACGCCTGTTTGAGTGCGATTTACTCATGTATGTTGAGTTGCGGACATTGCCCACTATACTACGTGTGGAGCCATTTTTGTCTATTTTTGCAGTTTTTTCCTAGCCATTTTTGAGACTCGGATCGAAAGAGCGCTTTCTGAGACTATGGCTAGTCCATTTGTGTCTGCATTAGCCTTTGGAGGGTCGATAGCGTGAGGTTTTCTTTGAGCTGGGGTGTGCTCGAATGTTGAGACACCTTCGGTGATACAGGTAGCTAGAGTTCCCCACTTTTGGTACCCTCGCCATAGGATATGTATTTGGATGGTTTTTTGTGATCTTGACATTGAGTTGGTGGTGACACAGCAATGGTTTTGTGCAGTAGATGCCCAGTTAGTGCAATTGGCACATTTATGCGTATTTTGAGTTGAGTTTTGACTCCTCATACAAAGGTGACTCTACTAGATTTCCTTCCCGCGAGTCGTGACTTTCATTGTTGGCACTTTTGAGCCTATTTCGGTTACTCTGCCCAAATTTTTGCAGCTTCTCACTATAGTTTTGGCACCTCTCAAACCCTCTTCTCAACGATGGCTTCTTCTTTAGAAAAGGAGGAGTATTTTATTTGTAAGTTCGATGGCAGCAACTTCACCATGTGGAAAGAGCGCATGAAAGATGTTTTGAAAAACAAAGACCTATCAAAACCGTTGAAAGAGCGTGCAGAGGATGATGACTATATGCAAGCTTAATGAGAGCTTTTGGATGCGAGAGCCATGGCTACGATACATCTACATCTAGCCAAGTCAGTGTTCTTTACTATCATAGGGAAGACAACAACCAAGGAACTTTGGGATAGCTTATGTTCAGCATGGGAGAGAAAAAGTGCATCCAGCAAAGTTTTTCTCATGAAAAAGATTATGAAGTTCAACATGAAAGAAGGTAGCCCAGTTTCTGGTCACTTAAATGAGTTCAACTCCTTGTTCAACCAGTTGACATCTCGGGGCTTTAAGGAGTTTGACGACGAACTCAAGTCTATATTCTTGCTATGCTCTCTACCCAGTTCATGGGACATCTTTTGCACATCCATTAGAAATTTGGCTCCAAATGGCAAGTTAGTGTTCAATGTTGTCACAGATGTGTTTCTCACTGAAGAGATTTGACGTGAATCTCTGGACGGTGCTAGTCATGGAGATGCATATATGGTTGGCAGTTCACGAAGGCAAGAGGCCGTGACAGGAACAAACACAAAAGCAAAAGTAGAGAGCAAAATCCTCGTAATCCTAGTAGACACAGGAACTCAAGTAGAGACCGCAGTGCAGAAATGTCGAGTGTTACAATTGCCACAAGAAGGGCCATTACAACAAGGATTGTCGTAGTTTCCTAAGAGATCAGAAAAACATGCAAAAATATAATTTTGGCAAAGACAAAAGTACGGTAAAGATTGAGGTGCTCAATGTGGTTGAGTCTCCCATACCTACCACTGCAGTCGAAGATGCTCCTCCTCCAGTGATGATCATTATGCCAACAGAGATTCATGCAAAGGTGACAGCAGATCCCTCAGATTTTCTCATTTTCACTTCAGATCTCACTCCAGATGCTTTGGTTGCACAGGATGAGGGTTTTGCACACAATTGGATTCTTGATTCTGGTGCAAGTTTTCATGTCACCTTGCATAGACAGTGGTTTTCTTCTTATGCCCCATGCATGGCATAGTCAAGCTTGGTGATTCCTACGAGCTTGACATTATTGACATTGGTGATGTGAAACTTCATATGCATAATGGCACTACTTTTGTGTTGCAAAATGTCAAACATGTGTCCAAGCTTACAAAGAGCTTGCTTTCTATAGAGCAATTGGATGATCTTGGCTACACTATAGTCTTAAAAATCGTTCTTGGATGATCCGCAAGAACAAACTTATCATGATGAAAGGTCGTAAAAATGGATCCCTATACTCTATGTTTATTTTGAGTGTCAACGAACACACTATCTATGTTGCCGAGCTGCCATCTATTGAGTTGTGGCATAGCTGGCTAGGGCATATTAGCCAAAAGGGAATGAAAACACTTCAGCGTTTTGGCTACTTACCTATGTTAGATTACACGGATTTTCCATTGTGTGAGCATTGTTTATATGGCAAACAGACTAGGTTGACATCTTCATCATTGAACAAGAAACTAGGCAAACCCCTAAACTTAGTGCACAGTGATTTGTGTGGTCCAATGCCACATAAAACTCTAGGGGGGAAAACTACTTTCTCACCTTCATAGATGATTCTACCAAATAGGTGTGGGTGTATCTCCTTAAGCGTAAGGAAGAGGTCTTTTCAACGTTCCATAAATTCCTCACCATGGTTGAGAACCAATTAGGAAAAAATCTCAAAGCTTTTTGCACGGACAATGGTGGAGAATATGTCTCCACAGAGTTCAAGGATTTTTGCAATCGAAGAGGCATTCGTTGGCAGTTTACTGCTCCACCTGCACAAAATGGAATAGCTGAAAGAATGAATCGCACGATTCAAGAGCGAGTTATCTCTATGATGTCTATGGAGAAGCTTACTCCAGATTTTTGGGGGGGAAGCTATTCTGACAGTAGTGCACATCATCAACAGGTCACCTAGTTCTCCTTTGAATTTCAAAATTCCAGAGGAATTATGGACTGGAAAAACACCAAGCTATGAGCATTTACGTGTATTTGGATGTGAGGCATATGCACATGTGTCCAATGAACTTCGTCACAAGTTAGATCCAAGGTCACACAAATGCATTTTTATCGACTATGGTGCAAATGGAGAGATAGTCTATCGTCTCTCGCACCCAGAATCCAACAAAGTCATTCATAGCTCACACATGATTTTCAATGAATCAAAAATGCACAAGAAGCCGATTAAGGAAGTTCAATACAGACCCATTCGTTTTGAGGATGTAGCCTCCGAACCAACTCATTTTAGTAGTGTTGCACATAATCCTCAAGTGCAAGATACTACTATTTCTCTGAAGAGATCAGAGTCCAGCAGTCAGGCAGTGAGATGCTCTGTAAGAGTATCACGTGCACTTGAGCGATTTGAGCCAGGTATAGATTACATTTTGGTCATTGATAATGGAGACCCAACCGCTATAAAGAAGCTATACAAATGGACGATAGCATTAAGTGGGAGCACGTTATCCAATCAGAATACAATTCGATTGTGGCTAATGAGACATGGGATTTGATTGAATTACCAAAAGGCAAAAATGCTTTACCTTGCAAGTGGGTATACAAGATGAAGTATACAACGGAAGATCCGGACCCTAGGTAGAAGGCTCGTCCAGTTGCCAAGGGTTTCAAGTAGCAAAAAGGTGTGGGTTTCGATGAGATTTTCTTTCCAGTAGTCAAGATGACTACACTTCGCACTATGCTTGGCTTGGTTTCTATCCAGGACATGGAACTTGTCCAAATGGACGTGAACATAGAATTTCTTCACAGGGATCTAGATGAAGATGTCCACATGAAACAACCAGAGTGTTTCGTATGTGAAACCCAAAAGCCAACCAGGGCAGAATTGGTTTGTAGACTTAAAAAGGCACTCTATGGCCTCAAGCAAGGTTCAAGGCAGTGGTATCAAATATTTGACAAATTCATGCAGTCTCAGGGTGTTAACCACTGGCGTTTACTTCTAGGAGTCATGGGCAGGGCTTGTCGGTCCAATAGGAAAAGGGTAAGAGTGATCGCCGATGAGAGGCGCACTCTAACAGGAACATTCAAGGGTTAGTTGGCTAAGGGTCACACTTGGGCGAGCTCATATAAAAGTCACCCAAACCTAAAAATCATTCATTCTTTCATTTGTGCAATTGAAGAGTGCTCTTGCTCCATCTCCATCTTCTTCATCATCATCTCCTTGTGTATGTGTGTGTGTGTGTGCGCGCGCGCGCGTGAGAGAGAGAGAGAGAGAGAGAGAGAGAGAGAGAGAGAGAGAGAGAGAGAGAGAGAGAGAGAGAGAGAGAGAGAGTGTGATCGAGCATTGCGACAACGGCACGGCGGTGGTGAAGCGGTTGAGTGCGGCGTAGCGGCGGCTCCTTCTTCTTCGCGGCGAGGAATCCTCCATGAAAGCAAGCGTAGAGCGGTGAGTGACACACCATCGCCATCTTTGAGCTTACTAGTTTAGGCTAGTTGCGTGCTTGGAGCCATTTGTGGCTTGCACACAGTGCTAGGAAAGGCCGTTGCTTTGATACGTGCGACAGAAGCCCACATTTTTGGCACTGTTGCCGGGGAATTGCCCTGCACTAAGCTCAAGAGGCACAATGCTACATTGTGGTGCAATTTAGGATGTAGGAAAGGTAGAGAAGGAAGGTGTGTGTGTTGAGAAGGAGTTTGTTTTGTTGCAGTGTATTGTTTTGTTAATAAGGTGTTGAAAGGTACTGTTTTTCTCTGTGCTAAGGTGTTAGAATTAAGATAGTAGATCCATAATGTTAGTTCTGTGTAAAGTACAATAAGTAGATCTATTAGCTAATGAGTTGTTGTAGTATTGTGTTACTGTATAACAGTAGCTCTATTAGTTGTAAGTAGGTAGGTTAGGTGTGTGTGTGTGCTCGCGCACACAGCGCGGCCGCGGCGACCTTATCCCAAATATATATATATATATATAAATTTTAAAGGTAGGATCAGGGTCGAGAACATTTTCCATACCCAAGCCCAGACCCAAGCCCAAGGCCACGCTCAGACTCAGGCCTCAGTCACCCTTTAAAATTACTTATTTTAGCCTCATGCCTAAGTAAAAAGTGACCTTTTTGAGGACCATTGGAGCTTCGGATAACCGAACGTTGTGTTGCAAAGCACACCATGACCCCCTGAGCAATACGCTCATTTCCAGCTACCACACGCTTTAATAAAAAAACCGATCATTAAAATATATTTAAAAACATAAAAAACAAGTGAAAAGGGGGTGCCAAAAAATCAGGCGATTAACCTTCGAGGATATTCGTCGACACTTGTAGGGTGCCAAAGGCACATGCATCTACGCTCTGGTCGTGTGCTACAGGCCGAGCAACTAGCGAGCATTTCGACTTACGCGAGTTCTCATTAATTCTCTACCTTAGGCTCTAGACCCTCAGCAGGAACACAAGGTAGTATCACTCAGGACCCACATATAGCGTCTAGTGACTCTTCCTCTGACTATGACGTCATGGAGGGTTACCCAATGCCTAATCTTGATAGCTCAAGCCAAGATGCATGCCATGGCCCCACGGTCCAGGCCGAGCGTGCTTAGCCACTTGAGGGAAACCTTTAGTAGAGCACTCGCTCCAAACATGGAGCTAACGACATAAATGAGGGGGTGGGAAAGTAAATTCGCCATTCATGACCAACGTAGACCCCATGCTCTTGGAGAGTGTGCACGTGAATACTCCATTTATCGTAACCCCCTGACTCTTCAGAGCTATTCCCCTCTGAGGTTATATTACCTGATGGTAGAAGCCTTGCCGAAGTACAAGAGGTTGAGCGGTATATCATCGCGGCTACGAAAAAGGAAATTGAGAGCTAACGCAAGGCGGAGCAACGAAGAGAGTTAAAAGTGAACGCCCCTATGTCAATATCTTTGCTAGGAGAGCAATCGAGTGCTCTTGAATTAGCGACCACTAAGGGTCAACCCATAGAGAGCCACATTGCATCTAGTTCAAAGGACACCAGTAGCACCTCAAGCTTCGATGGAGCGTTCCTAAATGAGAACTGGGAGTACAAACTATAAACAGAAACTCTAACCGACCTATACACAGGTCACACCTATCACGTGGGTTGGTTAGATGTCCTACAATCGACAACAATGCTACTAGTGTGGAGGATCAACAACAAAGAGTTTGTGAGGTCATCCATAGGATTATTGAGCCAGAGAGACAGAACAAGGGGATCCACATGCCTTCAACGGGTCTCATGAGATTCTTGGATACAGGAAAGGCTAAACAACCAACCTTATCGCAAATGGAGACTCCCTCGGTAAGTCCGATGGATCCCCCATATGTTGTTTCACCAGGGGTCTTAGTGCAATCTGAGCCTACAAGTGATAGCTTTACTTTTCCAAGTCTAGCTCATCTTTCCCTTGATGACACCATGGCTACCATGCCTACTCCAATGATGGGCATGCCAAGAAACATACCATGGACCTCATTTGTTAGTAAAGCACCGCTACATGGTAGCTCAATGCCGACAACTTCCCCTACAAGTGTACCAATTGTATGTACCTATGGGTCATCGCACTCATGTAGCCCCTACCCCTCCCATTGTTTCAGCAACCTATGCTCCACAACCACAACACCCAAGCTCTTATTTTCATGGGACCATCCCAACTAGCATTAGCATGTCACATCTGACGTCTGCTATGCCTAGGGCCACACATATGAACTTTGGACCGTCACATGGCACAACACCGTACCAAATGTGGAACCCAAGGGCTTCCTATACGCCAATCCCAATTCCAATACCTACTCCACATGTAGTCTCTGGAGCGCCTTCACCCACGGTGCCTGCTCACTTAGGTGACTTGGCAACATTTGCTCAAGCTATCGGCGATCGATCTATTGCTGAGAATATGCGTAACACGCCTGATAGAGAACCTAGAAGTAAGGTAGTACAAATAGCCAAGCTCACACAAAAATTTAGTGGAGACGAGGATGTGAGAAATTATATCGAAGTGTTTGAACAAATATGCGATTCTCTAGGAGAACACAATGACTTGCATAAGAGTAATGCTTTAAGCCTAACTTTAAGTGGGAAGGCTGGGGATTGGTATAGAACCCTAAGGGTGGAAGAAAAAACGATTTACCCTACTCTTAGGAGACTGTCCTTAAAAGAATACATGTGAGAGGGAGTGCTTTGGGGTGTAGCCTCTCAGCTCCAGAAAGCCCAACGAGAGGAAGGAGAGTCGGTGAGAGACTTTATTAGTCGCTTGAAGCATTTGAATTCTCGTTGTAATCCAAATGAGTGCTTCAATAATAATCAATTTCTCTCTAATACTCCATCTCTCTTGCAAAAGTATTGTTTATGCCCAGTTAATTAAGTACTATGTTTATGTTGCTACCATTAATTAAGTTCACCCTTTATGTTCTCAAAGTGATCTCACAAAAATGCTCACTTCAATTCTCTTAATTCCGCTATTCTCAAAGTTCATAAGCCATTTCCATTACAGTCCCCTCACTCACTCACCTCCAGAAGACTTCTCTCTCTCCAATAGCATTGAGTAGCAATCTCCTCGTGAATTCTCTCTCCAAACAGACCATCAAGGTGTGTTAGTCTTGTATTTGTTCATGAATAGAGAGAGAGGTATGCCATTGTAGGATAAGAAGTGTATTAAAGTGGGAAAGGGGGTAGAGAAGTATGTTGCATGCAATAGTTGTAGGGAAGACAGGAAGCGCACGGCCACACTGCTACGAGCAACCCTTCCTATTGCATCGAGTGAAACAACAAAGGTGTCGGGTGAAATCATGAAGATTCTAAATCATCAATCACAAAATTTGGTGTGTGTGTGTGTGTGTGTGTGTGTGTGTGTGTGTGTGTGTGTGTGGGTGGGTGGGTGGGTGTGTTGTTTTTAAACTAATCCTTATACACGAAAGAACATATCAGTTTAAAAGACATCTGAAAAAGGACAAGGATTAGTACAAAAACGACTTAGTCTTTGATTCATATTTGTACATCATAGTGAGAATGAGGTATCATTCTAGTGATTTGTACATAAGATAGTTAAGAACAACTGGTACTAAAGTGATAGAGGCCAAGTTTGACGATGATGTTGTCGTGCTGTGGCATGTACATAGTGGGAACAAATGCTATGAGATTTATTGTGACTTTTTAGATACATAAGTATATTTCCCATAATGTACATATGCATATCTAAGTATAATAATAAGCTTTCTATCTCATCCTATTATTTATTTCAAGGATAACATATTCTTACTTTACTGATACTAAAGTATTATGGAAAAAAGCATTGATAGATGCGCCTCATTAACTTGGGAAAAAAAGCATTGGTTCTTTCTTTCTACTATCCCATCATCACCTCACACTCTATCTAGATCCTATAGCTAGTGTAATTTCCAATACATATATTTTCTATGTATTTTTCTTATATTTCTTTTCTATAGCTACTAGGAAGGTATCAAATCCTAGTGGGACACTAACTTGCATAATTCTCGAAGATGCACCCATTTTAATGCATTATTGCTAGGATGCTTACAAAAATTTGTCAAGGAGCAATTTCATGCTTTCATATTGCATGAGGTGTCCATTGGAATCAAATGAAAGTCTAAGCTAAGGGGATCACAAGAAGATTTTTGCTGCCAGAAAGATACCCTATTCTGATGATTTTTTTACACATGGTTCCGATTCAAATTGGAAAGGATATATAATATGGGAGTCATATCTCATGAGCTGAATTTTTTGCTCCTATTTTTATTTTTTTATTTGGAGCCACGGTTGAGGAGATATGCTCAAAATGGTGGACCTCAATTTGCCTACATTATGCAAGGGTAGCCCATTTCCAACTGTGGTAGTTCTTGTTCACACTGGCTCCTCTCTTTCTTGTGTAATCCTTGGGGGTTCCCTTCACCTATAAAAGGGGACCACTTCTTCCTTGAAAACCATTCATTAGAGAGTGAGAGAATTAATGTCTAATTGTACTTAGCTATAAACATAAGCCTAAGCCTACACTTGCTCCTTGAGGAAGACTAGCCAATCTTGTAAGCAATCTTTGGAAGATCAACTCTAATCAAAGACCGAGTTGAACTTGGTGCATCAATCATGGTTTGAAGTCTTCCCTCTTCTTCTCTCTCCATCAAAATGGCAAATAACTTATAAAGGGTTTGTCAAGTAAGATGCGTTTTACTTTGAGGTTTTGTTGGTTTCTTGTTCTTTTCTTTTTCATCTTCTCTAATCCAGACTATATCTTTAACTTTATCTCCTTGTCTAACCAAATCTATCTCTCTCTCCCTTACATTCTTTGCTAATCTATCTCTCCAACTATCTTGCTCCATAATCACCTATCTTTCTCTACATAAGCCTCTACCTCTATTCTTAGCTACTGGCCATAACCGAATCTTTTTCTATATGCTATATTATCTTAAATCACACGATGCCAAATTTCCCCTTTCAATAATGTACAATCTCTTAGGATTAATGTGTGTTTAAGTCCAAAAGTTCACTTTGAACAAAGAATCGTATTTCTTTTTGGACCTGAAAGACTACAAGAAATTCTTCTCTCTCCACTCCCCATTATTCTACCACTCCTAGATTATTCTAACTCATTCAATGTGCACATATTTATTTTGCTATAGAGGGTGAGTCTTGATTGATTATGAACCCTAAAGACTTTTATACACAACTCATTCCAATCGCTAGGCAATATATATACATCTTTGTGAGTACAAAATTACAATTTCAAAGAACAATTCAGGGTTTGTTTGGAAGACAAAGATTAGCCGCTATAAATACATCAATAAATCCTTATATCCTACCCTTGATTATATATGATCAAAGCTTGGATGTTTTCATCTTTGTCTTATTTTGAGAGTTCTATGTGTATATGAGAGGGTGAGAGAGTCTTCTATGACTGCACTTTAAGTATTCACCACCAAACACCACACTTCATGGAGTGAATCCTTTGCTACCTCACAAGCTCTCACAGCCAGAGGCCTGGTATCTTCTTGGCAAGCACGCCAACTTCTCAACAACGTACAGTAGCAAAGCCAAAAAGATCCTAAGTAAAGATAGAGTCCTCACCTGCATCCATAAAAACAAGACGACAAATTTGTTAGCCTTGAATACGTATAACAAGTGTCAACAAACCTATCAGTTGGTATCCATGTCCTTCTTAAAAACTTTTTAGCTTATACCTACCATCCATGTGGGATTAAATACCATCAAGTATCCATTCTTAGAAAAAATGTTATGAGGCTGTCACAGTGAGATATCAGGAGGCCATAACCCCTCCTTATCAAGTGTAAAGTGTGTTTTTTATTTTAGAATTCATTTTAGGCTTGTGTGATTAGAAGACCAACACCCCTTCTAATCCAAGTGGAATTCTTATAATAGGTTGTAAAAGTAAGTAGTTACTCCATTTTTAAAAAGGAAATTATACATATTAATTAGATTAAGTTCGGAGCAAAAGGACATCACCCCTTCTGATCCAAGTGTTTCATCCATTTCTATCCTATGACACCTTTTTGTCAAACCACTCCAGTCTTTAAGATGTTCTTGTCTCTAATAAGCTCCAAGGTCAAAAAATGGTTTAATCACTTCAAGCCAAAAAATCTATGGTTTAATCATTTCTTAGTCAAAAAATGGTTTAATCCCTATCCATGCAATACAACTTGCTGGTTTTAAGAAATAAACTTCAGGAATCACAAATGTTAAATCATTCCTAGTCAAAATCATTAGTACAAGCTAGGAAGTAACAGGTGTTATCAACTAGGCATTAGGCAAGTTATGAACCAACAGTCATTAAAGCAAACGCCAATGGTAAACTAGGTTTGAGATGAAAACACCCCCTTTATAACCTAAAAGGGAAAAAGTGAGAAATTTAACATGTCTAGCATCAAAACATTACTAAGTAGAGAAGCCTAACAACCCCAAATTAGCCAGGTATTCCGAGCTAGTAAGTGGCCACCAACAACTATTTCTAGCCAGCAATGGCATTATTTTCAAGCAGCCTTCTTGTTAAACCTCTTATAGTTTAAAGTGGTTTTTGTTAATCAAGAAATAGATCTAGGATCACACCATCCCAAGTATTAACCTCAAGGGAGTGAGAGTATCCAAAAAAGTGTAGTAAAGATCAACCCATATCCTGCTTTGAGGATCATATCATAATACAAAAAGATTATCACAGCAGCCATCCCCCAAGTGTAAGTCGGACGTAATTAATCATATTGGTGGAGTCTATCAAGGCAACTAATTTATCAGCAAAAAGGTTTCCCATGGCACACCCAAATGCCCAAGCTAGGTATATTAAGTCAACTAACTATGCCCAAGTATTTCCAGGTCATAATAATATAGCTCTATTAGTGTCATTAAAGGGACAAAAAAAACCAGAAGTAAAGGATCAGTACTCCTATAAATACCAAATCAATGAAGGCATCAGGAGCCAGCAATGATTTCAATCAACAAGAGCCTAAATTCTTTACTAAGATCAATTTTATTGTCTAGGAGCATCCATGCGAGGCTATCAGATTAGCAACATAGAGGGGTAACTAGGATCAATTACAATTAGAGTGTAACTATCATAAATAGCAGCATGGAAATCAATATCCAGGCAATGATCTTTAACATGTGCATTAGAATATAATCACCATAAGAAGCATGCTCATTACTTGCAACAAATCCAAGAAGGGAGTCTAAAGCTTTATGACTATATTAAAAACTCAAAAATATATGTCATTTACATCAGCTGAGCATATTTCAAAACTAAACAATGTAAGTGATCCCCAATTTTTGTTATGCAATCTAAAAACAATAGTGCTCAACCTAGGTCAATTTGTTCCAGAGTCCACTGATGCTCCTTGTAGATTCCCAAAGTGAACCTAGCACTAAACAGGTTATGAAATAACCTGTCACCAAAGTATGCAACATAGGTTAGGCAAGTATGTTAGTAAGAAGGTAAAACCAATTAACACTAGTATGTGAACATAAGTTAACCCTATCATCAAAACATTTCCAAATAGAAAAATTTCTCAGCCTCATACCAACTAGGCATCCTAAGCCAAAAAAAGTGGATTGTTTTTAAGTCTAGAAACCATAAGTGGGAAAGCTTAATAACACCATTTCAGCTAAGCATTTGGAGCCAACAAACAGCCGCCATCACCTAGATGGCCAACATTATCACTTTGTAGGCAAAAAGCCCCCCTAAATTTAGTCAGTTTACCAACCCAGCACTAGGTAAGTTAAGAACCCTCAGTCAACAAAGAGTGAACCAGTGTTTTTTGAGATAAAACCTACCCTTTAAAACCCTATAAGGAAAGAATGTGCACCGTTAAACAAACCTATACCAAGTATAAAGGTTTAAAAGCTCATTATCTAGCCAAGCAATTCAAGCCAGCCAACTGTCAATATAAGCTAAGAACCACAATCTTGTAGTAACAAAGGAAGAAAGAAAGCTCAAAGAGAAAGATCTCTCTCTCTCTCTCTCTCTCTCTCTCTCTCTCTCTCTCTCTCTCTCTCTCTCTCTCTCTCTCTCTCTCTCTCTCTCTCTCTCTCTCTCTCTCTCTCTCTCTCTCTCTCTCTCTCTCTCTCTCAAGATTGATTGAAGCTAGAGGTAAAGGAGGTTTTGCTTCATCTCACGAAAGCTCTCTCTCAAAAACAAAGAAAGTAGTAGCTCTTTGGCGAAGAGGAAGAGGGAAAGAAGGAAGAAGAAAAAAGATTTTAGGGGGAAGAAGACCTAGTTTTTGGAGCTATTTTTCCATAGATTTGGGATAGAAAGCTGGCAAGGATGACAAGATTGTGCTTTTCTCCCTCGGTAGTGAAGCAGGGTAGAGAAGAAAGAAGAAAAGAGGTTAATTGGGGTTTTTTGTTGGGTTCCCGCTATCAACTCTCTCTCTTGGCTCATCGACACAAAGCTATCGATGCCATAGCTACTTGGAGTTTAATTTTGAAGGTTTTTTTTAACAAAGATCTGAAAAGTCTGGCTAACTAATGACTTCAAGGGTTGTTACTTATGGAATGGATTTGGAAAAGGAAGGGTGAGCTCAACAACAAGCGGACAGGCTGGCGATGTTCGAAGTAAGGACCAATCTATGTTCATTGAGGGGCTATAGTGAATGCAACTATGAGGGCTTGAGCATGCATCGAGAAGACTCCAAGATTATGATTGATTGGAAGTGAAGTAGTGGTTTTTGATTGATTGTTAGTTCTAGAGCTTAGTTTTTGATTATTTTTGGTGATTGTTAGAGGTTGATTTGACCATATCTTGTACAATTTATCACAGTTTCAATAATTTATAGTGTTTATTTTGGTTCATGTTGCCATTTACCTCTCTCTTTATTCTCCCTCTTGTATCTCTCACAGTCAGCAACCCAATGAAACCAACCTCCCAAACAAATTATCCCCGACATCGAGAGGTGAACTCGATGCGAAACAAGCCAAGGAGAGAGGTGCAGGTTGAGGATCCAAAACAATTGATGAATTAACTTCAAAAGGTGTTGTTGGCAATTTGGTAGTTGCAATTTTTTCAAAGCTGCTCCAATTGGTTCAAGGGTATCTGTTTGAATAGAAGTTGTGAAGGTGGAAGAAGCGAATAGATGATGTGATGGAAATGGTTTGATGTCGTATGTGATCAAGGTAGTGTTTTCCAAGGACACAATCCAAAAGGTTTTCTTGCATACTATGAAGCAGAGATGAAGAGTCAACGGGTTCCAAAAGATCGGTCAGTTGCAACTTTTGAAGAAGTTGTAAGTTTAGAGTTCAGAGAACAATTTTGGGAGCTAGCAAGGAAGTATCCCAAACAATGGGACCATTTTGCAGATGGCGTTATCCCTGAAAGCTAAAAAATAATGGACTTAGAAATGAAGCAAATTATTGGGAAGAAGCGGATTACTTTGAATAAAGGCGATGGAAATTAGTTCCAAGTGTTTTCTTTCCAACACTAGAGCCAACAACAGCTAGATCACTTTCATCTTCCATTTTAGGATGAGGTAGGTGGCGATGAAAAGTACATTGTGTGTGATGGCTACTTAGGCTCTTTTTAAATAAGATCAATTGAAATTAACCTTCATCACTCCTTACAGTTGTTATTCTTTTAGAGTCATGCCATTTGGGTTGCACAATGCTTGTGCAACTTTTCAACGCTTCATGAACATGACGTTTCAAGCATTACTTTGGGAAGTCCATTAGAGTGCTCATTGATTACATTTGCATCTATAGCTCTAAATTGTTGCAAAAGGTAGAATAAGGCTTGAAAAAACTTTACGACAAGAGAGGCCAACTCAATCCCAAAAAATGTTGGATGAAGTGATTATTTCTTGGCCACAAATTTTCCTATAAAGACATTGGAGAGACACACTCTAAATTCTCCACTGGATAGATAAACCTAGTAGCTACTAGAAGCTCTCTTACCTCTTTGAGTAGAGCTTGATCCTTTATGAATTTTAACCTTCGTAGTTTTTGTGCTTTAGGTGTGGTTTCAGGCTTTAAATCAATCTTGTGCTAAAAAGCATCTACTCCATGCACATCTGTGTAGTCTTTAGCAAAAATCCTAGGAAAATTTCCAAGTAAACATTTAAATTCCTCTCTTTCTTCACTTGTAAGTGTCTTGGACAACATACTTTCTAACTTTTCTTCATTTTGCATACTTTGGTTCTCTTGGGGGACCTACCTCTTCCAAGCCTTGGTCTCTTGGTGGTTTGGCCTAAATCTTACCCCCATGACATGGATACACCATTAAGCCTCCATAAGTGTGTCACTAAATGGGTGAAAGGGCAAGCAAGTAGTAGCCTTGAACACCTTCTTTTGCGCACCAAACGAAGCCCACCATCCACAAAACAAGAGATCTTCAAGGTATCAAGCTAGAATTGATTGAATGGATGGGAGAGGCATCACATCGTTGGATGTGTGATCTGTGCAACCTTGCACTTCAACATATTTTGCCTTGTGATTGCACTAATTGGCCAATCCTTTGCATAAAGGAGTGGTCATAAAGAATGTAAATAACTACCACACTATAATGATTGGGTTGCTTATGGAAAAAATAGTTTAGGTGCATGATGGGATAAAATTTAGTAAATGGGAAAAATATAATAGCAAGCGTACAAAAGGGCAAGCATGTTTTAGTCAATGTCATAGCACCATCGACCATCTTTTCACTCCTCATGTTTTTATGAAAGAAAGACAATTGAAAGGTAAGCAATTGTATTGTCTCTTTGTGGAGTTCAAGAAAGCCTTTGATATGATTCCACATAACAAATTTTAGAGAAGGATGAAAGAACTCCAAGCGCAAAGTGAGCTTATGCTTGTAGTTTCTTGCATCTACAAGAAGCTGAAGTGTCAATTGCGCATGGGAAGGGGAATTTCAAATCTTTTTGCAAGTGCTATTGGGGTTAGATTAGGATATCCATTGTCACCAAATCTCTTTGGCCTATGCATTGATCAATTGGAACAAATGATACTTGAGTTTATGCAACAAAAATGCATTGAAGTGTTTACTTGCAAAGCAGTAATTATGCTTTTGTTTCATGCAGATGATGTAGTGCTTATAGCACATACTTTTAGAGGATGCACAAAAGCTTAGGGTTGTCCCTGAGAACTTTTTCTTGCATTGTGGGCTGATTGTAAATGAATCCAAAACAAAATTTATGCTTATGATAACCATCTATAAAGAGAAGCCATGCAGTGTGTACAACAATGACACACTTGAAGTGGTTGAGATCTTTCAATATCTTTGGCCCCTTGAGGTTTTGTCTAGCCAAAAGTGGCATGAATGTGTTATGCATCGTTTGGTAGATGGGAAGACAACATACTATGCATTTGTGAGCATGTGTAACGTGAGGCATGTCAAACGTTGGGTTCTCAAGAAGTACCTTTTTGACACATTGGCGACACCAATTCTTCTTTATGGAGTTGAAGTGTGGGGTAGAGGCCTCTCAAAGTCTAATTACAAAGAGTTTGAGAAGGTCAAAAAGCGCTTTCTTAGACACAAATAGCGTATATGATCCTACTTCTTCAGTTAGGATCTCTTCCAATTGACGTATTGGCACCATGGAGAGCGTTGTGGAGTACATGATAAAGATGCATCAAAAACTTTGACATCAACTTCCTACAATTTCATGGGAAGCAATCAAAAACTTCAAAAGACACATAAAAACAAGATCTTGAGCACTGGATGGATGCAAGACATAAGAAGTGGTTTGGGAGATGGGATGCATTACACTTACTATCTGCCTCAATAGACTTCCAAGTGAATGAAGCTTTTCTACAATGCTAAGGTATTATGGATTAGGAAATCTTTGGTGGGTCACACATCATACATTACACCACACATATTGCCCCCAACTACAAAACCATGTTCTTTGCCAAAAGAGGGAATTGAAGTCACCCTTATATGCTTGAGCATATTCCCTTGTCAATGATACAAACTATTGTAACCATTCAGCTTAGTTCCCACTCCCTTCGATGTGAGACAAGGCATTGGGACAATGGAGAAGAGTCCCATTGATTTTGAATATTATGCTCACTGCAAGTTCAAGAGTTAGAGTACCACATACTACTAGAGTGCTAAACTTTTGCTCACATTTGAACTTGCTTTTCTCATATTTTCAGGCATGATTTAGACCTACATGCTTTCCTCTCCTAGCTATAGCATGGTTCTCCATTGTGATTCTCATCACCACGATCCTTGGGCATCGAGAATCACTAACTAGCCCCACACATAGTACATCACATGTATCTTTGGTCTTATAGGTCATATTTGCCCTTCGAGGATGATAATAAGATCTATCTAAAATATATATATATATATATAT
Organism: Adiantum capillus-veneris; assembly: GCF_014529385.1. Classification (NCBI taxonomy): domain Eukaryota; kingdom Viridiplantae; phylum Streptophyta; class Polypodiopsida; order Polypodiales; family Pteridaceae; genus Adiantum; species Adiantum capillus-veneris. The sequence continues at coordinate 46,165,382 of NC_140941.1, forward strand.
ATCTCCCCCCCCCCCCCTCCCACAAAGCAGAAGCATATCCACTGGCAAACCCTATGCGTGTTATTGGTTGAGTGTCCACATGGAAGCTTTTCATTGTTTTCACTAGAAGCAAAGAGAACGCCTTTCTACAGATGCAATGACCTATGATTTCACCATGATGACCTCTAGATTCAATTAAGATGCAATAAGGGAGAGAGAATTCAAGAGGAGAAAGGGGGAATCACAAGCTCGTGTAGCTGCACCGGATAAGGGAGATGGGTGTGGTGGGTGCACAAGAAGAATAGAGGAGATGGGAGAGAGGGGGCATCGAATATTGTCTTAGTAGGTGCTTGGGGTATATCCCAACTATTGGGTTTTTATAGTAGGAGACCCAGTATGTATGCTAGAGACTAATATGCAAATGTAGAGCCATGGCCTATCATCTTTAGATTTATCTATTTTACAACCTTAGACTTAGGTCCTTATCTTTGTAGCCCTTGATGATGGCAAAATTCTTAATTTGGTATTGTGCTTTATTTGCAATGCACTCACCATAAGGTTTAGATAGTTTGTAAATTATCATCATCTGTAAGCCGTGTCTTGCAAAGACTAGATACTCCTTATAGCATCCAATGGTTGTGGGGGGCTAGGAGAGGTGCAACTAGAAATGTACTCCATGTCACCCGTGATAATGGGTTTGAGGAGAGGTCTAATTAGCAATGTTGTTGCATGACTTGAAAGAGGTGTGGAAGTCACATAGCTTCAAGATCCAAGTTGTAGATAATCCAAGGTTAAGAAACCCAACCGAAAAATAGGAAAGGTTTTCTCATGCTTGTTTTTACCTCCATGATTTACATAGGTTCTTACAGTCAAATCACTTTAGATTTCTATGTCCTTGTTGTAGATTTTACACAATCAATCAGGGAAGTCAAGGGGAGACGGTTCTTTTTAGAGGGAGAAGATTGCAAATATATAAAATAATAAATCAATTTAGAATTAGACCCTATTGAAGTGAAATCTCATGCTGCCCAATTGTAATTGCTGGGTCCTTTGAGAGCTAGAATTTTTGAATTTTTTAATGCAGGGGTTTCCATCAACAAAAGACCTCATGTTAGATCTATGGGACACTCTCCTAGCCTAGCACCATACATTTGACACAATCACTTAGGTCATTGTACACTGACACAATGAGTGATGTCACTTGCAGATCATTATGGCTAGATATGCGACCACTCTTGCAGCAATCTTGCAGTTCACTCAGTTCATTCTCATTGAGTTGTCTCTTGTCTTGTGTCAAGTTCTCTCTCTTTATCTCTCTCTTTTTCCCTATTCCCAACATGGTATAAGAGAGGTTTTTGCAATCGAATAATAGACTAAGCCCTAAATCTATTTAACCATTGATATTGGAGAGTATTCACCTTATCTACTCCAATATGTTTAGTGAATTCTCTTGGAGAACATGGTATTATGGATAGCTAATCCATGAGGTCATCAAAGGACTCGAAAACTAAAGCTTTTGAAGCTATTTTTTAAAAAATGATGGTGTTTTCTCTTCTGTGCACATTTTTCCTCTGCATACTTCTTTACTTGAGCTTCTTAGGGGCTCCTAAAAATGGAATTTCCGTAGGTCAAAGTTCAATGAACATGCATCAAGCAGGGAACCAATCACACGTATCTAAAACACTATGGATGAGTGCACCAATCCCTCGTGAGGTGTATTTTTCCCAAGCTTGTTTTACACCCATCATTCAAGGGTCATACTACTTCCTATGTTGTGTGCCCTGGAGCTTCTCCATTCTCCCATATTGACACGAAAAAATTTCCATATTTGTAGCTTGAAAAGATCTTGTTGCTATTATGTTGTACTCACTATAATACATATCGTACATGTTTCTACCATTATTGTTGGTGTTTATTAAATTGATAGATCAAAGAAGTACTAAATTTTCTCCCAAATTGGGTATCTGCTAATCTAGATAATCTTGAATTCTAATACATGAGAGCGATGTAATGAGAGACCATGAGCATATTCGACAATGTGAATAACTGCTTGTATCAGTGAGTGCATACTAGCCTAGAGTGGATTCTCACCTAGGACAAAGACTATGCTAACATTTCCCCCTTCATTACATAGGTGAAACTAATCTACAAGATGACTCTTAAGGTGAGAAAGGTAAGCTACCAAAAAGTAGTGGATACAAGCGCACAAATTTTGATAGGTTCACAAGTGATCACCTCAACATGGTTTAGTTGAACAACAAGTATGGATAAGAGGAAACCACCATGCATGGTTCAGAGGCTAATCAAAAGTGAGCATCACTTGACTCACAAGCTGATGAGTGTCCATGTTACTAAGAAAAGTCGTAGGAAATAGAAAGATAGGTGTATATGGCGGTCTTACCAACTGCATGGCTAGTTTGTACAAACCCTTTTGAACAAGCTAGAAGTCGTATATACAATTTGAATGTAAAAACCCTAAGAGGAAAATTCCTTTGAATTTCTTTGTGCAATACAAAAGCTATGTAATTTGCAAAATATTTTAAAATTGAGAGATTCTCTTGGAAGAGTCCACCCATTGAAAGAAACTCCTGGTATCATTATTAGTTTTTGTTTTCTTGCCTTGAATTGGGTGTTCAACTTTGACATGAAAAGGAAAAGCCTTTAATAGACTTCTTTTCATTAATTTTTGTGCTTAGGCTCATATAAAATTTCTCCACCAATAGATCGTTGTAGTATGCTATTGTACCAACATGGGCCCTTGGATATTGTACCAAGAAAACTTTTTCTCCTGAATTAACTTTAACAACCGTGAGAAATATAGAAATAAAATGGAGATATGGATCACATAGATGCCTAAAGTATACTCATCTAGATGCAAGCGGTAGCTTTCATTGAATAACTTGCCCTTTTCTTGCAAGATCCAAAAGCACTGACACAAAAGAGCACTAATATTTGACCTTTTATTTGTCAAATCATAGTGTCCTTGCTATATAGAGAACTTTTTTACGAACCTCCTATAATAGAAGCAAATGCTAATAAAAACTTGAGATTTCAAGGTTGAAGACGCTTTTCTATTACGGCAACTTTGTAGGATCTTTCTGTATAAAATGTCTCAAATAGCAAATAAGTTGCAAAAATAACTCACCCTTTTTGTCATTACGAATGAGCTCAATAACTCAAAATTCTTGGAAACTTGCTTTGAGATTGATGAATGTTATCATATTTCAACGACTTTAAGTAGGCAATGAGGATACGATTGATATTATTTTGACACACATTCTCCGCCCTTATAATGGATGCTCCTACTCATAATCAATCCATTACCAACCATGTCGTTTAGATACATTACTATCATTTCATAAACACTAAAGACACCTAAGAAAAGGTAATTACACATTGAACAATGATGTTCATTTAAATTGTGTTGGTGATTGGTGACAATCGATGTAGGAATTTGCACACACCCTTCTATTTGGAATTGTAACCTAACCACACAACACATATGCAATTATCCATAACTCTGATTGCTAGGAATTGAATTCTACCGTCAATGGTGAAAGGCTTATGTGTTACATAAACCTAGATTTAGATGTGCTAGGACCGCTCAATCCAACCCACAAAATAAAATCACCACCACCAACTTCAACAGGTCTATGATCACAACTTGCATACTCTTATTTCAAAATTTCTTTATAGCACTTAATCTTCTATAAGAGCAAAGCTTCTCAAGTGAACTCTTGATGTCGAGACCTTTACCTTAGCCCTATGCATTTGAGACTTCATTATTCATAATCAACAAGCAAGAAGTAGCCTTGTGTCCACTTAAAGCTTGTAGAATATTATTCAATTGTTTGTTTAAAGGATGATTATAATCCTAGGTAGTGATTATGATTTTTATGCATAAAAACTGGTGATAAGAAATAGAGAATGCCTCAATGTTTCTCAACTATGTCTTGCGTTTTTCCATTCTAAAACAAACATATAATTTTTAGAAAGTTAAGGGGGGCGGGGGCAAATGCTTCATTTCTTTGTTTGCTTTTTTTCCCCCACGATTGAGACAATTCATACAATTTTACCAACTGAATGCACTGTAAATGTCAATGAATATGAAACAAGGTGAAAGCTCACATTTGAAACATAAAGTTCAAAGACCCTCTCTTCACAAGCATCACCAAGAAAGCGTTGGAAAAGCTCAAGAAAGATGTGGGGATGAATAAACCTAATGCTTGGAATCTATTTGTTCGGAGTGTACAAAAAGCTATCAAAACTTCGGGTCCTCGGGCTAAAAAAGCCCATGAGGCACATATCAAACATCTCACAGAAAAGGTAGCGCAATTAGCATCTAGGAAGGCTGTCGGACTAGCTACCGAGAATGAGCACAAGCATGGCTTGAAGATAAATCTCACCTGGCCAATGAACAGCTGGAGGAAATCAAGAAGGCGAGATTCCTCTTTAGGGAAACTTTCCTTCAACCGGAGCCTTCACATTTTTTAGGGCTCTGAAAGTGAGAGAGTCGAGGCTGCGTGCAAGTGCTCGATGATGAGAAAGGGAATACAATTCAGAACCAAGATGAGATGGCTGGACTTATGCTCAATTATCTCGGCCAGATTATCGGCCAGCCAGAGACCCAATCTCAAGAAGTGGAAGAAGCCCGAGCGTTTTTACTTGGGAGTGTTGAAAAGAAGGTTCCCAAGGAGGAAGCCAACCGCATGGAAATTGCCTTCTCTGAGAAGGAATGCTCAACGGCACTAAAAGCTTTTGGCAATGAAAAGTCCCCCGGTTGGGATGGACTGACGACTGAATTCTTCAGGGAATTTTGGGATGATCTCAAGGGTCCAGTCACACAGATGGCCAATCAAGCTGTTTCCGAAGAGTCGTTGGATGCAAGTGTTAAGAGAGGGCTTATCAAGCCCATCCCCAAACAAACCTGTTGCTCTCAACTTAAACATTGGCGTCCCATTACAATGATGTCAATAGCATACAAAAATATTGCCAAGGCGATAGCTCTCAGACTTGCCCCCCTCCTGAGTCGGATCATTTCTCCCCATCAACACGGGTTCATTAAAGGGAGATCTATATATGAAAATATCTTGGCGGCAATGGTAGAAATAGATGCATCCTTCTCCAAGCAAGAGTGCATCTTGCTGCAGCTGGACCTCGACAAAGCCTATGATAGAATAGAATGGTCCTATATACAAGAAGTCATGGGAGCTCTGGGCTTTGGGCCTCGCCTTCGCCTCATACACACACTAGGCGTTGGCAGCCAATCAAAGATCCTGTTTAATGACAGAATTGTGGGCTCTTTTGAGGTTCACAGGTCTATCAAGCAAGGATGTCCCCTGGCCCCCTTGCTTTTCGCCATCAGGTCGCATCCTCTCATTACGATGCTCGAAGCCAGTGCTGCGTGGGGAGAAATTGAAGGTCTGGCATTACCGAGCAACGACCAGCTACTGGCCAAAATGTTCGCAGAAGATTCGCTCCTATTCTTGAAGGTGTGCCCTCAAGTTGTCAGGAGAGCTCTGGAGATTGTGCAAACATTTGCCGTGGCCTCGGGATCCAAGTGCAATATAGAGAAGTCAAGACTTATCTCCCTGTCGGAGAACGACTCTTTTGACCATGCAGTTTGGACATGAGAGATTATCTCAGAAGGGAGTGTATTCAGACACCTGGGAGCCCCCGTAGGGGTGGACGTAACCCACAAGCAAAGATTTCAATGGGTCCTTGAAAAAATAAGCTCAAAAATGAGAAGATGGGAGTTTGTTCTCCTCCCCTTCCAAAGCCGAATTAGAGTGATTAATGCTTTTATAATTCCATATATTGCTTTCCTCAGCCCCGTGCTCAAGATGGCTAAGTGTAACCGGAAATAATTCTTTAAACCAGTGAAAAGGTTTCTTTGGAAGAACAACACGAAAACCTCCAGGCCATGGCAGTGGGTTAGATGAGAGGTAGTTGCTCGCCCGGTAGACCAAGGAGGGCTCGGCATTCTTAACTCTGTATCCCATGCTAAGGCCCTTTGTGCCAAATTTATGGTCTCATTGGCTAAATAGGACCAAGCTTGGGCTATAATGACCAAGGAAATGCTTGATGCAGTAAAACTGGGATCAAAAGGTTTCGAACAACACGAAAACCTCCCGGCCGTGGCAATGGGTTAGATGGGAGGTAGTTGCTCGCCCGGTAGACCAAGGAGGGCTCGGCATTCTTAACCCTGTATCCCATGCTGAGGCCCTTTGTGCCAAATTTATGGTCTCATTGGCTAAATAGGACCAAGCTTGGGCTATCATGACCAAGGAAATGCTTGATGCAGTAAAACTGGGATCGAAAGGGGGAAAGTGGAAGGGGGTTGTGATGCACGACAAACTTCTCGCCCCGAAGTGGTCTTATCTTAGATCTAGTGGACTCTCAGGGGAACTGATGAGGAAGTGCAAAAGAGCAGCCGAGGTTTTGGAATGGGGGGAAGCAACGAGATACTTTAAGAACTCCATTTTGCACTGGTCCCCTTGGCTCTTTAAAATATTGGGGCCGCCGCAAAGCCCCTATTGGATAGAAATGGCCAGGAATGTGAATAATAAGGGGCTCGTTCGACTAGAGCAATTCTGGGATGGCAACAGTAAGTGCTACAAAACTGCTGACTCTTTAGCCATCCAATTTCAACTGAATGGCTTTGAGATCTTACTAGTCTACAGGGTGATGAAAGAGCTTGATAAGGTGGTGATGCCAATTTGTGAATCCAACTTTGAATGGGACGCTTGGAGATGGCCCGGAGTAGCCTCTTTTGGAAACCACATTCTAAAGGCATTTACCATGCATTAATGCACGAGGCTAATTGGTGTAGCCCCCTCAACAAATTATGGAAGAGGCACTGGACGGAAAAACGGTGGGAGGGAGTCATGGAGAACATCTGGAAGCCAAGGTGGCCTCAGTATATGAAGATATTTCTGTGGAAAGTGATGTGGGCTGCTCTACCGACGGGTGTAAAGATTCAACAAAGAGGAATTGGGTCGGATCGTTGCTCGGGGTGCAGAATAGCTAGTGAAGACCTAGCCCACCTTTTCATGGGATGCCAGGCAATCAATGGCCTGGTTGGGAAAATATGCAAGTGGATTCAAAGGACATGGAAAATTAAGTTCTTCAAGATTCATCTGTTCTTTGGTAGTAACAGGTTGGGAAGTCCTGTTCTTCTTGTCTGCACTCAAATAATCAAGTACTACTTCTTTCACCATATTTGGCAAGCAAGGAACCGCCGCGTGTTTGAGGGGGATCTGGCTGTGGCAAGCTTTTGTGAAATTATACAAGAGAGCAGAGTGACGATCCACATGATCGGAGGCAAACAAGCATCAAAGGACTGGTCTAGAACAATACATGTCATGATGACATCTTGTAATAAGTAAAGCCTAGGAGTAGTTGTAGTTTCTCTGTCAAGCAAAAAACTTGTGACCCTCAAGGCTCGGTCTGAGCTCGAGGTTGGTGTATGTTTCTGATGTTCTTAATACTATCCACTCACAATTGTGAGTTTTGCAAAAAAAAGAAAAAACATAAAGTAAATGAGGAAGTCATGAGGCCCTTAATGGAGGGACTTATTTCAAAATTTTAAAAAAAGGCATTTAAAAATTTGTACGCCTCTCTCCTCTATGGCATGCTTTGACATGCGAAAACTCTATGCAAAAGTTTGTATGCATTTCTCCTTGTTCTCTAAGGCGTGTTTTAACATGCCAAAACTGCTTAGCATATGTAAACCCTAGGCAAAACCTCAAAGTTCTAGGAAATCATTCATTAACAATGATTTTTACATTCTTTGAATCGATTGTGAGTTCTCTGTTCTATTAGGCAATTGTCTTTTGAATCTTAGGGATATGCTAATCTAACATCGCAACATGAATGAACCGACACATGAACCTCCACATCAATGAAATTGGTCATAATGGCAACAGGATTTACAACCCGCAAACCTGGGCACTAATATCTTCTGAATGGAGACCCCTAGGGGCGATGCGAAGCCCCCCAGGGGAGTTATGTACAACATGACTTCCTCTTCGCATGTCTGACAAAACGTGCGTGTCAGATAAAATGAAAGTGAGAGGGCTGAGAACAGTGCAGGTTTAACAAAACAAAAGAATGAGCCATAACGGACTCGAACCGCTGAACCTCCACAACAATGAGTTTGGTGTTTATACACAAACATGCACTCACATTTTATAGAACTGGCATATACTATATACAATGAAAGGCCATTATGCTTACAGCACATGCTGCTTTCTCACCCACCGCCACCCTTTTTGCTGTGCATTCTCTCTGTACAATTGATTTGAACATTTGACATTGTGCTCTATGTGTACACACCTACCTACAAAAACATGTAACCATCCTATGTTTGGGAGCAAGATTATTATACCTGCTTCAAGCTTTTGTATGCCCATTCTCCGCATGGAAGTGTGATCGCAAACCGATCCATCCCTTGTAGTAATCTTTATCAAGATGAGGACTGTCGAGCGCCCATCGCGTGACCTTCGGAATGAGAGACGACTCAAACATGAAGGCTAGAGTTTCTTCAGAGATTTTAGTTGGAGTTTCACAACCTCTGGAAATCGTTGTCTGTAATAATACATGAGATGGAAAAAAAATCAACAAGGAATGCTTCAGCAAGCAGCCATACTCAAGCATGTTTCATCATTCAATAAGAAAAGGCACCAACTCTATGTAGATTGACAAGCCAAACCAAATATTAACCATGTATGATAAGAGATACATTTTACCTGTTTAAAAACAAAGAATACCAACAACTTTAAAGCATGCTCTGTACTCGAGTAATGTAGACAAGACAAAAGTTTAGGGCAATCTTGCATTACTAACCTTTGAATAAGTTCACTTCCGACGTTTACGATAGCGTCAAACTAACTTAGCTTGCTCATAGCGACGTTCCAGGTTAGGGTAAGACTAACTTAACTCTAGGTTAGGGTTTAGTCTTTGGGGCCTATGCTGCAAGGACGGCACAATGTTCTTTTGGCGGCATTGCTAGGGATTAGTGCTAGGATTCAAACCTAAGAGAATCATCATGTGCATGTTCTTGGTGCTTCTTACATTTTCTTATTCATCTTGGGGTTAGGGTTAGGCTAGGAGGTAGGAGGCTCCAAAACCCTCACCAAAACCCCTGCACCTTACATTTCTCCCGCCACTAAGAGTAGAACTAAGGAAGTTAAGGTTAGCTTTAGGATCAAGAAAAGTGTAAACTACAAAGTAACTTGTCAAAGTTACAGTATGCTTCAAAGTTTCAATCTTTTTACACACATATCACTCGTGCATTCAAATAGCAGACTGGTGATGGTTCTTGAACGATCACAAACTTTAGACTACTATGGACACCCGTTGAAATCATACAAGAATTTGCCAACTTCCAACTCCGATCTCAGCCATTCTTAGGCATGAAGTATTGCTGAAAGTGGGTCAGGTTAAAAAGATGGATATGTTTGGGTAAATCAGCAGCGCCTAAAAACTTTGCTTTCAAAGAAGAACCAATTACGTTCCAAAGGAGGACTTTCCCCCTTGATAAAAAGCAGACACATTCATGAGAAAAAAAGAGCAGAGGTGGGTAGGATATTTGCAGCATGCCTGTGTGTGCAAATATGGCAATTGGATGCACTAGGAGAATAGAGCCTCTAGAGAAGAGACACATGCAAAAGAACTTTACCACAAAGAGATTATCATGTCTAAGTAAAGCTCTTAGGTATTTCTTAGATTATGCAGTAAAAGCAGTCATTACCTACTTCTCTATCGATATGAGCTTCTATGATTCTGTAGCATTCAGTTTAACAAGATAAAAACAACATTTTCAACACAGAAAAAAGCTTGTTACCTCGTAAGTGGTGGTATCAACACCATGGGGTGTCATGCAATTATGCAGACTACAACCCCCAGGTAAGAATCCTTCAGCTTTACCCTGCACAAATAAAAAGCTCTGATTTTGAACTGTCAACAAAGAAAATCTGAACAAGACTACCAGGAATCATGATATCACCTCATAGGAACCATAAATAAGTCCCATAAACTCGCTCATACAGTTTCGATGGAAGTATGGAGGACGAAAAGTGTGCTCTGCTGTGAGCCATCGCGGGGGGAAAACCACCAAATCAAGGATGGCCACACCGGGCTTCTCCGAGGGCACCGTCAAAACTGCAGGTTTTCGCATTCAGAAAAGAATATTGGAAGAAAAAGACATGAATTTTCAAGAGATGAGTTTCAGTAAATGGGATTGACTTGTACATTTCGCACATTACTTAGAAATACTGACCGGTATTAATGGACGGATCTGCGTGATCAAACAGCACTGTGTTGAAGGGGCAGAACTTCTTCAAATCGTACTACAGTAACAAAAGAAAAAAACATGTTGTTTATTTATCCGCAAAGGTATGTATTATTAATTTTGAAACAACCATATAAATTTACCTTGTATGGAGCATAATTCCCATCCCAGGCCACAACATTAAAAGGAGAAAAGTTTTGTTTCGCTTCGAACAGCTCTCCTCCAAACTTTTGCACAATAACAAATTCCGTGTGTTGCACACCGTCAAGCCATGCAGTAGGCACCATAAAATCTCGCGGTGCGGCAAGACCATTTGCACCTGCCCAAGAATTAAAGATGAGAGAAAGTTTTGTGTCCCTAACAAAAATTGCACAAAGATCGTTTTCATGGTTTGCATTTGTGAGGAAAGAAGCTTTGAGTCTTGGGTTGCATTGAACTGGATAGTAGTCAAGGGGTTTGGAACAGAATGGTTTTTATTTCTAGTACAAAGTCTATCAAGAATTACCGATTGGTCCTAGCTCAGGGAGTCGAAAATGGCCATCATATACTTCAGCAACATAGCCTCGGGAAGGTCCATCAGGCAGGCTTACAGAAAAACGAAATCCTTGCTGAAGCACGACGATCTCACCCGGGGATACCAATAATTTACCAAACTCTGTCTTGATCAGTAAACCTGTCATAACCACAATTTTCCATTAGTTACCAAACCTGTCTATCTGGTGGAATTCACGACTGTTGTAAAGCTACATCTTAAAAAATTAACACAAGTAACCTACGTCCTTCTTGAGGAACAATGAGGAAGTTCCCATCTGCATTGGCTAAGGCATAATTCTTCATGGATTGGTTGGCTGCATATCTGTCATAATGAGCATACAAGGAAAATAGATATACGTAACAGTAATCCAGCCACATGAATGTTGAGAGACATTGTGCACACCATACCCGAAAATGTGAAGACACTAATTTATTAACAAACCAAACCCCTACCCCCCCCCAAACACACACACACAAAAAAAAAAAAAACTTTTCTCAAGATCCAGAAAAGGAAGAGCTCCATTAGGGAAAAGTCATATAACTTACAGATGTATTGCATATCCATGTCGTAAAAAGGGACTGCCTGCTCCACAAATCGTAAACAACCCCTCCAAAAAATCTGTGGGACTTTCAGGAATCTTCTTTGGCATCCATCTAAGCTGAGTTGGTGTCACAGCAGTCCTTTCAGATGATGTGAAATCTGCGACTAGAAACTCATGCTTGGGAAACCGTGGAGTGAAAGGCTCATGAGTCACTGATGGCTTGATACGGTATAGCCAGCTGCCGTACAGTTCATAAAGATTAAATACTTGGTAAACATCACTTTAAGAGGACTACTTAAAGAACAAAACTTTCAACTGCAGCAGAATTATTACATATAATGGTTCATGCTTATGCAGTGCACTTTAACCCCTCTTCTGGACTAAATTGCTTGCATACGTCATGGCTGTAAAGACATCTCCATCAGGCAATCTAGAGAGGACAACCCTTGATTTCAGACAAAATTTCCTTCACCTAAGGCTCACATGAGGCAACTGGATTCATATATTTATTTGGTAGGTCGCCTTTTCATCTCCTATATAACGCAGGCTATGTATGTAGTTCAATCAATCAAATCAATTCAACCATTGTTCGGTTCAAGTTGTCCTTAATCATGATAGTTAAGTCTTAAACATAGGATTAATAGTAGTTTGAATGAGCAGCTTGTTATCAGCATGAGGCCAGTTCTTGTCTTCATTGCATCTTCTGCTTCTGCCATGGTATCAGAGCCCTAGGTGACACGACCACCTTGGTTGCTCGGTATTGGATGATCCAGCGCTGTTTTGGACTTGATTGAAGGAGAAGAAGCTTGCTGTTTTTTCCTGGTTTTTCTCCAGTTTGGGGCTGATTTAAGTATGTGGAGGCTATGGCCCCTCGTCTACACCTTCCCCGTGTTTTACCCTTGATTACCCGACCTCTCTTGACCAAGGAGAATTTGTTGGAGGTTTCAGGATGTGTAGCATTGCTGGATTGTTCCTGTTTTCTCAGATGGAGCTTTGTTGCCATGCCTTCTCGCAAGGGGAGCATGCATGCTGCTTTTGGATCCAGGGAGGGAACCGTTTTATTTGCAGCTGCTTCTTCAAAGGGAAGTGTTTGGACAACAGTAGGATCTTCTTCAACACTTATGGAGCACGTTTCTATGGCTGTACTTTCTTGGAGGAGACGGATTGGCAGATTTGCAATGCCTTTTGCAAATGCATGTCTGATGGGTAGCACGTTGATGATTCAGTTTCATTTTAGTACTAGATTGTGGATTATGGATTATAGAGGGGGTCTTTTTCCTCCTTGAAGAAGTGGATGTTCTTTGTTTTTTCTTTTCCATCCGCGGATGGAAGTTTCAGTTCTGGCTTCAGTAGTCTCTTGTTCATTCGGTATGCATCAGACTAGGTGCATGTTCCGGTGCATGTGTTGGAGTTGGCTTTGACAGGCAAAGGGGGATTTTTCTATCTCCAGAAGCACTTATGGAGAGTGGATCTCCTATCTCCATGTTCTCTCTTCACCGATGGTAGTCTGGCCTACAGATTTGGTCATTCTTTTGCCCTTTAATGAACTTGTCAGTACGAGTTATGGGACAGGTTTGCAATCCTTTTGGGGCGGTATTCTTAACGATCGACGGCAGATTTGTCGTGATCCTTTGGATGACATGTTTGCAAGTAGTGTCAGCAGTTGGTGGGGACATCTAGTTCCTACTTCCATAGTCAGCAACATTTGGATGCTTCTCCTGTACATCCCTTTGGAGAGCTCCAACCTTGGGGCAGCCCACTTGATCTACATGGGCATGTTGTAGTTCCCCTAGGCGGTTCATTTGCTCTTACCTTGAGTACTGGTGTTATGTTGTATATTATTGGTGGTTTTCAACACCAATAGAAAGGACAATTTTGGTGAAGATTTTAAGAATGCCAGTTACAACAGTGGCAGTATATGTGCTCTTCAGAGTCTGTCTAGAGTTTGATATATTGTTTTGGAGTACCTACACGTTTGATCTTGGCAGATGTGGAGGAATGGCGAACATTTGGTTTAATCTTAGGGAGTTTGCTTGAGTAGCTAGGTCCTGTTGGACCCCAATGAATTCATTGGCAAACATGATCCTCACGTGACGACCTTTCCGGTCTTCCGATTCTTTGCAGTTCGATGGTATGAGACTCTTTAAGTCTCGAGTTCTATGAGATTCAGGTTTTTAGTTACAGAGGAAGCAGATTCACTCCAGGTTGTCTCAGATTTCTTTCTAGTGGTACTTATTCTCTTTTCCCAGCTTTGAGCGGGAAGGGGGCTTCCTATCTTGAGGGAGCTCTCGGCTTTAGCTCTGGAGCTTTCAGAGACTGTTAAGTCTGACGTGGGGTTGAGTCACTTGTTACCTCAGGTGTACTTTTGAGGATACTTCTCTTTCAGAGGGGGCTCCCAAGCTAATATCTTCAATCGACTTCTCGTACTCCATTCAGCAGAGTGCCATGCACGATGTCTTCCGAGTCCTTGGTTTCCTTGCTTATTTCTTGTGGATGGTGTGCTTTAGCCCACAATGCAGTTAATATCTTGGCATATGTTTTCTTAAGACACTTCGGTGGTTGCTTCGTCTTTTGGTGTCACAGTTGCTCTTCCCAGTGCATCCGAGTAGTAGTTCATGTGCTTTGTTTTCCAGATTGATCCCCGGAGACTGTACCATTCAAGACACACGTACTTCTCTTACCCTTAGACTAGCATGTAGTTTCTTACAGGTGGATAGTGGTCCTCCTTGGACTAGGAATCAGTTACGATTAGCCATGGCATTCTTCAAATTGGGGAGCTTTTCTTCTCGATTCTCCCAGATTTGGCTCCAGGTTCCACACGTATATTTTCTTTTAGATTCACCTACCTGCATTTCATGTGAGTCTATTGAGACCTTTCAAAGGTGAAGTGCCAGTGGACAGGGAGCCATGGAGCAGGCCGAAGTGGAAGAGGCAGAGGAGATTCTCATTCCAGAAGAGGTCCTAGCTCACAAGGAAAGGAAAATGAAAGGAAAGCTGACATGTCGGTATTTAGTCAAGTTCGGGAAGTACCCGGCTTTGGATGCAAATGGATGGAGGAGGAGGACCTAGCAAATACTCCTCAGATTTTAGAGCTTTACCTTGAAGCTTTTGGTCTATACCGACTAGTACAAGAGTTACCGATGAATCAAAAGGTTGAATCTGGTGCAGTGCAGACTGAGGAAGTTACTCTGATCCTTTGTCACATGTTGTCACCATTGTGACTAATTTACATCATACACACTCATGGATGCAGATATGCGAAGTGCCATGCCAAGGAGGACCCCTACGCTTGGATGGTCACGACCCTTCGCTCAAGAAACATGCCTCTTCGCCAAAAGCCACACTCCCTCGACAACTGGTTATTTACAGTCGTGACTCTTCGCCCAATGCTTGCAGCTCTTCGTCCAAAGGATGTGTCTCTACGCTTACAGTCATGTCTATTCGCCATGAGACGTGTCTTTTCATTTGTAACCCTTCATCTCCTATAAAAGGAGCCCATTGTACTCAATTTCAATCAATCAATCAAACACAGTCTCTTAAGTCTCTTGTCAGAGTGTCTTTCTAGTTCTGATCAGAAAAGCACAATTCTTCACAGTGGTATCAGAGAAATTTTTTTGACAGGACCCGAAGATTGTGGGCGACTCACCCTCGCCGCTACCCTCTCTTCCCTCTCCCGGAGTTGCATGGAAGCAGAAGAAAGGTGGTATACACACACAAACGAGTATGAGGTAACGTGAATTTTTCTGTTCCAATTACATCGGTAATAGATAAGAGAGACAAGTGTGTGTGTGACGTACCCGGTGAATTTCTTCACACATTCTATGGATAACCCTTCCCGTACCTCTTCACATAACCCTTCGCAAGTGATGGGTTGTGCCCCCTCCTTGTGAGGAGCATCCTCTTGTGAAGCGTCAGCTCTGCTCCAATGTTTGCACCCCTTCCCAGGAGACATGCCCTTTGAGCAATTTCTCTCCAAGCACTGGAGTGCTGAAACGCTGGGCTGCCCCTTTGTCAAACCAATAAACTCTTTGCTGGCTGTTAAGATACACTTTTGTTGGTCTTTTTTGGCGCTGAAATTGCTTTGCGCTGACAATTGTTATTCACTGGCTGTTTTACGCATAAGACCGGTCACACACTTTATTAACACTATACAAAAAATATCCCAAGTTTTTTAAGCCCCCATTGACCGGCCAAACTTGGCTGGCCTATCCCAAAATTTAACCCCAATGTGAACTCACCCATGAAGAGAAACAAGGTACATTAAAAAAGGAAAAAAATGGCCAACAGTAGCGTTCAACAACTCTACGCAATCTCCCAGCCCACTTTTACGTTGGCTCTTCCTCTTCAAGCGCTGGCAGCCACCTCCTATGTACACCATGGTTGACGAGCCAGAGACCCCCCTTCCTGTCCACAAGTACCTGCCTCCCATCAACGAGGTCGAAGATTTGGAAGAATCCAATCTTGGTTGAAATTTCTTGGCAGAGCTCGGTGAGACCTCCGCATCGGGGAGGAACCTTTTTACCACCTTCAACAATCTCAAAAGGTGCCCTTACGGTTGACGAATGCACTGTATTGTTGTACGCATACTCAAGCATAGGCAAATACTGTTCCCACTTGCCCTTATTATCTGACAGATAGCATTTTAGCAGATCCAAGACAATAGAATTAGCCTCTTCTGACTGTCCATCAGTTGAAGACGAGAACTTGAGCGTAGTGCCCGTGTTCTCAAAAAATCCTCTCCAAAATAAAATTGTCATGCGAGGATCACGATCACTGACAATCGATTGTGGCATACCATGGTACTTGAACACATTGTACATAAATAACCGTGCCATCTGAGCACATTTTATCTTCTTCCTGACAGGGATAAATGGGCATGTTTGCTGAACTTGCAAATAATGGTCCATATACCATCATTCCCTATTGGCGTTTTGGGAAGATCAAAGATAAAGTCCATAGCAATGCTTTCCCATGGCTTATCCGGAATCGGCAGTGGCTGAAACAACCCTGGTGCCTTTTGCCTGTCAAACTTGACCTTTTGGCAAATCACGCATGCTCGCACAAAGGCATCCACATCTCTCCTCAAGGTAGGCCAATAAAAGAATGTCTCTACCGCTTTAACTGTCGCATCAATACCACAATGCCCTGCATACGGTGGGACATGACTTTCTACCATGACCTTAGGTCGCAACGGCCTAGTAACACAAGGTCTGCCATGCATCATCATAAAACCGTCTCTGAGGAGGTAGTGCTCATGATGTTGCCCCTCTTGCAACTGTTCAAAAATCCTTGTAAAATTTTCATCAATAGCATATTGTTCCTTCATGTCATCCAACTCATGATGATAAGGAATTGACACAGTTGAAATTTGTGGCTTCCTTGATAACGCATCAGCCACAACATTCTTCTTGCTTTCCACATGCATAATCTGAAAGTGGAACATAGAAAGAATGTTTGCCCATTGCATATGCTTTTCGGATAGCTTTGACTCTGTCAAGAAGTATCGCAAGGTCTGATGATCTGCCTAAACAACAAAATCACCACCTAACAGGTAGTGCTTCCAGCTAGAGAGCGCATGAATGACGGCCAATAACTCTTTCTCATAGATTTGAATAGTCTTTTCTGGCCCTTGCAAGATTCTGCTCTCCTAAGCTACTACCCGACCATCTTGCATTAGCACTGCTATGATTCTATTGCCACACGCGTCACACTGGACCACAAAAGACTTCCTAAGATCTGGTAAAACAATCACGGGATCTGAAGTCAACTTTTCCTTTAAGACATTGAAAGCTGAAATTTCTTTTTGGGTCCATTTGAATGTGACCTCTTTCTTTTGAAAAGCGTGAAAAGGTGAAGCTATCTCTGCAAAATTCTTGATAAATCTTCTATCGTATGAGCACAATCCCAAGAAGCTTCGGACATCGTGCACAGTCTTCAAGTCTGGCCATGTCTTAATAGCTTCAACCTTTGCGCCAAGAAAGTGGATCTCTTCTGTCACATGCACATCTAACCCTATGTGCATGTGGACAAGCTACTTTAGGACAAGGGTTCAGTTAGCATAGCTTAGGAAGTGTTCTGGCACTTTTGTGAGTCTGTTCGCAGACTGTGCATGCCCACGCACTTAGAGTAGATGCATATCCTCTGGTTGTACACAGCATGATCATCAACATTACCACCAGAATCCATGAGGAGCATTTTCCAATGCACAGAACCTATTCTCCCTATTTTGGCCATTTTTCACTTATTATTTTTAAGTGACTTTTGTTGGGAACTGGATAGGGCAAATGACCCAAGGCAATATAAAAGAAAACCTAGTGCTAGTGAAGTCTGGCAGAAGAGGAAGAAGTTCATAGGCAAGTGACTTGCAGCAGGCATCTCTCTCTCTCTCTCTCTCTCTCTCTCTCTCTCTCTCTCTCTCTCTCTCTCTCTCTCTCGCTCGCAAGAACCTTGAAGGCCTGGCGTTTTTCCAACGGGTTAAAGCCAGCGTTTCAGCAGCCCCTTTGACCAGCGTTTTTCAAGGCAGAACTTCAGCGTTTGTGAAGCCCAGCAGATCAGCGTTTGAAGCCCAGCAAATCAGCGTTTTGAAGCCTCTCAAATCAGCGTTTTTGAACCAGCATATCCAGCGTTTTGAACCAGCATATCCAGCGTTTTGAACCAGCATAGGCAGCGTTTTTGAACCAGCAAGGGCAGCGTTTTGCAGCAGCAGAACTCGGTGTTTTTGCAGCAGCAAATTCAGCGCTTTTCAGCAGTATAATCAGCGGCAACTTCAGCGTTCACAGCAGATAGAGGATCAGCCAGAAGATAGCATTTTCAACCGTCGTCGTCGCCGCTCTCGTCGTCATCGTCGTCTCCAACCTAGACACACATTGCATCATAGTCCCACGACTTGCATCAGTATCTTGTACCAGATTTGTGCAATCAATAGCGTAGACCTCTCTCGCCATCGAGAGAGGGGCTCTTGGAGGAGGGTTTGACAACTTGTCTGGTGTCGTATTCTTCTCTCTCTATCTCTCAGTCTCAGCACCTTCATTCACAGTGTTTATCCACTTTGTTTGTGATCACTTACACTATCTCATTAAAGGAACGGAAGGCTCTCCCTTCCGTAAGTAAAAAGGAACCTTGAGCACAATTCAGAGCACTCATCTTGAGCAAAGTTCAACATTCACTTCCGCTGCACCTTACATTGGTATCAGAGCTTTGGCAGTGTTCTGTATCACTCAAGGAAAGAACCACAAGAACCACATAATTTTTTTTGCTTATTGCGGTCACACGTAACCCAAGTCCTCTTGGGCGTGTCGATTCCTAATCGTGTTTTGAAGAGTGACAGGAAACCCAAGAAAGAAGGGCTTGTCCAACCTCCCCTTGTACCTCTTTTCACTCATTGAGAGCGGACCGTGCACTTAGCAGCTGGCCAATTGACGTGAGGTGGGAAAAAGCAACCTTGGTGTGAGCGCAAGGCCGCTAAGGGATGCGCCCGCGAAAAAGAGCAGAACTCGGGTGAAAAGAAGATCCTTCTCTAACACAGATTGGAAGTGAAAGAAGAACCTTAAGAACTTCAATAACCTCAAGAACTCAAGAACCTCCAGAACCCAAGAACCCAAGTTCCTCGTGAACTTAAGAACCCAAGACTTCAGTGTATGGTCATTACCCGAAGCAGAATGGATACTTCGCATGGAGGTGATGAGCATGGAAGTGGCGAAGAAGAATTTTCCCCACCAGGAGGTTTTTCTGACCCTTCCCCTTTCCCATCTACACCACGGTTTGCACCAAATCCTATGGAGGCTTTGGTCAAGTCGATGATGGACATGATGACACAACAATAAGAAGCGAATCGCGTTGCGATGGCACTACAAGAAAGAAAAGCAGAACGACAGGAAGCCATGGAGCGTGAGCGTGAGCAAGCGCGCTTGGCGGCCGAAGAAAGACAGGTAGAGCGTGAGGCTCAGAGAAAATTCCGCATGCAAGAGTTGGTCCGCCATGTTCTTGCCTCGAAGTCCGAGCCGGCCAAAGATGTTGGTAGTTCATCCAATGGCGCAAGCCGAGATTTTGACTCCAACAACCCCGTCACAGAGAAGTTTACTTTCAGTAAGTATGATGATAAGATGGATGCTACTATTATTCATTCTTGATTCCATCAATTTAATGCTTATTTTGCGACAACTAAGAAGACAGGAAATAGCAAGGTTTTGACGGCATTTATGTACCTTGCCGGTGATGCCATTAATTGGTACCACGCATGGCAAGAGGCACACTTGACCGTGCACCTAGAGGAAGCCGAGGACGGCGTGCCCCTTTCTTTCAATTGGGCCGACTTCCAAGACAAGCTAAAGGCGCGGTTTATGCCACCCCAGTTTCTCGCACGATTGAAGGACGATTGGCGCAGTCTCAAGTAAAATGGTATGCCAATTATGTCTTTCTCTAATCGTGTTTTGCAGCTCGGCACTCAATTACACAAATCAGATGCGGAGCGCAAAGAGGCATTCCTTTAAGGATTGGACGAGTATATCAAGTTTGTTGTGGAGGTACTTGATCAAATCGATCTCAACAAGGCGGTAGCGATTGATCTCGCACAAGAGATGAAGCACAATAAGGGAAAGCCTAAGGAGAACAAGACTTCTCAAGGAACCTCTCAGACTTCTCAGAACCCGCAGAATGGTAAGAACGATAAGAATGGTAACTCTTCTAGCCCAGCTTCCTCTAATCTTTCGGAAAAGAACTCTCAAAATGAATCTAAGGGTAAAGCTAAAGCACCTGCAAAACCTAAGCTAACCCCGGATGAAAAATCCGCACAAGGAATTATAGGAGGATACATAACGACTGAAGAACAAGTGATTTATGCTAAGGAAGGTAGATGTTATCAATGTCACGTCAAGGGTCACATTAAGAAGGCTTGTCCTAAGACAGCCCCACCTAAAGAACCTAAGGCACCCACAGCAACCACAAGCACTTTAATGAACCAAGCTGAATCTTCTCATGTCTCTGACACACACATTGATGAGTCTCTCATGAAGTGTTATGATCATGTAAAGGGTCAGCGTTTTATCATATTGTTTGATCCAGGCAATATGCATGATGTGATTAGTGCCTCTCTTGTTGAGAGAGCCCACCTAGAGGTTAGTCAGAAATCTCCTCTCGAGGTGTCTGGCTTCGCTCCCAGTATGGACTCTCTCATCACGAAAGAGTGCCTTGATGTGTTGTTTACAGTTCAATGAGCTACTTTCCGTAGGAAATTTCTCGTGTCTCCTCTTTCAGGATGTGATATGCTTTTGGGCATTAGATGGTTTCGGGAGCATAACCCTCTCATTGATTGGGAGGCCAACACTCTCACATTAAATGCCAAAAGCGACTCTCCCATGATCATTTGTGATGAGGAGGGTCTGCATTCTTTGCCTCTCATTTCTCATGTGCAGGTAAAGCGTGAATTTCGACGAGGAGCACAAGCGGCATTCATCTATGTTGCTCCAGTTTCCCAGAGCATACAGGCTCTAGACAGGTATTCAACTTTGTTTACCAAGTTTAAGCATCTCTTTTTGCAAGATGATCTTCCACCCCGTCTCTCACCCGAGCGGCCGGAGGACCATTGCATCGAGCTTATGGAGGGGGCACAGCCTATCAGTAAGGCTCCCTACCGTTTGAACAAGACACAGGAGGAAGAGTTCGAGCGGCAACTCACGGAGTTGGTGGCTCGATGATTCATACGTCTGAGTGTAAGTCCTTTTTCTGCTCCTATTTTGTTTGTCCGCAAGAAAGATGATCCGTTTTGTTTGTGTGTTGATTACAGGGCATTGAACAAGATGACAGTCAAGACCAAGTTTCCGATGCCTCACATTGAGTATATCCATGATAGGCTCAATGGGGCAAAGGTTTTCAGTAAGGTCGATCTCAAGAGTGGATACCATCAGGTACAGGTATTCAAAGGCGACATCTTCAAAACTGCTTTTCACACAGAGCGAGGACAATGGGAGTATGTTGTTATGCCTTTTGGATTGATAGGTGCCCTGGGTACATTTAATTGTCTCATGGTAGGCCGTTTCGGCGATATGGTCGGTGTATGTGTGTTCATCTTTCTTGATGATATTCTCATTTTTTTGCATCGTGGGAACAACTTGAAAAGGATGTCAAAAGGGTACTAACCCGTTTGGATGAGTGTCAGACTGCCAATTGTACATTGCAACTAAGAAATCTAAGTTTTTTCTCACTGAAGTTACTTATCTGGTTATATCATTTCTACAGAAGGCATCAAGCTAGACCCTGCAAGGGTGGAACAGGTACATAATTGGGATTTGCCCAAAACTGTATATGACGTGCATTCTTTTCTTGGGTTATGTTAAGCATATAGTTCGTACACATAGAGAATTTTGCATGCATTGCCACACCTATGACTGATATTTTGAAAGGGATAAAGACTCGCCGTCAGCGCGTAGACTTGCCCGAAGAAGCCATTGAGGCTTTCGCAGCTCTCAAGGTTGCGGTGACAGAAGCACCGCGTCTTATACTTGCCTCTTGGGATGACCCCTTTGAGGTATGGACGGATGCGAGCAATGTTGCCATAGGCGCTTGCTTCAGCAGCACGGTCGTCCTGTAGCTTTCCTTAGTCGGAAGCTCAATAGTGGAGAAAAGAACTATTCAGTTTATGATAAAGAACTTTTGTCTGTCATTCACTCTCTTAAGCATTGGAAGCATTTTCTTTATGGCAGAGAGTTTACAGTTCGCACAGATCACCAAGCCCTCAAGTGGTTCTAGTCTATGCCTAGTGCACATCGGAGTGATCGCTAAGCACGGTGGTCACAATTTTTTGAGCAATTTGGAGGTTTGATTGAATGTGCCTGAAAAAGCTAACCCTGTTGCAGATGCCTTGAGTCGCAAAGGACAGATTTTGGCTCTTGAGTCAGGATCCACAGTTTCTATTTAGGGTGTGTCTTTCGACACAAGGGCCTAACAACTATCTCATTCGTGATGGGTTGTTGTATTTTCTTCAACGTCTATGTGTGTTGCCCTCTCTCAGGCCAACCATATTGCATGATGCACATGATTCTCTCACGGGTGGGCACAGGGGAATGAACACCACTTTGGATAAAATAGAAAGATTCTTTTATTGGCCTAAAATGCGAGAGGATGTGTTTCGTTATGTCACACGGTGCACTATATGTCAAAGGGTAAAAGCGCCTCGAGATAAGCAGCAAGGCCTCTTGCTTCCATTGCCTATTTCCGATGGACCTTTTCAAGATATTTCCATGGATTTTGTGACTAACCTTCCACCTAGTTTGTATTCAAAGAACACTCAATGTTTGATAATTGTTGATCGTTTCAACAAGTTTTGCATGTTGATTCCTTGTAAGGCCACAGTCACTGCACAAGATGTGGCACGATTGTTCATAAAGCATTGGTACCCCCTCTATGGTTTACCAAAATCGATTGTTTCAGATAGGGATGTTAAGTTCACGTCCAATTTTTGGCGCACACTCTTAGAAAATTTTAGCACTAAATTTAATTTTTCGTCAATTTTCATCCACAGTCAGATGGTCAGACAGAGATTTACAATCAGTTGGCTTTTGATGTTTTAAAGTCATATGTGCATGATCAACAGTCTCATTGGAAGCTCTATCTCCCATTGGTTCACGCTATTGGATGAGATTTCTGAGAGTGTGAAGCTTCGGCTAAGCAAGGCTCAAGAATCTTATTCACGGCAGGCTAATAAGCATCGTCAGGATGTTTCGATCAAGGAAGGGGATTGGGTGATTTAAAAATCATGAAGCAACGTCTTAAGCAAGTTGGAAAGAAGTGTCCCAAGTTGTCTTTTCGAATGTATGGTCCATTTCCTATCATTAAAAAGATAAATGAGGTTTCAATGAAGTTGCAATTGCCTAACTCATGATCAATGCACAACGTTTTCCATGTTTCTTGGTTGAAAGTGTTTCAGGTAACACCTCCAAAGGACATTTCGGAAGAAGAAGAACCGTAGATCATCAATGAAGCAGAAGTCATGGAGCAGGAGCAAGTGTTGTTGCATCGGTTTCGACATGGTTCAAAGAAGCAAGTGAGACAATACTTTTTGAAGCTCAAAGATCGCAGAACCCACGAAGCAGTGTGGGTTGATGAAGAGTTTTTCAAAGATTACCAAGAGTTCTTGGCAGAATACAAGGAAGCCATGTAGCTCGGTACCGATACCTCACTTTAAAAAGGAGGGGATGTCACGTGCACATCTAATCCTATGTGCATGTGGACAAGCTACTTCAGGACAAGGGTTCAGTTAGCATAGCTTAGGAAGTCTTTTGGCACTTTTGTGAGTCTGTTCGCAGACCGTGCATGCCCAGGCACTTGGAGTAGATGCATATCCTCTGGTTGCACACAGCATGATCATCAACATTACCACCAGGATCCATCAGGAGCATTTTCCAGTGCACAAAACCTATTTTCCCTATTTAGCCATTTTTCACTTATTATTTTTAAGTGACTTTTGTTGGGAACTGGGTAGGGCAAATGAGCCAAGGCAATATAAAAGAAAACCTAGCGCTAGTGAAGTCTCGTAGAAGAGGAAGAAGTGCATAGGCAAGTGACTTGCAGCAGGCATCTCTCTCTCTCTCTCTCTCTCTCTCTCTCTCTCAAGCAAGCAAGAGCCTTGAAGGCCTGGCGTTTTTCCAACAGGTAAAAGCCAGCGTTTCATCAGCCCCTTTGACCAACGTTTTTCAAGGCAGCACCTCAGCGTTTGTGAAGCCCAGCAGATCAGTGTTTGAAGCCAAACAAATCAGCGTTTTGAAGTGAAACCGGCCTGTATGATCCAAAAAGGGCGGTAGACTTTACTTTAAACCTTGATTTAGCTTTCACCCATTATTAGTCGTCTATTTTACTTGTATTTTCAAGACACAACAAAGGGGAGAGGGATACAGGCTGCTAGATTGCACCTGTATGAGTAGACAGACACCAGATTGGCCCCTAACTTAGGCGCCCCTTTCGGTATTTCTTTATTGTTCAAAAGAGGGAATAAACGCTGTGGTTCCTACAAGCTGCCCCGCACAAACTCGGCTGAATTTCCACTGTTCCAACCCGATTTCGGCAGCATAACTGTACTAGAACCCTTCACGGTCAGTATTCCCACGCATTGACTGACTTTCCCGACGCATACGGGCACTTTGCAAAACCTGGCGAGAATCTGCAGCACGCTGAATTCTCTGTTTTCAGCCCTGAAAATACGCCAGATCGCCTGTACAGCGGTCCCCTTGTGTCCCCGAACCTCCTGGGGGTATTAGGGTCCGTTTAGGGCCAAAACCCTAAACCTGCAAAAATACACAGCAGGCTGTAATTCACTGTTTCGGGCTCCGTTCCGCGTGCCGGTCGCATCCCTAGCAAGTCCTCGAGCTCCCGCACCTGTAGGGCTACTTGCCCTTTGAATCGGACGAGATTTCTGGCGTGAAACCTCTCCGAATTCACCTGTACCTGCGGGGGGATTAGCCGCTAGCTAATCCAGTACCTGTGCAAGAGGCTCTTGCCTCGGAAATCGCGCATGAACCCACACAACTGTACATTGGTCAAATGAAGAGCCCACTAGAGGGGCATAACATACTGCCAAAGGGGAGAGAGAGGGCAGTGCGTAGCGTACAGGGCATCACTCCTGGCACCGCACTGTGCATAAGAGGGAAAGCAAGCACTCCATAGCTCTTAACCTGTGACAAAATCTGAAAATGAGGCTCTCTCCTCTTCAAATTCAGCGCCACTTCTTGTTGCATAAGGCAAGTGCACCAGAAGGTGCCACTTGGCACTTTTACAAGCATTTTCCCGTTTCGGGGTTGCCGCCTAAAAATATCCCAACCGGTGGCCCAGTTGACTTCACGGCAGAGTAAGAAAATGTTCCCTTTGTCATTCCGGAGGTAATGACGCCAACACATTTTCAGGTCCCAAAATAGCAGTTCCCTAAATTTTAGGAGATGCTGCCATTGTATCTTTCTAGGTCATCCGACCCTCTTTGTACACTGCGGCCACATCCAGAACTGAAATGTAGCCTCTGTAGCAAAGGATTCCACTTTGGCTAGTCAATGACCCCACTTGGCTAACCATAGTCCTTGTCCAACCTTAGTGCTCTCTTGCCCTCAGGCCTGGACTCCCTCTGGACAGTTCCACACTAGCTATGCAATGCAGGGCAGTTAGATTTCCCGAGGGGTGTTTCCAAAAAGTGAAAGTAAATAGATAATAAGAAAGAAATCAACAAAAAGGATAGATAGTAGTCACACGCTGGTGACATACCCCCCTCTTGAAATCTCAAACGTCCTCGTTTGCATCTATGTCGTACATGCTTACTGTCAACACTGATGTATTCAACACGTGTCGACACATATACGACACATACATGCTCATTGTCAACCCTGGTGTATTCAACACCTCGTCGACTCATGTATTGCCTGCGTGTGAACCCTGTCCCAATGACATAGTGGTAGCTTCGCACTCTGCCATTGCTTTGAGTCACTAACTTTCCAATGACAAAATGATAGCTGCACATTTTGCCACTGTCTTATCGTACACGTTGGATCCCGTAACACTTTCGAGCATACCCAAACCGACAGTTTAAGAATGCAGTTACACATGTACTCTTCAATAGAAGCAATCACTGTATCCTTGACAAACTGACAAGAAATACTCACTTCTATAGCACTAACCAAACTTTTGGACATTCCATAAGAGCAATTGCCAAACTGACAATCTGTACAGCTCTAACATTCATGTAACAGGTATTTCATTTGAGCTCACTTTAAATACCATGTACATCATTTGTTTCAGAAGCCATTGTCACACTGACAATCCATGTAGCTTTGAAACTCAAGGGGTCAAGGTAGGCTGCAAATCGAAGGCTTCCAGGTAGAGTGATAACACAGTTGGTGACTCTGCAAGTTCACCTTCTTCCATCCACTTAGCATCCATTGGTGGATAGTTTCTGAACTTTACCAAGTAACGCCTAGCAACCTTGCCTTTCACTTTCCTTTCTTTGTGTGCCAAAATGTGTTCAGGGAGCAAGATCTCGTCAAGTTCCTCGACTTCCGGCTGATCTTCAGCTGGCATATCTTCTGGCACATCACCCACATAGGGTCTGAGAAGACTCACATGAAACGCATTGTGAATCTTCCAACTGTCAGGCAATTTCAGCCTATATGCAACATCACTGATTATGTCGCATACTTGAAAAGGCCCATAGTAACGCATGCTGAGCTTTGGAAAGAGTCTTTCCTTGCCCTTCATCTTCTTTAACCTTGCCTTTTCAAACCGTAGAAGCACCCAATCACCAAGTGAATATACCACTTCACGACGGTGACGATCAGCTGCTTTCTTTTGCTTTGCCTGAGTCCTTTCTAAGGCCACTTTGACCTTCTTGTACATTTCATCCATGTCTTGAACATACTTATCTGCTTCAAATATCTTGTCCTTTGTATGCAGTATGGGAGGAACTTTCTTGCCACCTTCAACTATCTCAAAAGGTGCCTTGCCAGTTGATGAATGCACTGTATTATTGTATGCATACTCCACCAATGGCAAATACTGCTCCCACTTTCCTTTATGCTCTGACACATAGCACTTCAGCAGATCTAGGACAGTAGAATTTGCCTCTTCTGACTGCCCATCTGTTTGAGGATGAAATGACGAAGAGAATTTGAGCGTGGTACCCATATTCTCAAACAAGCCTTTCCAGAACAAACTAGTCATGCGTGGATCACGGTCGCTAATAATCGACTGTGGCATGCCATGATACTTGAAAATATTGCTCATAAACAAGCGTGCCATCTGATCTGGCTTTATCTTCTTCCTGACAGGAATAAAATAAGCCTGTTTGCTGAATCTGCAAATAATGGTCCAAATACCATCATTTCCTGTCTGCGTTCTTGGAAGATCAAAGATAAAATCCATAGCAATACTTTCCCATGGTTTATCTGGAATAGGTAGTGGTTGCAATAACCCGGTGCCTTTTGCCTGTCAAACTTGACCTTTTGGCATATTAGGCATTCTCGCACAAAGGCATCCACATCCCTTCTCAATGTAGGCCAATAGAAGAATGTCTCAACCGCTTTAACTGTAGCATCGATACCACGATGCCCTGCATACGGTGGGACATGACTCTCTTCCATAACTTTGCGTCGCAATGGCTTTGTGACACACAATCTGCCATGCATCATCATGAACCCGTCTTTAAGAAGATAGTGTTCATGACGTTGTCCATCCATTAGTTGCTCGAAGACCCTTGCAAAATCTTCATCATTTGCATACTGTTCTCTCATATCATCAAGTTCATGATGATAAGGAATCGACACAGCTGAAATTTGTGGCTTTCTTGACAAGGCATCAGCCACAACGTTCTTCTTGCCTTCCACATGCACAATCTGAAAATGGAACATGGACAAGATATTTGCCCATCGCATATGCTTCTCAGATAACTTTGTCTGTGTCAAGAAGTATCGCAAGGTCTGATGATCCGTTTGGACAACGAAATCTGCACCTAGCAGGTAGTGTTTCCAACTTAAGAGCGCATGAATCACAGCCAGTAACTCTTTCTCATAGACCTGCATGGTCATCTCTGGCCCTTGCAAAATTCTGCTCTCATAGGCTACTACCCTGCCATCTTGCATTAGCACAGCACCAATGCTACTACCGCAGGCATCACACTGGACCACAAATGACTTCCTAAGATCTGGCAACACAATGACTGGATCCGAAGTCATCTTTTCCTTTAAGAGATTAAAAGCTGAAATCTCTTTTTGTGTCCATCTAAAGGTGACTGCCTTCTTTTGAAGAGCATGTAAAGGTGAAGCAATCTCAGCGAAATTTCGGATAAACCTTCTGTAATAGGAGCATAGTCCCAAAAAGCTTCGGACATCATGCACCGTCTTCAAATTTGGCCATGACTTGATCGCTTCGACTTTTGCAGGATCCATTCTGACACCGTCCTTTGAGACAATGTGTCCCAGAAAGTGAATCTCTTCCAGAAAAAACTCACTTTTCTTTGCATTGATGAGCAACCTATGACTGCGTAGCTCTTTGAACACAATGGCCAAGTGATGCCTATGCTCCTCTTCATTCTTTGAGTAGACTATCATGTCATCAAAGAATGTACCAACAAACTGCTGGTGTGGACGGAAAATTCTGTCCATCATCCTATTAAACGTAGCAGGAGCATTTGTGAGACCAAAGGGCATCACTAAAAATTCGTAAAGGCCAAACGTTGTTCTAAAAGCAGTCTTGTGCACATCCTCTGATCTAATGCGGATCTGATGATACCCACTCTTTAGATCTATCCTGCTAAACATAGCTGCTCCTTCTAATTTGTCCATAATATCATCAATTCTAGGTATAGGGAACCTATTCTTGATGGTATTCTTGTTCAGTGCACGGTAGTCGATGCACATACGCCATGAGCCATCCTTTTTCTGCACCAACAACACTGGAGAACAGAATGGAGATGAACTGGGCTGAATCAGCCCCTTTTCTAACAACTCCTGTACTTGGCCCATTATCTCTTTCTGCTGAGCCGCACTAACCCTGTACGGAGGCTTATTTGGTGGGCTACAGCCTGGCACCAAATCTATCGCATGGTCCTCGGGTCTCTCTGGCGGTAATTGAGACGGTAATGAATCGGAAAAACAGTCACTATACTGTTGTAAAAACATTGACCTTTCTTTATCTAGCACAGATAAATTTGATTCATCACAATCTGACACTTCACGTGCAAAAACCAAGTACGCAGAAAGATGCTTTTTCATTACAGAAGTAATAGCAGAAGCTGATACAGTAGGAATAGACTCCCCTTTAAGCTTTACATCCAGAATGTGAGTCTTTCCCCTGCTCTGTACAGTGATCTTTTTGTTGTAGGCATCCATGATTCCCTGTACACGAAATAACCAAGGAATACCTAACAACACATCACATCCGTCCAGTGGCATGATGTAAAATTCTTCAGCATCTACATAGGACTGGATATGTAGACGCAACTTTCCAATGATGGGTGTCACAGCCTCTGTATGGCCAGGACATGCCAAACCTGCCTCTGCTGTATACCCCATCTCTTCAGGTCTGATTCCCAATTTTGAAGCCAATTCTGGGGAAATAAAGTTGGCTTTGGCACCTGGATCAAAGAAGATAAGCACTGTTTGATCCCTAACCTTTCCCCATGCTCTGCAAAGCTCACTTGCATCTGAATTTGGCTTGTCGCCCACCATATCTGGCACTAGACCAGCCATGGGCTTCTTTCCCTTCCTGTCCTCCTTGTCTTCAGAATCAGCTGGCCTTTTCTTTGTAGGACAGTTGTAAGCAATGTGGCCAGGCTGCTCACATATAAAGCATTTGTTCTCTGTCCTCAGGACCTTCTTTTGCTCTTCTGACTTGCGAGGAAAACGTCTTTTCCATTTCTTTGCTGGTCCTTTTTCTGATTCAGCCGTAGCTTTGTCTTTCCCTGCGTTGGCTGACTCCTGAGTCTCTTTAGGAGCCTCATTGCGAACGTGCTTCTTGGCTGAATTTTTCTTGCCTGATCCTGCCTTGACGCCAGTGTTAAATTCACAATCTTCTCCCTTGAGCAAACCATTGCCAGTGTTTGCTACCTCGATGAGCTGCGTCAAAGTAGTGACTTTTGTCTTCGTACAGTACTTTCTCAATCCTTTAGGTAGGCCACAACAGTATTTTTCAATCTGTTCTGTCAATGGCACAAACCTATAGGAAGTTACTGGAAGTAGAGCTTTCCAAAACTTCCGATTGTAATCATCCAGATTTCTGCAAGTGGCAGCATTAAGCTGGTGCCATTCTGTCATGACATCTGCTTCGAAATCATCAGATAACCATGCTGCTGCAAAAATCTGCTTGAAGTAAATCCATGTGGACGGAGCTTGCCCTTGAAGCAATAAAGTTGTCCACCATTGTCCCGCATTCCCTGTCAAGAAAGTGGCTGCTGAAACCGGCCTGT
Organism: Adiantum capillus-veneris; assembly: GCF_014529385.1. Lineage (NCBI taxonomy): Eukaryota > Viridiplantae > Streptophyta > Polypodiopsida > Polypodiales > Pteridaceae > Adiantum > Adiantum capillus-veneris. The sequence goes on from NC_140941.1 coordinate 46,195,659, forward strand.
TCAATCCAAAAAGGGCGGTAGACTTTACTTTAAACCTTGATTTAGCTTTCACCCATTATTAGTCGTCTATTTTACCTGTACTTTCAAGACACAACAAAGGGGAGAGGGATACAGGCTGCTAGATTGCACCTGTATGAGTAGACGGACACCAGATTGGCCCCTAACTTAGGCGCCCCTTTCGGTATTTCTTTATTGTTCAAAAGAGGGAATAAACGCTGTGGTTCCCTACAAGCTGCCCCGCACAAACTCGGCTGAATTTCCACTGTTCCAGCCTGATTTCGGCAGCATAACTGTACTAGAACCCTTCACGGTCAGTATTCCCACGCATTGACCGACTTTCCCGACGCATACGGGCACTTTGCAAAACCTGGCGAGAATCTGCAGCACGCTGAATTCTCTGTTTTCAGCCCTGAAAATGCTCCAGATCACCTGTACAGCGGTCCCCTTGCGTCCCCGAACCTCCTGGGGGTATTAGGGTCCGTTTAGGGCCAAAACCCTAAACCTGCAAAAATACACAGCAGGCTGTAATTCACTGTTTCGGGCTCCGTTTCGCGTGCCGGTCGCATCCCTAGCAAGTCCTCGAGCTCCCGCACCTGTAGGGCTACTTGCCCTTTGAATCGGACGAGATTTCTGGCGTGAAACCTCTCCGAATTCACCTGTACCTGCGGGGGGATTAGCCGCTAGCTAATCCAGTACCTGTGCAAGAGGCTCTTGCCTCGGCAATCGCGCATGAACCCACACAACTGTACATTGGTCAAATGAAGAGCCCACTAGAGGGGCATAACATACTGCCAAAGGGGAGAGAGAGGGCAGTGCGTAGCGTGCAGGGCATCACTCCTGGCACCGCACTGTGCATAAGAGGGAAAGCAAGCACTCCATAGCTCTTAACCTGTGACAGAGACTTGCAAAATGAGCCTCCCAACTATAAATCACGTTTTTGCCTTCTCTATAAGTAGTAAACTGGCCTCAAAGTGCCAAGTGTCACTCATTTGTGCATTTTCCCGCTTTAGACCCTCGGGTCTAAAAATATCTCACCTGCAGCCTCTGTTGACTTGGCCACAGAGTAACAAAATGATCCCCATGTCAAACTGCACGTAATGACGCGAAGACATTTTCAGGTCCCAAAATAGCAGTTCCCTAAATTTTAGGAGATGCTGCCATTGTATCTTTCTAGGTCATCCGACCCTCTTTGTACACTGCGGCCACATCCAAAACTGAAATGTAGCCTCTGTAGCAAAGGATTCCACTTTGGCTAGTCAATGACCCCACTTGGCTAACCATAGTCCTTGTCCAACCTTAGTGCTCTCTTGCCCTCAGGCCTGGACTCCCTCTGGACAGTTCCACACTAGCTATGCAATGCAGGGCAGTTAGATTTCCCGAGGGGTGTTTCCAAAAAGTGAAAGTAAATAGATAATAAGAAAGAAATCAACAAAAAGGATAGATAGTAGTCACACGCTGGTGACATACCCCCCTCCTGAAATCTCAAACGTCCTCGTTTGCATCTATGTCGTACATGCTTACTGTCAACACTGATGTATTCAACACTTGTCGACACATATACGACACATACATGCTCATTGTCAACCCTGGTGTATTCAACACCTCGTCGACTCATGTATTGCCTGCGTGTGAACCCTGTCCCAATGACATAGTGGTAGCTTCGCACTCTGCCATTGCTTTGAGTCACTAACTTTCCAATGACAAAATGGTAGCTGCACATTTTGCCACTGTCTTATAGTACACGTTGGATCCCGTAACACTTTCGAGCATACCCAAACCGACAGTTTAAGAATGCAGTTACACATGTACTCTTTAATAGAAGCAATCACTGTATCCTTGACAGACTGACAAGAAATACTCACTTCTATAGCACTAACCAAACTTTTGGACATTCCATAAGAGCAATTGCCAAACTGACAATCTGTACAGCTCTAACATTCATGTAACAGGTATTTCATTTGAGCTCACTTTAAATACCATGTACATCATTTGTTTCAGAAGCCATTGTCACACTGACAATCCATGTAGCTTTGAAACTCAAGGGGTCAAGGTAGGTTGCAAATCGAAGGCTTCCAGGTAAAGTGATAACACAGTTGGTGACTCTGCAAGTTCACCTTCTTCCATCCACTTAGCATCCATTGGTGGATAGTTTCTGAACTTTACCAAGTAACGCCTAGCAACCTTGCCTTTCACTTTCCTTTCTTTGTGTGCCAAAATCTGTTCAGGGACCAAGATTTCGTCAAGTTCCTCGACTTCCGGCTGATCTTCAGCTGGTATATCTTCTGGCACATCACCCACATAGGGTCTGAGAAGACTCACATGAAACGCATTGTGAATCTTCCAACTGTCAGGCAATTTCAGCCTATATGCAACATCACTGATTATGTCGCACACTTGAAAAGGCCCATAGTAACGCATGCTGAGCTTTGGAAACAGTCTTTCCTTGCCCTTCATCTTCTTTAACCTTGCCTTTTCAAAGCGTAAAAGCACCCAATCACCAAGTGAATATACCACTTCACGACGGTGACGATCAGCTGCTTTCTTTTGCTTTGCCTGAGTCCTTTCTAAGGCCACTTTGACCTTCTTGTACATTTCATCCATGTCCTGAACATACTTATCTGCTTCAAATATCTTGTCCTTTGTATGCAGTATGGGAGGAACTTTCTTGCCACCTTCAACTATTTCAAAAGGTGCCTTGCCAGTTGATGAATGCACTGTATTATTGTATGCATACTCCACCAATGGCAAATACTGCTCCCACTTTCCTTTATGCTCTGACACATAGCACTTCAGCAGATCTAGGACAGTAGAATTTGCCTCTTCTGACTGCCCATCTGTTTGAGGATGAAATGACGAAGAGAATTTGAGCGTGGTACCCATATTCTCAAACAAGCCTTTCCAGAACAAACTAGTCATGCGTGGATCACGGTCGCTAATAATCGACTGTGGCATGCCATGATACTTGAAAATATTGCTCATAAACAAGCGTGCCATCTGATCTGGCTTTATCTTCTTCCTGACAGGAATAAAATGAGCCTGTTTGCTGAATCTGCAAATAATGGTCCAAATACCATCGTTTCCTGTCTGCGTTCTCGGAAGATCAAAGATAAAATCCATAGCAATACTTTCCCATGGTTTATCTGGAATAGGTAGGGGTTGCAATAACCCTGGTGCCTTTTGCCTGTCAAACTTGACCTTTTGGCATATTAGGCATTCTCGCACAAAGGCATCCACATCTCTTCTCAATGTAGGCCAATAGAAGAATGTCTCAACCGCTTTAACTGTAGCATCGATACCACGATGCCCTGCATACGGTGGGACATGACTCTCTTCCATAGCTTTGCGTCGCAATGGCTTTGTGACACACAATCTGCCATGCATCATCATGAACCCGTCTTTAAGAAGATAGTGTTCATGACGTTGTCCATCCATTAGTTGCTCGAAGACCCTTGCAAAATCTTCATCATTTGCATACTGTTCTCTCATATCATCAAGTTCATGATGATAAGGAATCGACACAGCTGAAATTTGTGGCTTTCTTGACAAGGCATCTGCCACAACGTTCTTCTTGCCTTCCACATGCACAATCTGAAAATGGAACATGGACAAGATATTTGCCCATCGCATATGCTTTTCAGATAACTTTGTCTGTGTCAAGAAGTATCGCAAGGTCTGATGGTCCGTTTGGACAACGAAATCTGCACCTAGCAGGTAGTGTTTCCAACTTAAGAGCGCATGAATCACAGCCAGTAATTCTTTCTCATAGACCTGCATGGTCATCTCTGGCCCTTGCAAAATTCTGCTCTCATAGGCTACTACCCTGCCATCTTGCATTAGCACAGCACCAATGCTACTACCGCAGGCATCACATTGGACCACAAATGACTTCCTAAGATCTGGCAACACAATGACTGGATCCGAAGTCATCTTTTCCTTTAAGAGATTAAAAGCTGAAATCTCTTTTTGTGTCCATCTAAAGGTGACTGCCTTCTTTTGAAGAGCATGTAAAGGTGAAGCAATCTCAGCGAAATTTCGGATAAACCTTCTGTAATAGGAGCATAGTCCCAAGAAGCTTCGGACATCATGCACCGTCTTCAAATTTGGCCATGACTTGATCGCTTCGACTTTTGCAGGATCCATTCTGACACCATCCTTTGAGACAATGTGTCCCAGAAAGTGAATCTCTTCCAGAAAAAACTCACTTTTCTTTGCATTGATGAGCAACCTATGACTGCGTAGCTCTTTGAACACAATGGCCAAGTGATGCCTATGCTCCTCTTCATTCTTTGAGTAGACTATCATGTCATCAAAGAATGTACCAACAAACTGCTGGTGTGGACGGAAAATTCTGTCCATCATCCTATTGAACGTAGCAGGAGCATTTGTGAGACCAAAGGGCATCACTAAAAATTCGTAAAGGCCAAACGTTGTTCTAAAAGCAGTCTTGTGCACATCCTCTGATCTAATGCGGATCTGATGGTACCCACTCTTTAGATCTATCCTGCTAAACATAGCTGCTCGTTCTAATTTGTCCATAATATCATCAATTCTAGGTATAGGGAACCTATTCTTGATGGTATTCTTGTTCAGTGCACGGTAGTCGATGCACATACGCCATGAGCCATCCTTTTTCTGCACCAACAACACTGGAGAACAGAATGGAGATGAACTGGGCTGAATCAGCCCCTTTTCTAACAACTCCTGTACTTGGCCCATTATCTCTTTCTGCTGAGCCGCACTAACCCTGTACGGAGGCTTATTTGGTGGGCTACTGCCTGGCACCAAATCTATCGCATGGTCCTCGGGTCTCTCTGGCGGTAATTGAGACGGTAATGAATCGGAAAAGCAGTCACTATACTGTTGTAAAAACATTGACCTTTCTTTATCTAGCACAGATAAATTTGATTCATCACAATCTGACACTTCACGTGCAAAAACCAAGTACGCAGAAAGATGCTTTTTCATTACAGAAGTAATAACAGAAGCTGATACAGTAGGAATAGACTCCCCTTTAAGCTTTACATCCAGAATATGTGTCTTTCCCCTGCTCTGTACAGTGATCTTTTTGTTGTAGGCATCCATGATTCCCTGTACACGAAACAACCAAGGAATACCTAACAACACATCACATCCGTCCAGTGGCATGATGTAAAATTCTTCAGCATCTACATAGGACTGGATATGTAGACGCAACTTTCCAATGATGGGTGTCACAGCCTCTGTATGGCCAGGACATGCCAAACCTGCCTCTGCTGTATACCCCATCTCTTCAGGTCTGATTCCCAACTTTGAAGCCAATTCTGGGGAAATGAAGTTGGCTTTGGCACCTGGATCAAAGAAGATAAGCACTGTTTGATCCCTAACCTTTCCCCATGCTCTGCAAAGCTCACTTGCATCTGAATTTGGCTTGTCGCCCACCATATCTGGCACTAGACCAGCCATGGGCTTCTTTCCCTTCCTGTCCTCCTTGTCTTCAGAATCAGCTGGCCTTTTCTTTGTAGGACAGTTGTAAGCAATGTGGCCAGGCTGCTCACATATAAAGCATTTGTTCTCTGTCCTCAGGACCTTCTTTTGCTCTTCTGACTTGCGAGGAAAACGTCTTTTCCATTTCTTTGCTGGTCCTTTTTCTGATTCAGCCGTAGCTTTGTCTTTCCCTGCGTTGGCCGACTCCTGAGTCCCTTTAGGAGCCTCATTGGGAACGTGCTTCTTGGCTGAATTTTTCTTGCCTGATCCTGCCTTGACGCCAGTGTTAAATTCACAATCTTCTCCCTTGAGCAAACCATTGCCAGTGTTTGCTACCTCGATGAGCTGCGTCAAAGTAGTGACTTTGGTCTTTGTGCAGTATTTTCTCAATCCTTTGGGTAGGCCACAACAGTATTTTTCTATCTGTTCTGTCAATGGCACAAACCTATAGGAAGTTACTGGAAGTAGAGCTTTCCAAAACTTCCGATTGTAATCATCCAGATTTCTGCAAGTGGCAGCATTTAGCTGGTGCCATTCTGTCATGACATCTGCTTCGAAATCATCAGATAACCATGCTGCTGCAAAAATCTGCTTGAAGTAAATCCATGTGGACGGAGCTTGCCCTTGAAGCAATAAAGTTGTCCACCATTGTCCCGCATTCCCTGTCAAGAAAGTGGCTGCCTTGCGGACCTTTGAAGCCTCTGTAAAGTTTCCCCCTGCATAGGCCTTGTCAAACTGCTGGAGGAATGAAAGAGCCTTCTTCCTGTCATCAAACCCTGTAAAGGTCGTGAATGACACACCTTTGCCACCTTCTTTGTACGGAGTTGGCCTCTCCAGCGGCGTTAAATTGTCATATGGAAGTGACTGAAACATGGGAACACTATTAGGGTTCATCTGTGTTCCTTGGCCGCTATTAACTTGACCTGGAAATGCCATATTTGGCTGCTGATTTGTAATTCCAGCCATACCAAAATTTGCTTGTGGCATCCCAAATTGTCCCTGAGTGCTTTGAAACCCTGGTTGCATACCCATGACACTGTACATGGGGTTAGGCATCATCGTTTGAGCACCCGCAAACACTGTTCCTGGCGTATAAAACTGATTTCCAGGTGCATGACCAGCCATGCTCTGAAATACCGATCCACCTCCAAAATAGCCAGGGTGTACTGAAGGTGGTGGGAAGACCTGTTGCATAGCCTGTAAGTTGCTTCCCTGCCCATTAGAACCAGCTATAGGCTGCTGAAAGGTGGCGGGCTGAATTGGTACAGCTTGAAAAACTGGCATCTCAGCCACCTGTTCTTGCACCTTAGGCATACGTTGTGGAGACTGCATGTTCTCCGTCAAGTGTACAGGTGTTTCCATTGACTGTGCGGTATGAATCACCTGTGCTCGAGCCTTAACAGGCTTTTGAATATGATCCAGTGACCCAACTTGCTGAGACGGAACAGGAGGTTGCAGAAAGGCTAAAAACCTTGGGTTCTGCATTACTTGTGTGAACATAGCCACAGCAGTAGCCAACTGGGTCTTGAATATATCATCATCAGTCTGTGGTGGTCTTGAGGACTCACCCACTTCATGTGTCTGTTGACCCTGTGAAGAGGAAACCTCTTCAGTCACATCATCTGGTCTGTCAGCCATAATTACAATTCCCTGTGTCTGGTCTATGATCCCCTGTGTCTTCAAGCCGAAAACTGACCAAGGCTCACTTCTATGGGAAAAAGTGATTTAATCCCGTCGATGGAACCATGTAACCGGCCTGTTCAATCCAAAAAGGGCGGTAGACTTTACTTTAAACCTTGATTTAGCTTTCACCCATTATTAGTCGTCTATTTTACCTGTACTTTCAAGACACAACAAAGGGGAGAGGGATACAGGCTGCTAGATTGCACCTGTATGAGTAGACGGACACCAGATTGGCCCCTAACTTAGGCGCCCCTTTCGGTATTTCTTTATTGTTCAAAAGAGGGAATAAACGCTGTGGTTCCCTACAAGCTGCCCCGCACAAACTCGGCTGAATTTCCACTGTTCCAGCCTGATTTCGGCAGCATAACTGTACTAGAACCCTTCACGGTCAGTATTCCCACGCATTGACCGACTTTCCCGACGCATACGGGCACTTTGCAAAACCTGGCGAGAATCTGCAGCACGCTGAATTCTCTGTTTTCAGCCCTGAAAATGCTCCAGATCACCTGTACAGCGGTCCCCTTGCGTCCCCGAACCTCCTGGGGGTATTAGGGTCCGTTTAGGGCCAAAACCCTAAACCTGCAAAAATACACAGCAGGCTGTAATTCACTGTTTCGGGCTCCGTTTCGCGTGCCGGTCGCATCCCTAGCAAGTCCTCGAGCTCCCGCACCTGTAGGGCTACTTGCCCTTTGAATCGGACGAGATTTCTGGCGTGAAACCTCTCCGAATTCACCTGTACCTGCGGGGGGATTAGCCGCTAGCTAATCCAGTACCTGTGCAAGAGGCTCTTGCCTCGGCAATCGCGCATGAACCCACACAACTGTACATTGGTCAAATGAAGAGCCCACTAGAGGGGCATAACATACTGCCAAAGGGGAGAGAGAGGGCAGTGCGTAGCGTGCAGGGCATCACTCCTGGCACCGCACTGTGCATAAGAGGGAAAGCAAGCACTCCATAGCTCTTAACCTGTGACAGAGACTTGCAAAATGAGCCTCCCAACTATAAATCACGTTTTTGCCTTCTCTATAAGTAGTAAACTGGCCTCAAAGTGCCAAGTGTCACTCATTTGTGCATTTTCCCGCTTTAGACCCTCGGGTCTAAAAATATCTCACCTGCAGCCTCTGTTGACTTGGCCACAGAGTAACAAAATGATCCCCATGTCAAACTGCACGTAATGACGCGAAGACATTTTCAGGTCCCAAAATAGCAGTTCCCTAAATTTTAGGAGATGCTGCCATTGTATCTTTCTAGGTCATCCGACCCTCTTTGTACACTGCGGCCACATCCAAAACTGAAATGTAGCCTCTGTAGCAAAGGATTCCACTTTGGCTAGTCAATGACCCCACTTGGCTAACCATAGTCCTTGTCCAACCTTAGTGCTCTCTTGCCCTCAGGCCTGGACTCCCTCTGGACAGTTCCACACTAGCTATGCAATGCAGGGCAGTTAGATTTCCCGAGGGGTGTTTCCAAAAAGTGAAAGTAAATAGATAATAAGAAAGAAATCAACAAAAAGGATAGATAGTAGTCACACGCTGGTGACAGCTGCCTTGCGGACCTTTGAAGCCTCTGTAAAGTTTCCCCCTGCATAGGCCTTGTCAAACTGCTGGAGGAATGAAAGAGCCTTCTTCCTGTCATCAAACTCTGTAAAGGTCGTGAATGACACTCCTTTGCCACCTTCTTTGTACGGAGTTGGCCTCTCCAGCGGCGTTAAATTGTCATATGGAAGTGACTGAAACATGGGAACACTAATAGGGTTCATCTGTGTTCCTTGGCCGCTATTAACTTGACCTGGAAATGCCTTATTTGGCTGCTGATTTGTAATTCCAGCCATACCAAAATTTGCTTGTGGCATCCCAAATTGTCCCTGAGTGCTTTGAAACCCTGGTTGCATACCCATGACACTATACATGGGGTTAGGCATCATCGTTTGAGCACCCCCAAACACTGTTCCTGGCGTATAAAACTGATTTCCAGGTGCATGACCAGCCATGCTTTGGAATACGGATCCACCTCCAAAATAGCCAGGGTGTACTGAAGGTGGTGGGAAGACCTGTTGCATAGCCTGTAAGTTGCTTCCCTGCCCATTAGAACCAGCTATAGGCTGCTGAAAGGTGGCGGGCTGAATTGGTACAGCTTGAAAAACTGGCATCTCAGCCACCTGTTCTTGCACCTTAGGCATACGTTGTGGAGACTGCATGTTCTCCGTCAAGTGTACAGGTGTTTCCATTGACTGTGCGGTATGAATCACCTGTGTTCGAGTCTTAACAGGCTTTTGAATATGATCCAGTGACCCAACTTGCTGAGACAGAACAGGAGGTTGCAGAAAGGCTAAAAACCTCGGATTCTGCATTACTTGTGTGAACATAGCCACAGCAGTAACCAACTGGGTCCTGAATATATCATCATCAGTCTGTGGTGGTCTTGAGGACTCACCCACTTCATGTGTCTGTTGACCCTGTGAAGAGGAAACCTCTTCAGTCACATCATCTGGTCTGTCAGCCATAATTACAATTCCCTGTGTCTGGTCTATGATCCCCTGTGTCTTCAAGCCCAAAACTGACCAAGGCTCACTTCTATGGAAAAAAGTGATTTAATCCCGTCGATGGAACCATGAAACCGGCCTGTATGATCCAAAAAGGGCGGTAGACTTTACTTTAAACCTTGATTTAGCTTTCACCCATTATTAGTCGTCTATTTTACTTGTATTTTCAAGACACAACAAAGGGGAGAGGGATACAGGCTGCTAGATTGCACCTGTATGAGTAGACAGACACCAGATTGGCCCCTAACTTAGGCGCCCCTTTCGGTATTTCTTTATTGTTCAAAAGAGGGAATAAACGCTGTGGTTCCTACAAGCTGCCCCGCACAAACTCGGCTGAATTTCCACTGTTCCAGCCCGATTTCGGCAGCATAACTGTACTAGAACCCTTCACGGTCAGTATTCCCACGCATTGACTGACTTTCCCGACGCATACGGGCACTTTGCAAAACCTGGCGAGAATCTGCAGCACGCTGAATTCTCTGTTTTCAGCCCTGAAAATACGCCAGATCGCCTGTACAGCGGTCCCCTTGCGTCCCCGAACCTCCTGGGGGTATTAGGGTCCGTTTAGGGCCAAAACCCTAAACCTGCAAAAATACAAAGCAGGCTGTAATTCACTGTTTCGGGCTCCGTTCCGCGTGCCGGTCGCATCCCTAGCAAGTCCTCGAGCTCCCGCACCTGTAGGGCTACTTGCCCTTTGAATCGGACGAGATTTCTGGCGTGAAACCTCTCCGAATTCACCTGTACCTACGGGGGGATTAGCCGCTAGCTAATCCAGTACCTGTGCAAGAGGCTCTTGCCTCGGCAATCGCGCATGAACCCACACAACTGTACATTGGTCAAATGAAGAGCCCACTAGAGGGGCATAACATACTGCCAAAGGGGAGAGAGAGGGCAGTGCGTAGCGTGCAGGGCATCACTCCTGGCACCGCACTGTGCATAAGAGGGAAAGCAAGCACTCCATAGCTCTTAACCTGTGACAAAATCTGAAAATGAGGCTCTCTCCTCTTCAAATTCAGCGCCACTTCTTGTTGCATAAGGCAAGTGCACCAGAAGGTGCCACTTGGCACTTTTACAAGCATTTTCCCGTTTCGGGGTTGCCGCCTAAAAATATCCCAACCGGTGGCCCAGTTGACTTCACGGCAGAGTAAGAAAATGTTCCCTTTGTCATTCCGGAGGTAATGACGCCAACACATTTTCAGGTCCCAAAATAGCAGTTCCCTAAATTTTAGGAGATGCTGCCATTGTATCTTTCTAGGTCATCCGACCCTCTTTGTACACTGCGGCCACATCCAGAACTGAAATGTAGCCTCTGTAGCAAAGGATTCCACTTTGGCTAGTCAATGACCCCACTTGGCTAACCATAGTCCTTGTCCAACCTTAGTGCTCTCTTGCCCTCAGGCCTGGACTCCCTCTGGACAGTTCCACACTAGCTATGCAATGCAGGGCAGTTAGATTTCCCGAGGGGTGTTTCCAAAAAGTGAAAGTAAATAGATAATAAGAAAGAAATCAACAAAAAGGATAGATAGTAGTCACACACTGGTGACATGAAGCCTCTCAAATCAGCGTTTTTGAACCAGCATATCCAGAGTTTTTGAACCAGCATATCCAGCGTTTTGAACCAGCATAGGCAGCGTTTTTGAACCAGCAAGGGCAGCGTTTTGCAGCAGCAGAACTCGGTGTTTTTGTAGCAGCAAATTCAGCGTTTTTTAGCAGTACAGCAGATAGAGGATCAGCTAGAAGATAGCATTTTCAGCCGTCATCATCGCTGCTCTCGTCGCTACCGTCGTCTCTAACCTAGACACACATTACATCATAGTCTCATGACTTGCATCAATATCTTGTACCAGATTTGTGCAATCAATAGCGTAGACCTCTCTCGCCATCGAGAGAGGGGCCCGTGGAGGAGGGTTTGACAACTTGTCTGGTGTCGTATTCTTCTCTCTCCATCTCTCAGTCTCAACATCTTCATTCATAGTGTTTATCCACTTTATTTGTGATCACTTGCACTATCTCATTAAAGGAACAGAAGGCTCTCCCTTCCATAAGTAAAAAGGAACCTTGAGCACACTTCGAAGCACTCATCTTGAGCAAAGTTCAACATTCACTTCCGCTACAGCTTACATCTTCCAAGAAGAATTCACTTTTCTTAGGATTGACAAGTAACCTGTGTGACTGCGTAGCTCTTCGAACACAATGGTCAAGTGACGCCTATGCTCCTCTTCATTCTTCGAGTAGACTATCATGTCGTCAGAGAATGTGCCAACAAACTTCTGATGCGAGCAAGAAACCCGGTCCATCATTCTATTGAACGTGGCAGGACCATTTGTAAGACCAAATGGCATCACTAAGAACTCATAAAGACCAAATGTCGTTCTAAAAATGCACACAGCATGACATTTAGAACCTATCATGAGCATTTTACAGTGCATAGAACCCTTTTTGCCAAAATACACATTTTTCAATTATTATTTAATAAGCGACTTTTGTTGGAAAAGTGAGTAGGGCAAAAAACCTGATGCATTGCTTGGAAACTGGTTCCTTGTCCTTGTAACGCAACATGCGGGCTTGGAAAGGTGGCGGGCTGAATTGACAAAGCTTGTAGAATAGGCGTCCTAACCACCTGTTCATGGACGTAAGGAACTTGTTTTGGAGCCCTTGACTTCGCAACATGCGAGTGATCCCTCTCCTGCTAAGACGCATTTCCCTATCTCTCACACGGACAGAGATCATTAGACTCATACGTTAGGATTTGATTCAGGTAGATAGCAGGAGCACATGGATACAACCGATACAGGAGTTGGGCACGACGATGACTTTCTATAGGGAGCATCTTCTCCAGCTAACAAAGGATGGATATGTGATCAGACTGGCCTATATGGACACTCATTTATCCTATGGAATACGATGTGCTATTGGTCAGATGCGCACATCATCGCATCAGCTAGAGATTGAGACTAGCAGATTTTGGAGAGTATCAGTAGAGGCCAGAATATGCCAGTTGTGTCTCATAGAGCCAGAGACAGAGTTACATCACATTTATCATTGTCCGGTATACTATGAGATACGCGGCCGCTTTCATTGTCTATTTAGAGAGGGCTTTCGACCATTGGCTAGAGTCATGGATCAGAGATGCCTCGAGTTGTTTTTGCTAGAGCTGTGTAGACACAGGGAGAGTCTCCTGAGGAGATCAGGCAGTGGGAGTGCATGACGTGGCAACCCTGCAGATGACGTGGACAACAGTACGAATTTCCGTGAATCGCACTGGCATGCTGACGTGGCAAGTGTACAAACTTCCGTGTTTTGCGCTGACATGCCACATGGCAGGCTGTACGGGTTTCGCCTATAATGTGCAACAGACATGAATGATGGTGTATGGCTCAGGATGAGTGAACAGTAAGTGCTCAAGGTTCCTTCTACTGACGGGAAGGGAGAGCCTTCCTTGACTTTATGAGAGAATGTGCAATGACCAAACACGAGAGTGGAATGCAAACTGTGAGTGAGAGTGCAAGAGAGTGCTAGAGAGAGAGAGAGAGAGAAGAGACGACACCAGATGGGGTCCCAAACCCCCCTCCAAGGGCCCCCCTCTCTATTGCTAGAGAGGTATTTGCTGTAGATTGCACGCACAAAGTTTGGTACAATGCTTCTAAATGTTGTGGTACCTGACGACGACGCTGATGTCGACTACGACGCCGACAACGACGATGTAGACAACAACAATGATGTCGACGACGACGATGGTGACGTTTTCTTTAAATATGTGCAGAGGGCTCATTCTCTGGCAAGCTTCAGTACGACAGGTGCTTCAGAGGCTGGAGTACCGGCATTGTACTGAGTTCAAGTAATATAAAGAAATACCGAAAGGGGCACCAAGGTTTGGGGCCAATGCTCTCTGGGCGGAACTTCGCCACTCCCCGTGTCGTCTATCTCTTTCCGTTTAGTTGTTATTTGAAGTGCTAAAAGTCTACTGAGTCTGTTCTTTTCCGTTGGCACGTGGTGCATGTCTTGTGACACTGCACAACCCAGCAAGGAAAATATAAGGGAGTATCCCATGGGCGCCTAGCTCAAGTGGACGGCCGGCCCCAAACTCGAGCGGCCAGACAAGGTAAGGCGAACGGCCAAGAAGTGGGTGGCCGGACAATGCAGCCTATATGCATATGCTATGGGTGGCCAGCTCGAAGGCATACTAGCCGTACATGCATGCCCTAGACCTGTGAAGCATCAGAGTGGTGTAAATCTAACACCCCCTCTCAGCACCTGATGCTGAACAAACCATGTGAAGTCGAAGATGTGAGGCAAATGATGAAGATGTCTGCTGCAATGTCCACTCAAGGATACTCCATGAGTGTAGCAGCAGTCTAGGGTGTCCCAACCTCCGAGAGATCTCCATGGTATAGTGCCATCACGAGCAGTGTAGAAAACTGTTGTACTCCGCCGATACAGGGTGAAGATACTCCGGTGAAGGTCCCGAACTGAGTGTGAAAACAACTCCTTGTCGTAAAAGAAGTGCCAATAGACCTACAAGTGTTCTCTCCAATAGTGTCTGTAGTCAAACCGTCTAGAGAAAATGGGGAAGCCCAGGAACCGTCATGAAAATGACTGGAAGCCTGTCAATGCATGAGCTTGCAACCTAGTGTGGCCAAGTGGCCAAGCTGTGAAACTCCAGGAAGGCCAGATGTAGCAATTTGCGCCGTAAACTCCTCCGAAACAAGGAAAAGACTAAGCAGTCTGCACTATAGAAGCTACCGTAAGCTGCGGCAGTCACCGAGAGACCGCACGGACCACCATCGATGGTGTCCTGTCAGTAGGTAGGGTAATCCAAGATGAGGGGAAAGCCAGACTCAACAGTCTGCACTATGAAGGGCCTCTGAGAAGAGGTGTGGTCAAACCAAGCTGTCTGCACCTTAATCATCGTGTATGAAGAAGGGAAGCCAAACTGAGCAGTCTGCATTGTGAATAATCTTTGAGAAGGGGAAAGGCCATTGTAACAGACTTGGACACTCCAAGTCAAGAATCAACCGCGACAGCACCAAATAACCACTTCAAAACAATTCACAGATCACAACAGATTTGCACTGGCCCGGTTGATTCTTGACTTGGAGTGTCCAAGTCTGTTTCAGCCATACCAATCTCTCTACACTGTCTTACCTGTATCTCCTGCCTCCAATCCTCCGGTGTCAACCAAAACAAAATCCGCGCCAACAACGCCACCAAACCGCATCTCGGTGTGGCTCTCAATATGAATGAGCTGGAAGTGGCCTACTGCCAGTTCAGGGAATAAATCTGCTGTAAGGTTACCGAGGGTGAGTGTAAGCAACTCTGAAGGTAGCAATCCAAATGATCAGGAGTATAGAAGAGCAACTACATTACCATCCAATCCAAGCTCCAGGTGACTCCGGATGTAGTCACATGATGCTTGATCTCCCGCATCTCTCCAAGAGAGTCCAAAGTACTGAAGTCCCACTCCAGTCTATAGATCCAAGCAATGAACCTGTCCAAGAAGAGATCCAAGATCCTCTCCCTGAGTCCATGTAGATGCTCCTGTGTTGATCTGACGTGTCGAGATCAAGTGATAAGTGTCTATCCACCCAAGATGGTGGTGTCTTCTCTGGGAATGTTGGAGTCCCATATGCCATGAGCATGGCCATATCTCGTGTGAACTCCTCTGATGAGTGCATAGGTGTGTCCATAGCAAACCACAAGTCACCACCCCCGCTGGAGTCTCGCAACCGCTGAATGATGGCTGGAATGAACAAATCTCCCAAGGATAGTACGCCTGTAGATGATCAAGCCGATGTAAAAGCTACCGTGTACTGCAACAATCACAGAGAAACCGCATGGACCACCATCGAATGGTGTCCTGGCAGGAGGTAACTTCATTCTCTGTGAAAAACACAAGCCAAGAGGATGCTATCCACCCAAAAACGCAACTGCGAGGTGATGGAAACGCCGCTGTCCAGCGATTTTCAGCGTGCTCGTACGCTCCCGGCAGGGTCCAGAGTGGTGCAAGGGGTCTAGGGAGGGTGGGGAATCGATGTAGCAACCCTGGGTGGTCTGAAAACAGAGAAAACAGCAAGGAAGTATGGCTGTAAACAGTGGTATATGGAGAGGATTAGGGGCCGGTAAGGCACCGGATGACAAACGGGTGATGCGAAGGCAAGACCAATAGAACGGGAAGCCCAGCACTCCCTCCATGCTGCTGAAAACGCAGGTATGTGCTCCAAAAAAACACCAGCACCCCAAAACGCTGGGAACGCCTGAAAACTCAGATGGAGCAGAGGAGGGTTTTCGCGACGAAAGTGCCTGAAAAGGCTGGCGCTAGCTGCCAGGAGGTTGATCGCCATGTGAAGCTGCAGAAACGCAGGTGGAGAGGAAAATCTCCACGATGAAAACTCAGCATGTCCCATCGCTTGCCTGGCTCATGCAAATGTTGGCTGATCTTCTTCTTGGGAGGGAGAACCTGATATAGAAGGTGATGCGCCCGGGCCCCGGTCCCAGACCATGAAGAACTGAAGCACTGATACCATGTGAGAGTGCACGTGTGCGGAAGCGTGAGAGAGGAGAGGAGAGAGAGACATTAGACAACAAACGCTGGTGTAGGGGCAGAGGGGGCAATCAACCCCCCTGACTACTTGAGTAAGAGACCAGTACAATGCCAATCGTCTGTTTGTGGGTACCCCCCCCCCCAGGCCTCACATATATAGATGCCCAAGAGGAGGTCGAGCGGTGCAAAGGAATGCTCCACGACCCAGCAAGGAAAATATAAGGGAGTATCCAATGGGCGCCTAGCTCAAGTGGGCATCCGGACAAGGTAAGGCGGCCGGCCGAGGAATTGGGCCACCGGACAATGCAGCCTATGCATATGCTGGGTGGCCAGCCCGGAGGCATACTAGCCGTACATGCATGCCCTAGACCTGTGAAGCAGCAGAGTGGTGTAAATCTAAAAGTTTAAGGCCCCATGGTTAGCACACAAAGAGGCCATTTGGTTGGTAGCAGGCCTCATGTTTCTTGGGGTCCCATGGCGGAGAGTCCAGCCCGCACTCTTGGTGGCTATAGTTTCAAGCCTTCCTGAGGAAATTCAGAGCATCCAGCTACGAGGCATGAGGGGGGTGCAAAGCATGTGTCAGGATATTACAAAGGCTATACCAGCTGAGTAGCATACCCCTCTTGAGATAGCAACTCCTAGATAGATGGGGCCCTTCACGCAACTGGAGGTCCTCATTGCAGTTAAGTCAGTGCCCCACATGTTCTTCGAGATTCAGGGAGAGGGTCGGCTTCACAGAGTCTTAGTAGAGACCCCACAGGTTGCAGAGTGCTGTTTTCACAGGATTCGAGTTGTGGGTATCTGTGAGAGGACTTGTGCCATCGATCCTGACCCAACAGATCTTGAGTCTGGACACTTGCAACTTTGGGCTTGGGAGAGCTGCCCTCTGATACGAATGCAGTGGGACCCGGGAGAGTGGTTCTGGCGAGATCCTTTCTCTTCAGCCGATCACCCAAGGACTCCTTTTTTCCAACACACAGGTCGCTTGGGGTGTCACATGACACATCCCAACCCTATGTGTCCGTGGACAAGCTACACCATAAGAGGGTTTCCGTCAAGTCCAATCAAGTTAGATTAGAAGTGATCTGGCACTTTTGTGAGTCTATTCGTAGACCGTGCATGCCCAGTCACTCAGATAGATGCATATCCTCTGGTTGCACACTGCATAAGCATAAGCATTTCCATCAGATTCCATCAGAGTCAGTTTGGGGATTTTTCAAGTGACTTTATCCCATTTTTCCCTATTTTTGACATTTTTCACTTATTTATTAAGTGACTTTTGTTGGGTACTCAGTAGGGCAAATTGGGTAAGTTAATATATAAGCAAACCCAAGTTAGCACAAATTGGCAGATGAGCAAAGGCACAGCAGGCTTCCCCAAGCAACAGGTGTCCCTCCCTCTCTCAGCAAGACCCTCCCCAAACCCTTGGCGAGGCCACTCCACCCCGAGCCAGCGTTTTCACCATCGCTTGCTTCTCCCTTCCTTGGCGTTTCCCAGAACCAGCCCATTGCCATCCAAGTCCCCACTTGCCCTGGCGTTTTCACCATCCTCTGGCAGCAGCTCCAACATTCTACTAACGCTAGCTACCCATTGCAGATTCTCAGCGATTTCAGCATCGAAATGCAGCAAAGATTCAGCCCTTCAGCCTGTAGAAAAACCAGCGTTTTATCCTCAGTTTCAGCCATTGAAAAACGCAGCAGAGTATCAGCGTTTTCAGCCGGCAGCAGTCCATTAAAAAACGCAGCCTTACCCTAGATCCCAGTGTTTTCTTTCAGCCTAAAACCATCGACAAAAACAGGTATTTTCAGCCACAAGAATCAGCCCCAAGATCGCCCGATTTTCAGCCATCAAGCCCCTTGTGGACAGCAGATAGAAGAGGACCCAAATCAGCCCCAAATTCATCGTCGTCGTCATCGACATAGACCCCATTTGCATCAGTCCATGCATCATCATTGTACACCTTTGTGCAATCAAAGTTAGACCACTCTCGCCGACGAGAGTGGGGCCTTCGGAGGAGGGTTTTACAACCTCTCGGTGTCGTATCTCTTCTCTCTCCTTCTCTCAGTCTCATTCACTTGCACGCACAATCCACTCACTTTGTTCGTGATCATAGCACTCTCCATAAAGACGGAAGGCTCTCTCCTTCCCTAAGAACTAAAAGGAACCTTGAGCAATAAAGATCACTAATCTTGAGAAAATACAACATTCATTCTGCTGCACCTTACATGGGGCGACACATATTGGAAGCACGGAGCGAGGCTCGCCCAACTGCAACACTTCACTGGTAGAAGAAGGGTCTCACAGCCGAGTTCTTGTCAGGTTTCTGGGAGTGGTTGTGGGACAACAGGCAGACGAGGAGAGTTACTATGTTTTAGTGGCTAGTAGCGCACATGACTACAGGAGTTGGGAGTTGGTTGGTACACAGTAGCTTCTCTGCAGCATGTGCAGCCTGCAGCCATTCTTTGGAGAGTCAGTGTCACTGTTTGTGGGACTTCCCCATGGCACAACAAGTTTGGCTTCCGGTTCTTCGGCTAATGCCAGCCCTTTCCACATCGCGACAGTACACTTAGGGTGCTACATCCTAGTCCACTCTCATAGGCTCTGCGCTCCATTTTGAGTTGGCTTCCACTAGCAGGATGATAGTGATCTAGGAGGGCCGACCTACACTTCAGCTTGCCACAGAGCTCATCCCCCAGGAGTCGTACAGTGATAGAGAGTGGTGTTGGGAGCTCGTCTGCGCCCTGACACTCTGGTTCATCTGGCTGGCCCGCTGCTTTCGCATCTTCAAGGCGCCCTGTTCCACCGGTAGAGACTGTTCGTGACATTTGGCTGGAGCTGGTGATTCATACACTCAGGGGTAAATTTGAGAGACTTCAGGGCAGCTCCGACCGCATGCGGGAGCACCGAGAGGCTTTCTTGCGACTTTGGCGCCTTCTTAATCCCATCATGCAATGGAAGCTGTTTTACACTCTCTTTGTTCCCTTGATCTGATAACCTTCTCTATGCCAGGCATCAAAATTGCCAATTGTGTAGGAAACAAGGATAAAATCCAATGCTTGGAAAGGAGGAGGAAGGGTTTTTTTTTGTTTGTAAGTGCGAGTGTGTGTGTGGTTCAGGGTTAAGTCCTATGCAGCTATTCTTATCATCGATGGATGATCACATTCACGCACAGGTGGCTCAATTCAGCAATCAAAAGACCAAGACCTTATCACTAAACAACTGACAGGAAATCTGAATTTCAAAATTCGCACATAAAAGAGAAGAAAAAACCAACAAGCAATCTGCTGAAAGTAAAAAGCAGATGTGTACCTTCGAAAATTAGCATTTCGAGGAGCAGTAAATGCTGTGCCAGAGATTTGTTCTGCGTAGAGCCCATAAGGGCAAACAAGAGGGTTGTTTTGGCCGACTGGTAGGGCCCCAGGCAACGCTTCAGTGGAGAAGTGGTTGCTAAAGCCGCTCTGGTAGAGCAAATCCTGGAACTCTTCATCGTCTTCCCGAGAGGTGAAGCTTGCCATAGCCAAATTCACACTTCTCTGCTAGTCTGTACTTGGAAAGCTCCGTAAGAGCACGCGGTAGAAAGGACTCGTCAAGGTAGCTCTCAGATTCGAATTTACTAATAAGGAGAACTCAACGCCCGACCAGGAGAGTCCTCCACGGCGGTCGTACTGACTCATCAACCATAGCTTTCCACCCTGAAATCCCAAGACATTTTAGACCCCGCTCCCACGTTTGCAGGCAAAACACATATGTATATATATTGCCTCTCAGATTCTTAAACCAACTAGTGTCCAACCTGTGTGTTGCTGCGGCCAAGAAAAGCATGGCCATTGGATCACACACACACACATTTGTAGGTGTGGATAAATGTCTGTATGTACACATGTGGAGAGAGTGGATCACTCCAAAAAGATGACAATTCTCTCTCTCTCTCTCTCTCTCTCTCTCTCTCTCTCTCTCCCTCCCCCCCCCCCCCAAAACTCTCTCTCTCTCTCTCTCTCTCTCTCTCTGTCTCACACACACACACACACAAGCACATAGAGTTTTGAGGTGGAGACTTGTCTAGTAGATCTTCGAGATCTCTCTCAATGAATAAAAAGAGGAAACTATAATAACCATTGACTGTGGTGGATTGGTTAGGAAAATTCCCTCTTAAAAACCAACTCTTAAATTAAAGACTTGTCAGGTTAGAAATTTGAGATCTGTTAGTGTGCTCCTATGATATTAAAAATTCTCTCTCTTTCTCTCTCTCTCTCTCTCTCTCTCTCACACACACACACACACACACACACACACACATACACATACGTGCTGGTGCACAACCCCTTAATTACCCTCTTTGTTTCCCTCCATCAGTACCGCTATGGGAAAATTTAAACCCATAAGGAGCTACCACTATTCTTTCTCTCTCTCTCTCTCTCTCTCTCTCTCACACACACACACACACACATGCATGCATACTGGCATTCAACCCTGCGATCACCCTCTCTATTTCCCCCCATCAATCTTTCTCTTTTGATAGAAAAATGGAAGCCCATAAGGAGCTGCCACTTCTCTCTCTCTCTCTCTCTCTCTCTCTCTCTCTCTCTCTCTCTCTCTCTCACACACACTCACACACACACACTCAAACTTAGGAAATTGTAATTGGAAGCGTGCATACGAATTGTCTCTACAAAAATGTATATGTAATACAATTCTGACAATTGATCCTTGTTGATATCTTCTCCAGTAAGGATATGCTCAGTTTGCAGGGCCTTGATTTCTTTATGTGGAATAAGTTTTCAATATAAAAAATCCTTCAAGAAATTGATGTCTCTATATGAAATAAATCTTCAGGAGCTCTATGTCAAAATGCAATGTCTTATGTAGCACAAATGCAAGAGCCTCTCCCTAGAGAAAGTCGTTGAAATCATTATCTAGATATTCAAATTCTAATGGTAATATAATTTTGTTCACATCACCTAATCTCATAAGCTTCGTTCTCAAATGACACTTTTCATTTTCCTCAAATGAACCACCCTTTGCTTTATTTCGAGCCTCAAAAGTACCACCTCAATAGCCAACAGTGTAACCATCTCAATCTAGCACAATAGTTTCTCCCTCTTTTGGTGTTCACAACCTTGGATACTTTAGCTGTAATCAAGACTGTATTAATGTATATTAGGATACTTTATCTTTGGCTTTCTATCATCTATCCCTCACAAGGATGACATGTCTACAAACTGACACTCTTTTATTTTATGGAGTATGTGAAAGCCGAAGTAGCGAGTGCTAGTTAGATAAAGCATTTTTCATTGAAAAATGCATAACTCCCTTTTTCCTTGAAATGGTATGTAGTTGCTTTAGGAAGGTTGCTAGTTTGCCAAGGAATCTCTCTCTCTCTCTCTCTCTCTCTCTCTCTCTCTCTCTCTCTCGTGTTGGTGTCCCATGCAAGGGTATAACAAATTTTTGATAGGTACACCTCTCCTCTTTGTGCATAGCTTGTGCTCAAGTTTGTGAGAGAGTGATCATGGATGTACTAAGCGTGCATCTTTTCAGTGCCTCTTGTGCCCTTCCATTTTGGGTATGTTGGAAACCTGTGTTTACAAAAAGAAACAAAGTTTAATGTACCTTCAGTCGGCTAAAATTATAAAACCCGGGCTACATTCCAAGCTTGCCTTGAAGAAAATCAATAAATTTTGCAAGTGTTAATGTAAATACTGACAATTCTTCAAGTATCAATGTTACCAACAATTCTTCATATTTTAACCCCAAAATTGGAAGACTTTTATTTTTGCCCTTATTTATTATATTACTTCAATTAGGAAGAATAGTATAAATAGATGAAGCATTTCATATCGTAGAATTGACTCCCTTTTTTAAAAAACAATATGTAATTGCTTATGAAGGGTTGTCAACTTGTTGGGAAAACTCTCTCTCTCTCTCTCTCTCTCTCTCTCTCTCTCTCTCTCTCTCTCTCTCTCTCTCTCTCTCTCTCTCTCTCTCTCTCAGTGCAGCCGTTTTTTGACCTAGTAGACAACAGTCCACTCTTTTGATCATAACTTCTTCATCCGAACTCCGATTTGGGTGATCTATAGCCTCAATCGAAGAGCACGAAGTCCTCTACGCATTGATGTAAAGACAGAAATTTTCAGAGTTATGGAAGGCGTTTCTGTAGCAGCATTTCCGAAGTGAACAGGTTCAACAAAATTGATTCTCATCTCCTATTTTACATACAATGTCTTCCGGCACTCGCAAGGGTTCTTCTTCTTCAACAAGGTCCACAACCATTGTGGAAAATGATCCAAAATCTCCTAAGTGTGGAGATAGCAACACAACCACCCAACCAACGACATCGGAAACCATGATCATGGCGTACTTGGTATCATTGCAAGAGACCGTAAACAAACAAGGCGAAGACTTACGAGCACTTGCAATGGAGAATGGCACACTAAGGGTACTTGTGGTTGAGAATGAGAATCTCAAGAGGACACTTGAGATGCAAACAACACGTTTGATGCAACTTGAAGAGGAAGTCAAGGAATGTAAACGCTCTCTTGTGGACTTGAATGCTTTGAAGGAGCGGATGAGCAAAGTAGAGCATGACCATGTATTGAAAGAGGAGAAATTTGACACTATGAGCCGGGATGTATGCGACATGAAAAATGTATGCACAAACAAGTCTTGGGCTGATGTATGTGGTAGCAATGTGGTTTCTAATTCCTCACTCATGCAAGCTATGGTTCAAACAAAGAATGTTGAGAATGTAGATGTGGAGGAGTTGAAGGAACGGGAGCGACGTTCCAAGAACATTGTTATTCGTGGAATTCCCGAAGAGAAGTTAGAGACACCTCCTTCTCTTGCCATTGTTATTGAAGATTTCTTCAAAACCCACTTTGGCATGTACGGAGTTATGGTCTATGGAGCACATAGAGTGGGGAAGCAAGGAGCTCCTCACTCGGGAGAACGGCCAATTGTATGCACCATGCCGGATAAGACCAAGCGAAAGATTATCCTTGATAATAGTTGGATCTATTTGAGGAATACAAAATGTTTTGTATGTGAAGATCGCACTATTAAGCAACAAAATATGCGTCGCAAGGCATATGAGGAAAAGAATAATAAAAACAAGGAAATCTCTCATGAAGAAAATGTGCCCAAGGAGGAGGCAAGTCTCTCAAGCAAATAGGGATGCGTGACCTATGAGACCGAGTTACAATTGAAAATATGATTTTGGAATTGTAATGGATACCCATGGAATGCGGGGGTTGGCATTGATGAACTAACAAGCAAAGCCGATGTTGTACTTCTTGTTGAAACTTGGGAGCATGATACACAAAGGATTAACGGCTTCGAGGATTACAATGTACATTCATTGATGTGGTCAAAGAATCTCAAGCAACGAAGAGGACAAGGAGGTTAGCATGTATGGTTAAGAAAGGATTGGAAGATTTTGTATCAATTGTGAAAGATGACAAGTACAAACGTTATGTATGGCTGAAAATTATGACACCAAAAAGAGCACCCATTTTTGTAGCCGGTTGCTACATTCCTCATCATGATTCTCCCTTTTATGCTTGCATGGATAGAGATCAACCATTTTCTGATTTGGAAGAGGACATTGCTTATTTCAAAGGTGAAGGTGATGTTATTGTATTTGGGGATATGAATGCTCGCACAAAAACATTGCAACATGATACTCAACAATTTGATATGCCATACATTTCAAGGGAGTTGGAGGAAGTTCACTTGTATGATCGTACTTCAATGGATGAGAAAGAGCCGGATCACTATGGAAAGTTACTTTTACACATGTGTAATAGCACGGGTATGCTCATTGCCAATGGTGTATCTTTGTGGAGTGGAACCAATGGATTTACATGTAGAAGACATAATGGGGATAGTGTGATTGACTATATGCTACTCTCTGAAGCCATCATGTATCGCATAAAGAGTTTTATGTTTGGTCAATGGACCCCGGAATCCGACCATCGCACCTTATGTATTGACCTTTCATGTGGAGAAGCAACTAAGCATGATAATCTCAGCCAAAGGAAAGAGAAGTTATCACTATGTATGGATTTCAAACGGGCACCAATGTACATTGAAATGGTTGAGTAAAAATTATGGATGACAAAGCTTCAATGTGATGCACCATTGGAAACTAAATGGGAAGCTTTCAAGAAAGCTATTTGTTCTTGTGCGGAAGAATGCTTTGCCATAAAGCATCTCCATGGTATCAACAAAGATAGATTACGCAAAAGGTGGTTTGATAAAGAATGTCAAGATGCTCGAAAGTCCTTGATAAAGCTTGATGCAACTATGGACAAAGACAACTATCAAAGTCATTTGCATACATACAAGGCATTGATTCAAAAGAAGAGAAGAAGATGGGAAGTAAAGCAACAAGAATTTCAAGTCCAAGAAAAGGCACATGCATGTGGAAGATTTTGGAGAAACTTGAGAGGCAAGCGGGTTGAGAATTTTGGTAACTTGAGTCTAGTGGATATGTACACACATTGTAGGCAATTATATGAGCAAGAAAATACTGAAAAAATGCCATTTTATGGTTCACTCCCATGTATGCCGTCTTTTTTTACTATTGAGGATGTATGCGGTGGGCTTGAAACGTTGGCCACTCGCAAAGCGGGAGATCTTCAAGGTATCAAGCCGGAGATGATCAAATGGACGGGAGATTTTACCCATGAGTGGATGTGTGATATGTTCAACCTTGCACTTCAATATGGTATGCCTTATGATTGGAGTACTAATTGGGTTAAGCCTTTGCATAAAGGAGGGGATGTAAAGAATGTAAGAAACTACCGGACTATAATGATTGGGTCTCTTATGGAAAATTTATTTGGGTGCATAATGGAGATGAAATTGAGTGATTGGGCTGAAGCGAATGACAAGCGTGCAAAGGGACAAGCGGGTTTTCGTCGATGCCATAGCACCATTGATCATCTTGTCACTCTTCGTGTTCTCATGGAGGAAAGTCGGTTGAAAGGCAAGCGATTGTATTGTTGTTTTGTGGACTTTAAGAAAGCCTTTGATATGATTCCACGTAACAATTTGTGGAGAAGGATGGAAGAACTCCAAGTGCCAAGTGATTTTATGCTTGCGGTTTCTCGAATCTATGAGAAGGTGATTTGTCAATTGCGCATGGGAAGAGAAATTTCAGAAATTTTTGTAAGCACTATTGGGGTTAAACAAGGATGTCCATTGTCACCAACTCTCTTTGGTCTATGCATCGATCAATTGGAACAAATGATACTTGACTTTATGCAAGAACAAGGCATTGAAGAGGTCACTATTTGCAATGCGGTAATCATGCTTTTGTTGTATGCGGATGATGTAGTGCTTCTAGCACACACTTTAGAAGATGCACAAAAGCTTACGGTTGTCCTTGAGAACTTTTTCTTGCATAGTGGACTGATTGTAAATGAATCCAAAACAAAGGTTATGCTTGTGAAAACCAACCATAAGGAGAAGCCATGCATTGTGTACAACAACGAGACACTTGAAGTTGTTGAGAGCTTTAAGTACCTTGGCCTTGAGGTTCCATCCAATCACAAGTGGCATGAATGTGCTATGCGTCGTTTGGAAGCGGGAAAGAGAGCATATTATGCATTTGAGAACATGTGTAATGCGGGAAACATCAAGTGTTGGGTTCTCAAGAAGTATCTTTTTGATGCATTGGTGACACCGGTTCTTCTTTATGGAGTTGAAGTGTGGGGTGGGAGCATCTCAAAGTCTACTTGGAAAGAGTTTGAGAATGTCCAAAAGCGTTTACTTACAAACTTTCTCCAAGTTAAGACACAAACACCATATATGCTCCTACTTCTTGAGTCAGGATCTCTTCCAATTGAGGTTATGGGCATGGAAAGGGTTGTGGAGTACATGATAAAGATGCGTCAAAACCCCTCACATCGACTTCCTACAATTGCATGGGAAGCAAGCAAAAAAGTTCAAAAGACGCATAAAAGCAAGATCTTGAGCACGGGATGGATGAAAGACATAAAGAAGTGGTTTGGGAGATGGGATGCATTACACTTGCTACATGATGCTTCAATTGACTCTCAAGTGAATGAAGCTTTTCTACAACGCCAATGTATTATGGCTTGGGAGAAATCCGGTGGGTCACGCTTCATACATTACACCACCTATATTGCCCCCAACTACAAAACCATGTTCTTCGTTGAGAGAGGAAACCGTACTCACACTTACATGCTTGAGCCTATTCCCTTGTCCGCGATACGCACTATCGCAGCAATTCGGCTTAGCTCCCATTTCCTTCGATGCGAGATAGGGCGTTGGGGCAATGGAGAAGAGTCAAATCGATTGTGCACATTATGCTCACTGCAAGTTCGAGAGTCTGAGTACCACACACTACTAGAGTGCTCAGCTTTTGATCACATCCGAACTTGCTTCTCTCACATTTTCAGCCATAACTTAGACCTACACACTTTCCTCTCCCAGCCAAAGTGTGGGCTCTCCATTGCGACTCTCATCACTACAATTTTGGAGCATCGAGAGTCACTCATCAGCCGTACACATACTACATCACATGTAACTTTGGTCCCATAGGTCATATTTGACCTCCGAGGATGATAATAAAATCTATCTATCTATCTATCTCTCTCTCTCTCTCTCTCTCTCTCTCTCTCTCTCTCTCTCTCTCTCTCTCTCTCTCTCATGCCAGTGTCCCATGCAATAGTGTAATAAATTTTTGACAGGTCCACTTTCCTCTTTGTGCATAGCTTGTGCTTGAGGTGGCAAAAGAGTGACCTAGGATGTACTGTACATTCAAGTTTTTAGTGTCTCTCATACCCTTCCATTTTGGGTTTATTCGAGATCCGTGCTCACAAAAAAGGGCTTAGTGTATTTTTAACCTGCTAAAATTGAAAGATCCAAGCTACTTTCCAAGCTTGCCTTTAAGAAAAATGACAGTTCTTCAAATTTTAACCTAAAATCTAGAGGAGTTTTATTTGTGTCCTTATTTATTAAATTACTACAATTAGAAAGAATAATATAAGTAGATGAAGCATTTCTTATCATAAAATTGACTCCCTTTTTTCTTGAAATAATATGTCATTGATTTTGGTTGGCTACCTGGTTGTTGGGGAAACTCTCTCTCTCTCTCTCATGTCGGTGCCCCACGTGAGGATGTACCAACTTTTTGATAGGTGCACGCCTCCTTTTGTCACATACTATCCTTAGGGTGGTAAGAGAGTGACACTGGATGTACTAAGCTTGCGACCTTCTACATCCATCATGCCCTTCCATTTTGGGGCTATTTGAGACCCATGTTTACAAAAAACTAGGGTTTAGTGTATTTGTAACTGGATAAACTTACAAAATTTGGGCTATATTCCAAGCTTGCCTTCAAGAAAATCGGAATTGTTTTCCAAGTTTTAGTGTAAATATTGCCAGTTTTTCAAATTTTGACTTGAAAATCAAAAGAGCTTTTATTATGCCTTTATATATTTATAATGTTTGCAAAAAACCAAGGTTTACTATATTTTTAATCAGCTGAAATTGAAAAATATTGGCTAGTTTCCAAGCTTGCCTTGAAAAAAACTGGAAATGTTTTGCAAGTTTTAGCGGTAATTTCTCAAATTTTGGCCTAAAAACCAAAGTTTTAATTGTGCGCTTACTTCGAGTATGATTTTTTTTTGGCAAGCCTAGCAAATTAGTTCGATTAGGTTTTTTTTTTTTTTTTTGGAAAGCCCTATTTGAGACGTCACATGCCACATGCTTATGTTGTCCCATGTGAGGCACATGTGATGCCAGCCTGTTGTGAGACCATCTGACTTTGCCTCTTTGGGTGAAGTTGTAACATGTAGTGTACACGACCTCGAGGTTAGTAGAATAGCTATGCATTAAGGTGCCAATCACAAGGTTTTTGCTTAGCATTACCTGACGTGTGGAATCATGGAGAGCTTAGCATGTGCTATTCTCAGGACTTCCTTCCTTTTTCTTTGTATGGTTCATGGTCCATGTTCATATGGGCACAATGTTTCTCAATATAATGAGATGGCCTTGTGATGGCACCAATACATGTACCTGGTTATGGGTTACGCTTCCTTGTAAGATAGCCTTGTGAACTGGTATGGTCAATTGTGTTTTCTGCTCATGGAAATGGCAATGAGGCTTAATTATTGGTGGTGCTTTTAATCTATTAACCTTTTTGACTATTGCTATAGATATTTAAAATGATAAAACATCAAAATAGAGTCACCCTTCAAATTTGAGAGCTCTCTTGGATTTGTGTAAAAATAAAAGGGGGGTTTCTTTAAAGCATTCAAAAGGAAAATTAGAGCCACTTTTCAAATTGCCTTCAAGAGGAAAAATAGAGTCACCCGTCATTGAGCAGTGTTATGCTTGCACGGCTCCTCTCTCTCTCTCTCTCTCTCTCTCTCTCTCTCTCTCTCATGTTAGTGTTGCATGTGAGAATCCAAAAGATTTTCAATAGGTACTTCCCTCCTCTCTTTGCAAAGCATGTCCTCTGGGTGGGGAGAGTAATCTTGGATGTACCAAGCATCCAAATTTTCTACGTCTATTATCCCCTTCTATTTTGGGGCTATTCAAAATCAGTGTTCACAAAAAACCAAGGTTTATTATGTTTTTCACCAGCTTAAATTGTAAAATCCCAGATAGATTCCAACTCAAGTGGGTCACTACAATTAAAAAAATACCTATCACATGGGTTCAACATTGTGGATTATTTTATTATATACTTCTTTCACAATTTTACAAAAAAAGGGTGTTGAACAACTATTCTTGTAAAAAACTTTACAAATTGAATAGAAAAATGTTCCCTTTTATTAGTGAGAAATTCACAGCTAAGGGTTTTATAAATATTGCTTGAACACACATGATGTAGGTTTTACATATAGTGACCTCTCCCCGAGAATTCCACCCTTCATTGAGCAGACGGTTATGCTTCCAGGGCTCCTGTGTGTGTGTGTGTGTGTGTGTGTGTGTGTTGCACGTGAGGATCTAAAAGATTTTCCACATGTACTTCCCTCCTCTCTTCGCAAAGCATGTCCTTAGGGTGGGGAGAGTAATCTTGGAT
Organism: Adiantum capillus-veneris; assembly: GCF_014529385.1. NCBI lineage: Eukaryota > Viridiplantae > Streptophyta > Polypodiopsida > Polypodiales > Pteridaceae > Adiantum > Adiantum capillus-veneris. The sequence goes on from NC_140941.1 coordinate 46,224,942, forward strand.
GTACCAAGCATCCAACTTTTCTACGTCTATCATCCCCTTCTATTTTGGGGCTATTCAAAATCAGTGTTCACAAAAAACCAAGGTTTATTATGTTTTTAATCATCTTAAATTGTTAAAATCCAGATAGATTCCAACTCGAGTGGGTCACTACAATAAAAAAATACCTATCACGTGGGTCCAATGTTGTGGATTATTTTATTATATACTTTTTTCACAATTTTACATACAAAGGGTGTTGAAAAACTATTCTTGAAAAAAACTTTACAAATTGAATAAAAAAATGCTCCCTATTATTGGTGAGAAGTTCACAGCTAAGGGTTTTATAAATAGTGTTTGAACACACATGATTTAGGTTTTACATATAGTGACGTCTCCCCGAGGAATTTAAGCTTACCTTGAAGAAAACAAGCAAAAGTTTGCAAGTTTTATAAATGCCATCAATTCTTCAAAAGTGTGCCCCTTATTTACTTTAAATTATTTCGATTATGAGAAAAGATTTCGTGCGGCGCCCCCCCCCCCCCCCCCCCACACACACACACACACATACACACATCCTTTCATTTTGAGATTGTTCGAGTCTGGTGTTAGGTAAGAAGTAGGCTTTAGTATATTTTTTAAGGTCTAAAATTACAAAATCTTAGCTAGATCCCAAGTTTGCCTTGAAGTAAACCGCTAAAAATTTGCCACTGCACATACAAACAATTCCTTAAATTTTTAAGTTTTATGGCCATTGGCCTTTGAAAAGCAACGTGGAGCCATGGCTTTCACAAGTATAAGTAAAGTATGCCTTAAAAGAAAAAGTAAAGTCAATCCCATTTTTTTAAACTTGTCAGCTTGAAAGCTGAAATGGTTCACAGGTTCCAAGATTAGATAAATGAAACATTTTGCAAAGTTTTTTTTGAAGTGAACCAATGAGTGACACGTGGATGCCTTCTCTTTGCTTGAAAAATTTAAGCTGCTTCATATATAACTAGTATGTGACCCGCTCGTTGCTGCGGCCAAGGAAACAATGCTTCTATTTTCATAGGGTTATCTTCTCTTCCAAGTGGAACACTGTCAATACTCTCTTCCTACACGTATAGTCTATCGCATTTATAAAAGTGATGCATGACACGACCTCTTAATAGATGCTGCAAAGCATTCTTTTGATACCAAGATTGGAAGCTTCTCATAGACATTATTTTTCATGTGGTTCTAGCCTTTGTTCAACAAACTTAGGAATGCTCTAATTCTATTGGGGTGTGTGTGTATGTGTGTGTGTGTGTGATATATATATATATATATATATATATATATATATATATAGAGAGAGAGAGAGAGAGAGAGAGAGAAATTCCTTCATTTGGTCTACCTTGATCTAGCAATGCTACCAAGCTTGATTATAGAGATTAGATAAGTTAGCATGGTGTGAAGAGATGAAATCTAAGAGAATTCAATGTAATAATAAAACTTTTAGCTATAAATGGAGTGAGTTCTAGAATTGGTTTCAATGATAGGAACGCAATTGGATTCAATATCTCTGCTCCACTCTCTTACTTGCTTCTATCCTTGTACGTATGTATGGATGTATGTATACATATATATATCTATATGTACACATAGTACACACACACACACACATACACACACACACATATATATATATGCTTGAAGTGAAGATTTGTCACATAGGTCTTGAGACATCATGATATGTTCCAATTATGTCTATATGTACACATAGTGCGCGTACACACGCACACACAAGCGCAGACACACACATATATATGCTTGAAGGAAAGATTTGTCACATATGTTTTGAGTTTGTCATATTTGTCACAGAGAGGCATCTTGCTATTGTTCTAATACAATAAGTATGACATTCAAAGTTTAGATTGTTCCTACACGCGAGCATTTTGTTATGTCTTCCTCTCTCCTCTTGCGTCATTTGTTAGACTTTGCATTTCAACACATTAAATATGACACTTAACAATTGTCCTCCCTCCCTCCCCCCCCCCCCCCCCCCCCCCCCCTCTCTCTCTTCTCTCTCTCTCTCTCTCTCTCTCTCTCTCTCTCTCTCTCTCTCGCGTTGATTTTAGATTGGCACCCTTGCCTGCCAAAATTTAAGGAATTTATAGAGTTTTAAGCATGGCCCACATGTTAACTCTTAAAAATGAAAAGAACAAAATATCCAAGGATTGGTAAAAGGCCTATCAACTAGAAAATCTCTCTAGCCATTTTGGGTGTTCTCTCTTGTTGATTTTAGATTGGCACCCTTGCCTGCCAAAATTTAAGGATTTATAGATTTTTAAGCATGGCTTACATGTTAACTCTTAAAAATGAAAAGAAAAAAATATCCAAGAATTGGTAAAAATCAATTGGGAAATCTTTCTACCCATTTGGGGTGTTAATGTGAGGGTTGGTCTTTGTCGGGCATTTAATCCATTTTCTACGGGTGAAAAACTTTAGCTATCCTTTAAAAAATACACTAATGCCAAAAAATAATATTTTGAAAATTTGAAAAGTGCGTGAGCTCAACGGTAAAATCTTTCTTTCTCTCCCTCCCTCATAAATATACATGTGTATGCACACATGCAATGTGATGGTCTCTCTCTCTCTCTCTCTCTCTCTCTCATGGTCAATAATGTGGATAACGATCCCTGCATTTGCATGTCATGTATGTCCTCAAAGCGAGACAACCCCAAGTCGATGTTAGGCGAGCTTTTTTATTTTTCTCAAGCTCTTTAAAGAAATACATACTTTCAAAATTTTGTAAAACATATCAACATTGGTCTTGAAAAAAGGCCCTTGAAAAGATAAAACCAAATATATCTTCAAAAATTACATTTTCATTAAACAAAAAAAAATCACTACATTTTTTCTTTTTTGTTATATCTTCAAAAAGTAAATTCACATCAAGTAACAAAATCTCCACTAAAGTTATCCCCTTTGTTTTATGTGCAATCAAACTTCAACATCTATACTATATATAATGGAGCTTAAAATTTTCAAGGAAGGAGAGGGCCTCCATGTGTCAGTCATTGGTTCACTTGAAAAAGAACTTTACAAAACATCCAATCTAATCTATACTATATATAACGGAGCTTAAAATTTTCAAGGAAGGAGAGGGCTTCTAAGTGTAGTCATTGGTTCACTTGAAAAAGAACCTTACAAAACATCCAATCTAAGTTAACATCCAATCTAAACTTAAAAAGTAAAAGTGAAGGCTAAGATTTATCATGGAAAAGTGTGAAGGATAAGTTCCTTGGAATTGAATGAAAATCTTTTTAACAATGTAAAGTCGAAAGACTTTTTACTCTCCATAGAATAAATGTACCAGTATAAATGCACACAATAACAAAAATGTAATTTTATTGGAGATTGTGTTTTTTGAAAAAAACTTGATTTTTGAAGATATATTTGGCTTTATTTTTTTAAGGGGCTTTTTTCAAAGCTAATATTGATCCATTTTTAAAAATTTGTGCAAGTTTTATTTCTTTAAAGAGATTAAGAAAAAGAAGAAAGCTCGCCTATCCATGCGTCTACTTGGGGACTATCTTGCTTTGAGGACATGCATACAAATGAAGGGGTTGTTATGCACGTTGGTGACCATGAGAGAGAGAGAGAGAGAGAGAGAGAGAGAGAGAGAGAGAGAGAGAGAGATTGATTTAACTATCAAGCTCACGGGGACTCTGTCTCACTAGGGACACCCTTGCTCTTTGAATTTCCAAAATATTACAATTTTCTTGTGTGTGTGTGTGTGTGTGTGTGTGAGAGAGAGAGAGAGAGAGAGAGAGAGAGATTTAACTATCAAGCCCACAGGGACACCGTCGCTCTTTGAATTTCCAAAATATTACAATTTTCTTAAAATTATAGTGTATTATTTAACGAGTAGCTAACATTTTTAGCCTATAGAAAATGAGAAAAAAAGCCTTGAAATGGATAATACGCCCACCAAAATCAAACTCTAACATTGGCATCCTGGAAGGGGAGAGAGGTTTCTCAGTTGACGGGTCTTTTACGAGTTCTCGGATATTTTGGCCTTTTTATTTTTAAGAGGTAAAATGCGGCCATGCTTAAGATTCTATAAATTCTATGAATTTGAACAAGCATGGATGCCTATCAAAAATCAACCGTATAGAGAGAGAGAGAGAGAGAGAGAGAGAGAGAGAGAGAGAGAGAGGATAACTTTTTAGTACCCAACAAATGACACTGCAAGGAGAGAGAGAGAGAGACAGCGAGAGAGAGAACTATTTAAGGGTGTCGAAAGAATGCAAAGTGACATTAAAGTTTTAACACACGACAAGTTTTTCAACTATTGAATACCTATTGGGAGGAGGATAGAGAGAAGAAGAAGATAAAGAAGAGGATTTCTAATGTCATAAGAACAATCCCTCAAGATCAATCCAACAACTTGGGTGAGGATAAAGTTGTTCATGTTTCATCTTCTAACTCTCTCTCTCTCTCTCTCTCTCTCTCTCACACACACACACACACACAGGTCTTGAACTTGAGACCATTGAATAGATAGTTGAGATCTCATCGGATAGGTGGAGAACTTAAAACATTGTGGAAACGATCTGATGAGATCTGAAAGATTTATTTGATGGTCTCAAGTTCAAGACACAGAGAGAGAGAGAGAGAGAGAGAGAGAGAGAGAGAGAGAGAGAGAGCAATCATATTTTTTAAAGAGATCAAGAAAAAGGAGATCGCTCACCCACACGTCAACTTGGGGTCGTCTTCAACCGCAACGTCAATTTGTTAACTACTCTGCCATAATGACAAGTGTGTGTATGCACACACGAGCTCGTGTTTTTAGACACGAGCTTTATGCAAGATGCTATCAAGCCAGCACACACGCGCACGCACACACGTGTGTGTGTGTGTGTGTGTGTGTGTGTGTGAGAGAGAGAGAGAGAGAGAGAGAGAGAGAGAGAGAGAGAGAGAGAGAGATTGAGATTTGGAGGGGAAATGAGGGAATCAAATGAATTTTGAATTTCATGCTTACTATACTGGAACAATAGAAAAAGGCTTCAAGATCTATGCACACACATAGACACATACATACACACACATATATATAGAGTTTGACATCATGAGAACAACCGTAACCACTCTCAAATATATATCCATAGTCTTAAATGCAAGTGCACACTGTCTGTGTGTGTGTGTGTGTGTGTGTGTGAGAGAGAGAGAGAGAGAGAGAGAGAGAGAGAGATCTCACTTATGCATGTCATCTCTATAGCATTTCAATTTTATCAAATGCTTCAAATATTTGTTATTCTTTCTATGATGCTATAATATTCTATAACTTCTTTATTACATTAAAAGTTTCCTAAACTCTTGGCCCGTACACATATAACCCTCCCCTTCTACCCTTGCATAGTACCTTGATGAAAGAGGATGCTCGCAACTGAAAGTATCAACAAAGAGTGGCAACCTTGTGTGTGTCTCCCTTGACTAGTCTCTCTCTCTCTCTCTCTCTCTCTCTCTCTCTCTCTCTCTCTCCAAGCCCTTGAGACCTTCTTACACTTGCCTTTTGTAGCCAAAGCGACCTACTTTGGCCGTAGCAACACGCGGGTCACATACTAGTTTATTTTATGTGGGATAGAAAGTCTCTAAACTTTACATTTGAAAAGGCTTGTCACTTTTTACATTATGAAAAGGCTCTTCTTACATTTTGAAAAGGCTGTTATTTCTTACAATCTTACGCTTTACTTTTGCATTTTAAATTAGATGTTTTGTAAGGTGTTTTTTGAAATGAACCAGGGAGTGACACGTGGACGCCCTCTCCTTCCTTGAAAATTTTAAGCTGCATTGTAAAGAGTATAGATAAAATATAGATGTACTTATAGAAGCGCAACCATAACAAAATGGTGTCATCATCATCCAGAATCGAGCTCGAGCACACGCCCTTGAAAGTTCTAAAGCCTCTACAGTAACTATCACGAAACGTTGTTCTTGTTGTTGCATTAGTGTCCGATGTCTATTCCCCACGTCTCCGACCCTTTGCACACCCCTCTTGCTCCCTCATCGCCAACACCTGTCAGCGCACATCTGCCCACGTCGACTCCTGTGCCACCCGTTTTTGCCTTCGATAAAAAAGGGGCATCTTGTGAGATACCCCCTAATAAACATTTTCCAAAGAATGTGGGCACATACTCATGGGATGCACCGTGTTAAAATGGCCTCGAGTATGGGCCCATATTTGAACCCCTAATTATTGAAGAGCAAGGATTTTCCATGAGCTATCGTGGGCTTCTCAATGTATATGCGAGAAACTAAAAATATATTGCAATTTGGTAGCGATCACTTGTAGTTTATAATATTGTACATTCAACTCACACAAGAACACATGTGATCACACGCACATCATGCGATGTGTTTAGTTAGCATTCACATTGAGATTACGCTGGGTTCACTTGGAGCTTACATTAAATTAACTAGTAAAACGGCACAGCCTTTGGCGGCGGCATGGCCCGTCTTACCCTCAAACCCCTTGCTCTTACTTAGCATCTCTCTCTCTCTCTCTCTCTCTCTCTCTCTCTCTCTCTCTCTCTCTCTCTCTCTCTCTCTCTCTATGCATTGTTCCTCAGTCAACCCCTCAGTTGCACGAAGCCTCCTCATTCTCTACTTGCTACCTTCAACTGCTTCCCGCTCTCTTGTGATCGTAGCTAAGTGAGACTTCAAAGATAGTGCCCTTAGTCTCACTAAGGGATGAGTAGTGAGGATGTCATGCTCAATGAAGGATGAGTGGCAAGGGTAACACTAATGTTATTTGATTCATATTGATGGTGATGGCGTATGAAATCAACCTTCTACTCTGCACACTGCCTTGCAGGTTAAAGGCACCTACAACATGTTGCAACAAAAGCATGTTGCTTATCTTGCCCCTCTAGCAAGTAGCACATTAACTATAATAATTCTGTCGAGAGATGCAACCAACAACATCAAGGAGCAAAGTAGTCAGGTTGTAGCGATGTTCTAACTTATACAGCTGAGTAAGTTTTCAACTCACTAAGACAACGCAACTACTTCGATGTTGGTCATGCCCGTCAAAGCTCCATGTGCCTGCAGTCCCATTAACAACCCTACAATACTCCAATTTGTGGCCACACTTTTCATCAAACTGTCAGACTCATATTGGGAGGACTCATCATTTTCAAACACTTCACCAAAAGACCACATTGAGGGGACTTGCATTTCTTGCACCACACACACACACACACACACACACACACACACACACACACACACACACATAGCACTTCACCAAAAGACCACATTGAGGGGACTTGCATTTCTTGCACCACACACACACACACACACACACATAGCACTTCACCAAAAGACCACATTGAGGGGACTTGCATTTCTTGCACCACACACACACACACAGAGCACTAATTGGAGCGAGCTTGTAGGTGGGTAGGTGGAGCTTAAATTAAAGGAGTCACTATGATGGTGAGTGAGTGATCACGTGGACAGGTATGGTGATTTGAATATTCTGGACTGGAATGGAGCTTTTCTCCCCCAGATCTTGCTCACTGGCTTGAAGTTGGGAAATACCGACACGTGTAAAGGCTACTTCTCTCTCTCTCTCTCTCTCTCTCACTCACACACACACACACACACACACACACACACACACACACACACACAACAAGGTTAGAGTAGGGGAGCAAGAGAAAAAGGCTCATCACTTCTTATCTATGCAATTGAACCCTTGGTTGTGTTACCATAACATGATTCCAATCACTATACATCCATCTAACACATAATCCCATGCTTGCACCTTTTTGCATGCTTGTGTCCACAAATAACAAACATATTAGAGGGTTTCATAGTATAGTTGTGAAGCTTTCTAATAAGCACGTTGAGTGAAAACGAGCGAAAGCCACATTTGAAGGTGCAACGTCCAACATGATAAAGCTCATCCAACATGATAAATCTCAGGAAAGGAGGTAAATTTTAATGTGTACATGAAAATGAAAATTGTCATAATAACTAATATCTAGATCTCCTAAATGATTTTCTCATGTTAAACTGATCATTTAATATGGGGAAGTGCCAGGGGAGAGAAAGCTAGAATATTGGTAAGGCTGGCAGATGAGGCCACAGTAAAGGAGGGAGAATAGGGATCCAAAGGGGGGCCATCTGCAGAAGAGCTATGTACATGAAATGTGCTCCAAAGACCCTAGGGTGCAGCACATTAAGACTTCCAAAATGCTAAGGTTCCAAATTCAAAGTGTAAGTCCAAAGGGTTAAAGCTTATGATAAATTGGATGGTTTGTGTACTCTCCAAAGTCAACACACATCCCTACACATGAGGGGGCGAGCCCTAAAGGTAGGGGGATGAGAGAGAAAGACTAAAATGTAAAGAAAGAGGATGCAAGAGAGCTACACAAGACAAACACACTGTTAAGTATGGAGCCTGATTTACCCTTGTAATTTTCTGTGGTTAAAGTGCACTTTTGTAAGGCCCCCATTATGAGGAGAAGCCATCGTGCGTGAAGGTAAATCACTCACCGGAAACCAAAATTTTCACAGCCAAAAACCAGGGGCAACTTTAGGGGCCTCGGGGACGGACGCCCCCGAGACTTTTTTTTTCCCTCGTTAGAATATTTCTTTTTGCCGGAATATTATGGCCGGACGGCGGCCGGAAAGTGGTTGGAAAACAATCGTCGGTTGGCCGGTGGCCGGTAGTCAATGGCCGGTGGCCGGTGGCCGAATTCAAAAGCGGACTTGTCTTCTCAAGGGCGGCCACACATGGGCGGATTGGAGGGTCCGATTTGGACTTATCTACACAAGGGCGGCTACACATGGCTGCCTCTCATGAGAGAGGAAAGCCCTTTTGGCCTATAAAAGGAGGCCATTTCTATACACATTTCATAGTGTGAAGTTGATGCAACAAGGTGAGTGTGAGGTAGTGAGAGTGAAGCAAGGCGGGAGCTCCATTAAGGGTATAATCCCTTTGTAAACTACTTCTTGTTTTGAAGTACTAAAGCCATTGAGTGGCTGCTTTCCCGTGGACGTAGCCCACATTGGGTGAACCACGTATATCGTGTGTACTCTCTCTCTCTCTCTCTACTCTATAGTCTCGTGTATGTAAATCTGTCTCTCTCCATTAAGTAATCTACTCAATTATCTATTTAGCTACGTCTTATTTCCTAACAACTGGTATCAGAGCAAGGTTTGCTCGTAACTAAATTATCTCAAGGAAAGGATTCCTTGAATTAAGTGGGAGTTAAGGCGGAGGAAGGGAAGCTCAAGATTGAGAAGTTCAACGGCAAAAACTAACAACATTGGAAGATGCAGATTGAAGACTATCTCTACCAGAAGGACCTCTATTTGCCACTAGGCGGTCTTGCAAAGAAGCCCGCAACGATGGCAGATGAAGCATGGATTGTCCTTGATCGAAAGGCACTGGGAACAATCCGGTTAAGCTTGTCGTCAACGGTGGCCTTCAATGTTTCGGAGATGAAGACCACGGAGGACTTGATGAAGTCACTTGACGACTTCTACGAGAAACCATCGGCATCCAATAAGGTATTTCTTATGAAGCGCTTGTTCAATCTAAAGATGGCAGAGAATGGTTCAGTTGCAGAACACATAAATGACTTTAACACAAACATAAGTCAACTTCGATCGGTGAAAATCAATTTCGATGACGAAGTGTGAGCTCTCCTTATACTATGATCTCTACCGGATAGTTGGGACAGCCTTGTGATGGCTGTAAGTAATTCTATCTCTGGTACAAATACTCTTAAGTTTGATGATGTTGTGGGTGTTCTCCTAAGCGAGGAAATACGAAGGAGAAGCACAGGAGAATCATCAAGTGTTGCATTGTCAGTGGAAACAAGAGGAAGGCCTAAGGAGAGGTTCAAAAGCCAAAAGGGTCGTGATCGCTCAAGACGGAGCAAGTCACGCACAAAGTCAGTTCTTGAATGTTGGAACTGTGGCAAGAAGGGCCACGTCAAGAAGGATTGTTGGTCCAAGAAGAAGAAGGAGACTGAGTCTCAAGACAACAAGCCAACATCGGAGGCCAATGTGGTAGGTAAAGTAGAGCAAGATGCTCTAATTCTCTCATTAGACAATGTGTCTAATTCCTGGATAGTAGATTCCGGGGCTTCATTCCATGCGACACCACACAAGCAACATTTCCAAGACTACACCAAAGGTAATTTTGGGTATGTATACTTGGGAGATGATGAAGCTTGTGAGATTGTTGGCAAAGGTACAGTTTCTGTCAAAACTGCTAACGTAAATGAATGGAAGCTTAAAGATGTTAGGCATGTTCCTTCTCTTCGCAAAAATTTGATCTCTACAGGACAATTGGACGATGAAGGTCACAACATTGCATTCAGAAACAAACGGTGGAAGATCTCAAAGGGATCTTTGGTGGTTGCCAAGGGAGAAAAGGTCGGTACACTTTACTTGTGTACTGTTAGCACGCAACCTTCAGCTTGTGCAACAACTACAGAAGTTGACAGTGCGGTGTGGCACTACCGATTGGGGCATATGAGTGCCAAAGGAATGCAAATCCTTCAAACAAAGAAGCTTCTACCAGGTTTGAAAGAAGTGGACTTAGAGTTCTGTGAAGATTGTGTTTGTGGTAAACAAAAGAGGGTAAAATTTCAAAAATCAGGAAATAAAAGAAAAAAAAAAAAACTTGAGTTGGTTCATTTTGATGTTTGGGGTCCTGCAAGTACACCATCACTTGGTGGCTCATTGTACTATGTAACATTCATAGACGATGCGACTAGAAAAACATGGGTTTATGTCATGAAGAATAAATCTGATGTATTTTCCATATATCAAAGGTGGAAAGCCTTTGTGGAGAATGAAACAGGTACCAAGGTTAAATGCCTCAGATTCGACAATGGAGGAGAATATTGTAGCCAAGCTTTTGAAAGCTTTTGTGCTAGCAATGGCATTCGGAGGCAAAGGACAACCCCAAGGACACCTCAGCAAAATGGTACTTCGGAAAGGATGAACCGGACAATCATGGAGCGAGCACAAAGCATGCGGCTACATGTAGGCCTACCGCTTGAGCTTTGGGCGGAAGCTGTAAGTCACCCTCAACGGCATTGGATGGGGGAGTTCTAGAAGAGGCATGGACAAGTAAACCGGTGAATTATGCATTTCTCAAAGTATTTGGGTGTGAGGCTTTCATGCACATAGATAGAAGCCTAAGATCAAAGCTAGATGCAAAGTCCAAAAAGTGTTTCTTCATTGGCTATGGAGAAGGTGACTTTGGGTATCGCTTATGGAATCCTGAAGATGGTAAAATCTTAAGGAGTAGGGATGTAATTTTTAACGAACAAAATATGTACAAAGATTACTTGGAAAGAAAACAAACAAAAGAAATAGGTGATGAGTACATGGAGCTTGAGGACGGTGAAGACTCAAGGACTGCAAACGGTGACAATGTGCAACAACATCAACCAAATGAGGAGCCTCAACCTATTCCCCGAAGATCTACAAGAGCAAGTAGACCTCCAGAAAGGTTTGTTCCTTCCTTCAACCATCTCTTGATCTCAGATTCTGGAGAGCCGGAATCATACGAAGAAGCTATGCAACATGAATCCAAAGAAGAATGGACGAAGAGCATGCAAGTGGAGATGGACTCACTACATCGCAACCAAACATGGGAGTTGGTTGAGTTGCCTAAAGGTAAGCGGGCACTTCAAAACAAATGGGTGTACAAGCTGAAGGAAGAAGAAGGTGGGAAGAAAAGGTACAAGTCTAGGCTTGTGGTAAAAGGGTTTTCTCAAAAGAAAGGTATTGAATTCAAGGAAATATTTTCTCCTGTTGTAAAAATGAACTCAATTAGGCTTGTCTTAAGCCTTGTGGCTGCTCATGATCTAAATCTCGAGCAAATTGATGTAAATACGTCATTCCCTCACGGTGACTTAGAGGAGGAAATCTACATGCTTCAACCAAAGGGGTATGAAGTAAAAGTAAGGAGAAAATGGTTTGCAGATTAAAGAAGAGCTTGTATGGTTTAAAGCAAGCATCAAGACAATGGTACTTGAAGTTTGATCGATGGATGTTGGATCATGGATTCACAAGATGCAACTTGGATCACTGCGTCTACATGATGAATTTGGGAGATGGGAAGCTCATCATCCTAATGTTGTATGTTGATGACATGCTGATTGCAAGTGCTAACATGCAGGACATCAAAGACCTAAAAGAGGAGCTGTCTAAATCTTTTTCAATGAAAGATTTAGGTGCTGCAAAGAGGATACTTGGTATTAAAATATCAAGGGACAGGACGAAGAAGACAATAAAGCTATCTCAAGAAGATTACATCAAGAAGGTACTAGAAAGGTTTGCAATGCAAAATGCAAGACCAGTTTCTACACCTTTGGCTGGTCATTTTAAACAACGAAGGATATGTGTCCAAAGACACAAGAGGAGATAGCCTATATGTCTAAAGTTCCATATGCTACAGCGGTAGGTTCTCTAATGTATGCTATGGTATGGACAAGGCCAGACATTGCACATGCAGTGGGAGTTGTGAGTAGGTTCATGGACAACCCAGGTAAAGAGCACTGGCAGGCTGTGAAGTGGATACTTAGGTATCTAAACGGGACAACAACAAATGCTTTGTGTTTTGGAGGAACTGATATTTTTCTAGAAGGGTATGCTGATGCAGATATGGCAGGTGACAAAGATACTCGAAGGAGCACTACTGGCTATGTGTTCACGGTTGGAGGCACAGCAGTAAGCTGGGCTTCAAAGCTGCAGAAAGTGGTTTCACTTTCTACCACGGAAGCAGAGTATGTAGCAATGACGGAGGCAAGCAAAGAAATTCTGTGGCTTCACAGATTCTTATAAGAGCTTGGATTCAAACAAGACAATCGTGTCTTGTATAGTGATAGCCAAAGCGCTATCCATCTTGCGAAGAACTCAGCCTTTCATTCAAGGACAAAGCACATTGAGGTGAGATATCACTTCATACGCACTCTTTTGGAAGAGGGACAACTAAAGCTAGGAAAGGTGCATACAAGTGAAGTGGTCCTGCCGACATGTTTACAAAGGTGGTCAACAAGGAGAAGTTGAGATTTTGCTCATCTTCAATCGGCATTCAAGGATAAGAAGCCAGGATGGAAAGCAGTCACAGGTTTGGTTTGGAGATCAGTCTCCAAGTGGGAGATTGTTAAGTATGGAGCCTAATTTACCCTTGTAATTTTCTGTGGTTAAATCGCACATTTGTAAGGCCCCCATTATGAGGAGAAGCCATCGTGCGTGAAGGTAAATCACTCACCGGAAACCAAAATTTTCACAGCCAAAAACCAGGGGCAACTTTAGGGGCCTCGAGGGCGGAAGCCCTCGAGAAATTTTTTTCCCTCGCCAGAATATTCCTTTTCGCCGAAATATTATGGCCGGCCGGCGGCCGGAAAGTGGTCGGAAAACAACCGTCGGTTGGCCGGTGGCCGGTAGTCAATGGCCGATGGCCGGTGGTCGGAAGTCAATGGCTGGTGGCCGGTGGCCGAATTCAAAAGCGGACTTGTCTTCTCAAGGGCGGCCACACATGGGCGGATTGGAGGGTCCGATTTGGACTTATCTACACAAGGGCGGCTACACATGGCTGCCTCTCATGAGAGAGGGTAGCCCTTTTGGCCTATAAAAGGAGGCCATTTCTACACACATTTCATAGTGTGAAGTTGATGCAACAAGGTGAGTGTGAGGTGGTGAGAGTGAAGCAAGGCGGGAGTTCCATTAAGGGTATAATCCCTTTGTAAACTACTTCTTGTTTTGAAGTACTAAAGCCATTGAGTGGCTGCTTTCCCGTGGACGTAGCCCACATTGGGTGAACCACGTATATCGTGTGTACTCTCTCTCTCTCTCTACTCTATAATCTCGTGTATGTAAATCTATCTCTCTCCATTAAGTAATCTACGCAATTATCTATTTAGCTACGTCTTATTTCCTAACACACACACCACACAGAGATGAAAAGCTTCTTCTTCTTCTCACAGAAAAGAGAGTACAAAATGACTAAGTGCTAAAACTGAAAAGTAGCACATATGTACATGCGGTCACTAAGTGTGAAATCGCTAGAAGCGTACTAGGCTGGCACTATAAGTGTAGTCCAGCTGTAGAATCACTGGCAGAGATCCTCCGTGTCGGTCACCTAACGCGCCAGTGAGTAAATGCCGTAAGCGGCCAAGACCCGTAGTGGATGCCAGTGCAAGATGTAGAGCTCGACATCTCAACACTCCGCCTCGAGCTTTGCATGCCGCAGAGTCCAAGCATAGTCCGAAACATCGAAGCTTCTAAGCTCCGAGGGCCTTGGTAAAGATATCCGCTATCTGCTCCTCTGTGCTGACGTAGACCAAGTCGATGTCGCCCGCCAACACTCGCTCTCGAACGTAGTGGTAATGGACCTCTATGTGCTTGGTCCTGGCATGTAACATTGGGTTCCTAGCCAATTGTATGATGCTGAGGTTGTCACAATGGATGACAATCTGCTGGTCCACCTGCACTCCCAAGTCCTCAAGTAATGTGCGTAGCCAAGCTACCTCGCACGCCGCAACTGCTGCACCTCTGTACTCGGCCTCTGTGCTCAATAAAGCAACCGTAGGCTGCTTTTTGCTGCTCCAAGTAACAGAAGAACTCCCAAAAGAGAACATGAATTCACTCGTAGATCTCCTATCAACAATGCTACCTGCCCAATCTGCATCTGTATACCCATACAATGCTAATGGCGCATCTGCTACATAGAACAATGTGTAGTCAAGAGTCCCTTGCACATACCGAAGTGTGCATCGTACTCCATCCAAATGTGGCTTCCTCGGAAGTTGCATGAACTGAATCTCCAAGCCTACTGTGTAGCTCAAGTCTGGCCTCGTGATAGTCAAGTAGATTAGACTACCCACAATTTTCCTGTACATATTGACATCCTCAACAACATCACCCTTCTCTGCACTCAGCTTTGCATTCACATCCAAGGGAATAGAATTTGGATTACAATCAGCCATACCATACTTTGACAACATGTCCAAAGCATACTGTCTCTGTGACAGCCATACACCCTCTGGAGTCCTGATCACCTCAATGCCAAGAAAGTAGCACAACTCACCCAAATCTTTCATTTCAAACTCCTGTTTGAGAAGACCCTTCACATGGTCAATCTCCATAGCATTGTCACCCACAATAATAAGGTCATCTACATATATGGTAATGACCACAATCCCCACATCACTCTCACGTACATAGAGTGAATGATCAACATGAGCTCTTCTAAACCCAATACTGACAAGATACTTGGCAATCCTGTCATACCATGCTCGAGAGCCCTGCTTCAAACCATACAAGGCTTTGAGAAGTCTGCATACATAATCTGGGTAACCTGGATCGACATAACCAGGTGGCTGATCCATATACACTTCCTCTTGCAACTCACCATTCAAGAAGGCATTCTGTACATCCATTTGATGCATAATCCATCCTCTAGATGCAGCCACTGCTATGACAGCTCTCACAGTTGTCATCTTTGCCACTGGAGCAAAGGTCTCCTCATAGTCTATGCCATACGTCTGTGCATAACCCTTTGCGACCAGCCTTGCCTTGTGACGCTCAATGTTACCATCAGCCTTATGCTTGGTTTTATACACCCATTAACAGCCAATAGCTTTCTTGCCACTTGGCAATGGCACCAACTCCCATGTGTCGTTTGCTTCCAATGCAGCCATCTCTTCATTCATTGCATCATCCCAATGCACATTTCCAACTGCATCCTCAAAACATGTGGGCTCCACATCCTGTATCACCTTAGCCATGTAGGCTTGGTGATGCGCTAGATACCCATCATAAGTCAATTTCTGAACTGGATTTCTGACTTTGTTAGATCTGCGCGGTCCTGGGTCACTCCTTTGCCCTCTAGCATCTTCTTGTACTTTCCTTGCACCAGGTGTCCTGACAGCCAGAATTCCAACTTCCTCATCAAGACTTTGTTCAGAACCATCTGAATCCATGTCTATATGTGAAAAACCTGATGATGCATCAGCCATAAAGGGAGGTTCATCAACCTTTTCCTTTCCTTTTCGTGATACATTCCCTGTACCTGCTGGTGGAGTAACCTGCGTACGTAGTCTACCATTCCATGGCTTCTCAACAAAGGCACGAGAAGACGACTCTTGTGGTCCACTCAAAACCTGTGACTGTAGCATCACATTTTGTACAACCACATCATCTTTTACATCAGCCCCAATAGTGCCATGTGCATTACTGTACCAGCTGCTCATCTCATCAAAGACTACATCTCTGCTCACTCGTAATTCTCGTGTAGTAGGATTGTAGCACCTGTACCCCTTTTGTTCAAGGGAATATCCCACAAGAATACATTTCTCTGCTTTAGGATCCAATTTCCTACGCAACTCATCTGGTACATGCACGTAAGCTATGCAGCCAAACACTTTCAATTGTGCCAAATCAGGCTTTGTACCTGTAAACTTTTCCTCAGGTGTTACATCATGCACTGCAGCTGTAGGTGTCCTGTTCATAATGTACACAGCTGTATTTACAGATTCATCCCAGAAATGATGAGGCATGTTCTTCTCATTCATCAATGCACATGCAACCTCTGCAATGTGCCTGTTTTTCCTTTCTACGACCCCATTCTGCTGTGGAGTATATCTGCATGTAAACTGCATGCGTATACCATGCATTCGTAGAAATATGAAAAATCATTGGAGAAGTACTCTCCCCCTCCATCTGACCTCAATGTCTTGATTTGCATATCTGTCTCCTTCTCAATCATGACTTTGAAGTCCTGAAAGTGACCAAACACTTAACTTTTGTTATGCATGAAGTAGACCCATACTTTCCTTTTATGGTCATCAATGAAAGAGACATAATACCTGCAACCATGTATACTTGCAGTATCGGTTGGAACCCAAACATCTGTGTGAACCACCTCAAGTGGCTTTTTACATACATTGCGCTCATGTGGAAATAAGCCCTTTGACTGTTTTCCAAACTGGCATGCTGCACACACTTTATGCATACCATCGACCTTGAATTTGGGCAAACATTTTACAATCTGTTTTGATTGCATGCTGTGCAATCTCTGCTCATTGACATGGCCAATGCGTTTGTGCCAAATGTTAACATCAGCCACAACACCTGTGCCATGTGCAAATAATGCAGCTTTTACCTCAGGTATGTCTACATTCAACGTAAACATTCTGCCCACACATTTGCCCTCTGTGATCACCTTATAGCCATTCTGGAAATCTTCTACATAACAACCATTGGGATTGAAGCGAACCTGCAAACCCTGCTCAACCATTTGTCCAACAGAAACAAGATTCTTTGTAATGTTTGGGACATGAAGTACATCTGCTAAGTACTTTGATTTCACACTCTTCGTATTTAGAGGTATGTCCCCTACATGAGCAATGGGGTGAGCTGTGTCATCTCCTGTTTGCACATAGCCTGACACATTTGGTTTGCGCATATCTCTAAACCACTCTCCACGAGATGTCATGTGATTAGAGGCACCTGAATCTACATACCAAATATCATCTTGGGTGGAATTCTCTGCAGTCATTGTATTCATTACATGCTGCATAACAAACATGCGCTCGTTTTTGTTGTCATCTGCATCTCTGCTAGTAGATGCATAGTTGCCCTATTCTCTCTTTCCACTTGCTTTTCCCTTTGGACAGTCACGTGACATGTGACCTCTTTCACCACAAGTCCAACATTCTCTGCTATCTGCAATATGTTGCTACCTGCTTGATCGTGCACCACGACCTCTTTGACTCCCCCTGCTTTGAGACTGGTTTCCCCTGCTACCTGTATTGTTTTGATTTGATTGACCTTCTTGAAATTGGCCCCTGCAACCCCTTGGGCCTCGACCACGACCTCTACCTCTACCTCTGTTGGAGTTAGAATAGAAGGCCTGTTCAGAATTATTTCTGCCATTAGAAGAAGATATGTCAAGGTTCTTCTCCTCAAGAATAAGCATAGAAATCAAATCTTGGAACACGGGGATGTCATCTCTTGTATTCATGGAAGACCTGAAATGTACATACTCATCTCCTAGACCATCCAAGCATGCACGGACAATGTCATCGTCTTCCACTGAAACTTTAATAGATCCAAGAGCCTCAGTGATACTCTTGATCTTCAAAGCATAATCATTGATGGAGAGGTTGTTCCTCTTAACCTGATTTAGCTCCGACTTTAGTTGAAGCTTTCTGGCCTTTGTGTTCACCTTGAACACTCTGCCTAAGTTTTTCCATGCAATGGCGGGGGTTTCAGCATCCTGTAGATAGCCATCATGCCATCTGTGATACTCATAGAAAGCCAATACATCACTTTGCTATGGCCTTGTTGCCAGTCCCTCAAAGCTTTCCTTTGTTCTGTTGTAGCATTTGCCTCGAGAATCTCTGGTTCCTTTTCATTGTCTCCTTCTACATAGTCCCAATAACATTTTCCTTTTGTGAAATTAGTTATTCTGAACTTCCATGTAGGGTAGTTATTTTTCTCAAGCTTCTCAGTAACAATCTGACTGAAACCGTCAGACATCTTGAAGCACTAAGACAAAATAGGTGCAATCTGCAAAAACCTGCAAATCTGCTGAACCTGCTATCGTGGTACTTGTAACGCTTTCTACACTCAACGAGTGTCCACAATCAAGCGTACATACAACCACTGTACTTGTACACTAAATCTCTGTGTACTGCACTTTGGAGACCTGTTCAGGCATCTGGTCGTGGATTGCGAATGAAGGGATTGTGATGCTCTTGCTCTCTTAGCCTCTCTTGCCTGCACCAGGCTCTAATACCATGTAAAGAAAGAGGATGCAAGAGAGCTACACAAGACAAGCACACACCACACAGAGATGGAAAGCTTCTTCTTCTTCTCACAGAAAAGAGAGTACAAAATGACAAAGTGCTAAAACTCAAAAGTAGCACATATGTACATGCGGTCACTAAGTGTGAACTCGCTAGAAGAGTACTAGGCTGGCACTATAAGTGTAGTCCAGCTATAGAATCACTAGCAGAGATCCTCCGTGTCGGTCACCTAACGCGCCAGTGAGTAAATGCCGTAAGCGGCCAAGACCCGTAGTGGATGCCAACTCAAGATGTAGAGCTCGACATCTCAACATAAAAAACTTACACACACACACACACACACACACACACACACACACAAGCTCCCATTTGAACACAAAGGGCATAAAGGACACATGTTAGATGCCTAAACTAGTTGGCCCCAAAGTGTGCTCAATTCCTATTGGATGACCCTTGAAGTGGACCAATGAGAATTAGGCTAAAGTAAATCTAGTCTAATTAATTTTAAAACACTTAATAAAAAGACCAATGAAAATTAAGTCTCCTGGATGATTATTGGACAGCCCGTAAAGGGGTCCAATAGGAATTGAGCAGCCCAATGGGCTACTTAATTCCTATTAGACAGAGTGGGGAAAGGTCCAATGGAGATTTAATTCATTTAAATCAATTAAGTTTAATTCATAAAGCTCTCTCAAAAGGGGAAAGGGGGACACATGTAAGAAGGCTATCACTTATGTTGCTTAATTGTCATTGGCTAGCCTTAGGGAGGTCCAATGGGAGGATAGCAAGAGCAAATAGCAAGAGGGGTCACCCAAGAGAGAGAGGGGGCTGATTTTTGCAAGGCATTATCACACACACACACAGACACACACACACACACACTCTCTCTCTCTCTCTCTCTCTCTCTCTCTCTCTCTCTCTCACAGTCTATGTGAGAAGCAAGAAAAAGACTATCTCTTCCCAAGCTTTAATGGAGAGCTCATCACCTACTCCAAGCTTGTGAGATATAAGCCTACATTGACACACTCTTGGCATGTGGATGCAAATCCAACCAAGAGCCAAGCTCTAATGCATGCTCATCTCCTCTACCAAGCTAATTACTAAGCTAAGCTATGCTAATATGAGTGATTATGTGAGGAGATGTACATCTTTCTCGTAAGAATACTCCTTCTTCCTCTCAATCTACTCTCATACCCTGCTAGTTCTCACCATCTTTGAAGGTGTGTGAGGTCTTGGGTATGAGACCGGAGATAATTAATGCTGTGTTTGCTAAGTGTTTTGCTTAGTGCATGAAGCTTCCATCTTCATTGCACTAGCTAGTCTTGAAGGAACACAAAGAATTGTATTGTACAATTTCTCTCTTGATGGGAGAAACCATAATACAAAGACTTTTGGAGGGGGGAACGGCTCCATGCAAATCTGGTCCTCAACTGTTGTCAATAGTTTAATTTCTCTCTCTTTTGAAAGTATTGTTCATGCTATCTAACTAGGTGTTATGCTTTTTGTTGCTCTCTCCACCCAAGCACTCTTGTAATTCTCATTAGGAATCTATTCTAATGAAATGCCCACTATGTTCATGCTAATTTCTGCTACACACAAGTTTTTTAGGCCATTAAATGCTACAAAAATGATAAGAAAAAGACGACTGCAGAAAGAAGTGTGGTAGACTCTTTCAAATTTGATGAAAAGTAAATTATAGAACAAATCAATTTCCAAATCCAATCCATATGCTAAGAGACCTTTCGAATTTCATGTCTTGACTTATTGATGATGTTGATGCTAGAAAGAAAAAACATAACTAGCTTGCAAGCATAGAGGATTCTTTAGATTTTAAAGCCTTTAAATAGTTCACATCATTCCAAATAGTATTTACAATTGTTATTTTTTTATAAAATTGTTAAGGTTGGTGATCAATGCAATCACATAAACAAACAAGGTGAAGAGGCACGAAGGCCTGCTAAGTTAAGGGGGGAATGAGATTTATGGAAAGTAAGTTTGAATAAGTGCTTACAATCACATGAAATTTTTATTGTGTTTTAATATAAAATTATATTATACATTATACGTATATAATCACAAATGGTTCATATATTAGAAAAGGCCCCACTTAAATAACAAGGTGAAAGATGGACATTGCACATTATCATTTGAAAATAAATTAAAATGAAAAAAATAAAAATAAAAATATACATTATATTATCCATTATACATATATAATCACAAATGGTTCATATATTAGAAAAGGGCCCACTTAAATAATAAGGTAAAAGATGCACATTGCACATTATCATTTGACAAAATAAAATGAAAAAAATAAAAATAAAAAGATACATTGTATTAGTCATTATACATACATTATGCATACACAAGCTAGAATCACAAGAGTCAGCAGCAAAAACCTCATAATCTTTCTTCCACCTCTCTCTTCTTTCACAAGGGTGCATACACAAGCTAGAATCACAAGAGTCAACAGCAAAAACCTCATAATCTTTCTTCCACCTCTCTCTTCTTTCACAAGGGATGGAGGTATCTCTATAAAATTAATATGTACGATTTTGACGTCCAACGAGCTGTAGTGTAGTGGTAGTGTTGTTGAGTATGTAGCTGTTGGATTCAATCCAATCACACCGATCCACGTTTTGTATTGAAAAGTGGATAGTGTGGGGGGGGGGGGGGGGGGGGGGAGGCTTGCTAAAATTTTTGGGGGTCCAGAGAAATGTAATTTCCTTTTGTGCCAATGGATAGCCTCCATGGTGAAGTCACATTCCTTTTGAATGTCTTTCATTGGCTCTCGTGAACCCAAACATAATCTTGAATGATTTATATAATAGAAAAGGCTCCACTTAAATCATAAGGTGAAAGATGCACATTACACATTATTATTTGAAAATAAAATAAAATGAAAACAATAAAATAAAAAACACATTAAAAACAAAAAAAAGAAAATAATTCTTTCATTAAAAAAGATAGATTTAATAAGCTAGAAAATAATAAATCAATTTAATATTTTAATAAAATGAATCTTTGTGAAGTCTTTAAATAAACGGACTCTTTACAAGTGAGAGTTAAAAATAAATAAAATATTGAATCAATTCTTTCACATTATGGATCAAACTCCTATGAATACTCTTTAATCCTTTGTTCTGAAAAAGACTATGGATCAAACTCCTATTCTTTGATTCTTTGTTCTTTGATTTTTTTTTTCAGCATGCCAAAAAAAAAAAAGCAGCTTTGGGAAATAGCATTTGAAAGGAAATGCTTTCTTTCTCTTTAATTTTTAAAGTGACACATGTCAACCAAACAAATTTGAACGACCTTCACCCATATGGATACGAAGGCCTTTAGCAGGCCAAAAGTGATGAGGTCTCTAAGGTGAGGTGCTTCCTCTATGAGGTGAGGTACTGTGAGTGAGTAGGAAAAGGGATGGCAAAACACCATTTTTCTTTATCCTTCTCCACCCTATAAACAAACACACACACACACACACACACACACACACACACACACACACACACACACACACACACACAAGACCAAGTAGCTACTTGATACTCTCCCAAAACTTGCAAAATCTCTCTCTCTCTCTCTCTCTCTCTCTCTCTCTCTCTCTCTCTCACGCACGCGCGCACACACAAAAAGACCAAGCAACTACTTGCTAATGTGCCAAAAATTGCAAAATCCATCTCTCTCTCTCTCTCTCTCTCTCTCTCTCTCCACATTAGCAGCGACTGAAATATGTATCACACATAAATGCTCTCTCTCTCTCTCTCTCTCTCTCTCTCTCTCTCTCTCTCAGCAACAACTAAAATATATGTATCACACATAAGTGTAGCTTGAGACCAGCATTGATGACGATAGCAAAATGTGGAATTACATGCCTAGGGAGGTTACAATGACGATAACAATACCATCTCCTCTATTGGCCATGCTTGCGGTTGGACAATTGTTGATGGTGTGTAGTCTGCAAATTATCAAACCGACGATTCTAGCAAAATGAGAAGCACCGAGTCTTGCAACACTCCCAGGTGATAGCTCGTGTGATTACCTAGTAACGGTAGTGCTGGCTGCACTTCTTGGTGTGCAAGACCAAAGTTGTGGCACCAATGGAGGTGAGGATTGACCCAAGGTTCCTGGGGAATGAGAAGCCGTGGAAGCATACATCAAAAGAGGATGCATTGGAGCAAAGAGCGTGTAGAGAAAAACCCAAACATAACCATATAACAATACTGCAATGGGACTGAGTGAACTGTGGTGACACATCTATGATCAATTATAAATCTGTTTCCTAGAAGATGTGCCCGACCATTTACAAGGTCAACTCGAATGACAGAGTCTTGGAATTGCAAGTAGACATGGTTTCTATGCCAGTCATGCACCATTTTTGCTTCCCTCATGAAAGGACGTCCTAGGATCATCTCAGACGACATAGTGTGCTTGAAAAAATCCATAACAATGAAGGTATTCCTTATTTTGTGTCCAAAGACCTTGATCTTGAGATATTCTCGCATCCCAATAGGCTTAACAATAGTCCCATTGGCCATCTTTACCACTATGTTTGTGGTCCCAAGGTGAGGTCTTCCCATAGTTTCCTAACAATTTTTAGTCACAATGCTAACCCCAACGCCACCATCATGGATTCCCTTCACAGTTAATCCCTTGGTAGTGATTGGTATGGTCGCATTGGATTCATCGCCTTCAAAGTATTGTCCAAACTTGTTAACTGGCATTTTCGGCAAGAGAGTTCTCATCTAGGTTGGGTTGTGGATCTAAGTGTTCCTCCTCCATAGGCATCCCCCTATCTCAATACATCTGTGCAAATTTTCATAGCTTGACTTTTAGTTCTCCATTGAGAAAATCTCAAAGAGCTAAGAATAGCTCGGGGTCTCCATATAGTTTGGACATGATGGTGGTTCTAACTTCTAAAGCCATGAAATCTATTAATTTGGCAATATTTAATGGCACTTTTTGGGCTTCAGTACCTTGACATGGGAAAGATGGGATCTCCATTTCTTCAATAGGGTCAAGTAGTCCCTCTGTAAACATTCTCTTCAACAAGAAGGGAGTATGTCCACTTTCCCATGACTTAAAGTCACTTTCTTCTTGGATAACACTAGGTATGGCTAGTGGTCTATGGACTTTGTGAGGTTGCTTTTGCGTAGGGAATATTGTGTCGGTAATCTTGATCTGCGTAGGTGCTGGCTCTAGATCCCTTTGGGTCTCTTCTACCAAACTCATTAATTGTTTGACTCACTTGAAAAGCAAACTATTGTGTCGGTAATCTTGATCTGCGTAGGTGCTGGCTCTAGATCCCTTTGGGTCTCTTCTACCAAACTCATTAATTGTTTGACTCACTTGATCTCCTCTGTAGGGTTTGGGTAAGTTTCTATCTTCTTCTTGGGTCCTGGCCATTATGGCTCATGACAATCTCTCTTGTTTGTTTCTTTCTTAGTGGTTGTTTTAGTCTACATGGTTTCACCTAAATTAGAATTCTCTTCAGCGTCGTCCATATATACAGGGTCGTCACTGAGTCCCTATATTGGTCCTTGAACTGGGGTCTGACTTCGCTGCTTTTTGCGATCTCTTCCTTCGTGTTTTCTTCTTCTTTTCAGACATGGAAATTGATACTGTGTCTCTTTCTTCAAGAATATAATTTTGGTTTTGGAGCATCGGTCGCGTGAGTACATTTACTGATACCACATGCGTACTTTGCGTTGGCTCCTCCGTAACCTCAATTAAATTCAATGGAATTATCTTTGGTGCATTGGATGATTAGGACATTGGGCAATCAAATGATCTATGCCACATTGATTACACATGAGTAGCGGCATTGTGGATGTGCTTGCTTGATTGGTTTACATCAATGTGGCATTCTTTTGTAATCTAATAGGACACTCGGCTAAGCGATGTGGACCCCAACGTAGCATTGAAGAGGTGGTCTCTTGGCAGTGTAATTGATATTTTGGCCCCTTGTCGCAAGAGTAGCTACTTGATAGAAAAGTTTGATTTGTCCCCAATAGTCCTCCATGTAGTATTGTGGACTTTCCTCAAGTGCATCAATCCCATAGGCAATATTAGGGTCTATATCTTCCTCACAGTCTTCCAAACAAGTAATAGATGTCTCACAACCCACTTGATTCACAAAAGTGATTCTTGAATGTGATGATTGCGGTCCTAGCATTGGAGGTGTTAAGGGTGTTGTTTGAACAACATTTTGGTCTCTAAGGACCATGTGTTGTGACGCTTGTTCAAGAGGTGGGGCCGACATCAATGCAGGCACTTGAGGTGTATCCGTTCATGCTAAGGTGTATCCGTTCATGTTAAGGTTGGTCTATTGGCCATTGCGTGTTTAAATACTATGCAATCCTTGGCTTGATGACCATACCTCCCACAGGCATTGAAATTCCCAATGAATTTTACTCTAAACGTAGGACATTCACAAGTACTATGCGGACCATAGCAAACTGAGCACCATTGTTGCTCCTGTCTTGGATACATATGATTTTTTGTGGAGCACGATTGTCTCTAAGGCTCTCTTGAATGTCCTTGGTGAGGTCTACTAAAGTCATCTAAGATATCTTTGGCTCTTTAGCAATAGGCTTTATGGTCATTGGCTCATACGAGTCATGCACCATTTTTGCTTCCCTTGTGAAAGGACGTCCTAGGATCATCACACACAACATAGTGTGCTTGGAAAAATCCATAACAATGAAGATATTCCTTATTTTGTGTCCAAAGACCTTGATCTTGAGATCTTCTAGCATCCTTGTAGGCTTAACAATAGTCCCATTCCCATTGGCCATCTTTACCACTATGTTTGTGGTCCCAAGGTGAGGTCTTCCCATAGTTTCCCAAAAAAATTTAGTCACAATGCTAACCCCTGCGCCACCTTCAAAATTTACCTTCACAGTTAATCCCTTGGTAGTGATTGGTATGGTCACATTGGATTCAAGGCCTTCAAAGTATTGTCCCAACTTGTTAACATGTATTTCAACAACAGAGTTCTCATCTAGGTTGAGTTGTGGATTTAAGTGTTCCTCCTTCATAGACATCCCCCTAGCTCAATCCATATGTGCAAATTGTGGTAGCCCGACTTTCAGTTCTCCATTGAGAAAATCTCAAAAGAGCTAAGAATAGCTCGGGGTCTCCATATAGTTTGGACATGATGGTGGTTCTAACTTTTGAAGCCATGAAATCCATTAATTTGGAAATATTTAACGACACTTTTTGGGCTGCAGTCCCTTGATATGGGGAAGATGGGATCTCCATTTCTTTGATAGGGTCAGGTAGTCCCTTTGTAAACATTCTCTCCAACAAGAAGGGAGTACGTCCACTTTTCCATGACTTAAAGTCGCTTTCTTCTTGGATAACACTAGGTATGGCTAGTGGTCTATGGACTTTGTGAGGTTGCTTTTGCGTAGGGAATACTATGTTGGTAATTTGGATCTGCCTAGGTGCTGGCTCTAGAACCCTTTGGGTCTCTTCTACCAAACTCAATAAATTCCTTGACTCGCTTGATCTCCTCTGTAGGGTTTGGGTAAGTTTCTATCTTCTTCTTGGGTCCTGGCCATTGTGGCTCATGACAATCTCTCTTGTTTGTTTCTTTCCTAGTGGTTGTTTTAGTCTGCATGGCTTCACCTAAATCAGAATTTTCTTCAGTGTCGTCCATATATACAGGGTCGTCACCAGTCCCTATGTTGGTCCTTGAATTGGGGTCCGACTTCGCTAATTTTTGCAATCTCTTCCTTCGTGTTTTCTTATTCTTCTAAGATTGGGCAATTGGTGATGTATCTCTTTCTTCAAGAATATAATTTTGGTTTTGGAGCATTGATCGCGTGAGTACATTTATTGGTACCACGTGCGTACTTTGTGTTGGCTCCTCCGTAACCTCAATTAAATTCAATGGTGTTATCTTTGGTGCATTTGAATTATTAGGACATTGGGCAATGCAATGATCTATGCCACATCAATTACACATCAATATCGGCATTGTGGATGTGATCGCTTGATTGGTTTGCATCAGTGTGGCATTATTTTGTAATCTAATAGGACACTAGGCTGTGCGATGTGGACCCCCACACTCATAGCATTGGAAAGGTGGTCTCTTGGCAGTGTAATTGATATTTTGGCCTCTTGTTGCAAGAGCATCTACTTGATAGACAAGTTTGACTTGTCCCCCATAGTCCTCTGTGTAGTATTGTGGACTTTCTTCAAGTGCATCAATCCCATAGGCAATGTTAGGGTCTATATCTTCCTCACAGTCTTCCAAAAAAGTAATAGATTTCTCACAACCCACTTGATTCACAAAAGTGATTTTCGCATGTGGTGGTTGCGGTCGTAGCACTAGAGGTGGTAAGGGTGTTGTTTGAACAACATTTTGGGCCCTAAGGACCATGTGTTGTGATGTTTTTTCAAGAGGTGGGACCGACATCAATGCAGGCATTCAAGGTGTATCCGTCCATGCTAAGGTTGGTCTATTGGCCATCGCGCATTTAAATACTATGCAATCCTTGGCTTGATGACCATACCTCCCACAGGCATTGCAATTCCCATTGAATTTTACTCTAAACGTAGGACATTGACATGTACTATGTGGACCATAGAAAGATGAGGACCATTGTTGCTCCCGTCTTGGATACATAAGATTGTTCCGTGGAGCACGATTGTCATTAAGACGCTCTTGAATGGCCTTGGTGAGATCTGCTAAAGTCATCTCAGATATCTTTGGCTCTTTAGCAATAGGCTTTATGGTCATTGTCTCGCATTGGTGGTGACTGCTTCCCAAGTGGTGATTCCTCTAATGACTAGTCCATTGTAGATATCCTCATGTCGTAATCCCCTAATGACTCTATCGAGCAATTGGTTATTATTGAAGCCCTGATTTGGAGTACAACGGGAATTTAAATGCTTCAAGTGACTAATAAAGTCTCTCACGGACTCTCCTTCCTCTCGTTGGGCTTTTTGGAGCTGAGATTCTACACCCCAAAGTACTCCCTCTCGTGTGAACAGTCTCCTAAGAGTAGGGTAAATTGTTTTTTCTTCCACCCTTAGGGTTCTATACCAATCCCCAGCCTTTCCACTTAAGGATAGGCTTAAAGCATTACTCTTATGCAGGTCATTGTGTTCTCTTAGGGAATTGCATATTTGTTCAAATACTTCAATATGATTTCTCACATCCCCGTCCCCACTAAATTTTTGTGTTAGTTTGGCTATTTGCACTGCCTTACTTCTAGGCTCTCTATCCGGCGTGTTATACATATTTTCAGCAATTGGATCGACCAATAGCTTGAGAAAATGTTTCCAAGTCACCTAAGTGAGCATGTATACAGGGGACACGCGCTCTCGGGATTGCACGTGAAATGGGGGTTGGCATTGGGCTTGGTGTATATGCCGCCCTTGGATTCCAAGTTTGGTACAGTGTTGTGCCATGTGGTGGCCCAAAGTTCATATGTGTGGCCCTAGGCATAGCAGACGTCGGATGTAACATGCCAATGCTAGCCGGTATGGTCCCATTAAAATAAGAGCTTGTATGTTGTGGTTGTGGAGCATAACTTGTTGAAACGATGGGAGGGGTAGGAGCTACATGAGCAAGAGGACCTATAGGTGCATATGATTGCCACACACTTGTAGGTACTATTGCAGGCATTGGCTACCATGTAGCGGTGCTTTACTAACAAATGAGGTCCATGACGTGTTTCTTGGTATGCCCATCACTGGGGTAGGGATGGTAGCCGTGGTGTCATAAAGAGAAAGATGAGCTAAACTTGGAAAGGTAAAGCTATCACTTGTGGGCTCAGATTGTACAGAGACACCTGGAGAAACAACATATGGAGGATCCATCGAGCTTACCAAGGGAGTCTCCATTTGTGATAAAGTTGGTTGCTTAGCCTTCCCTATATCTAAGAATCTCATGAGACCCGTTGAAGGCATGTGGATCCCTTTGTTCTTCCTCTCTAGCTCAATAACCCCATGGATGACATCACAAACTCTTTGTTGTTGATCCTCTACACTAGTAGCACCCGTTGTGGTCAAAAACTGTCTCAAACGCTTGGATTCTCAATCACATTGAGCTCTTCAATTTTCACGCTGCTTTTAGGTTTGTTAGACGTTGCTTTCTCTTTGCCCTTATCATGCTTCATTGAGCAAAAATCTTTCTTCAAGTGTCCAGGCTTTTTATGGTAGTAGTAACACTCTACATTTCGCATGTCTTTGTTGCTGCGACTCTTGCTACAACCTTGCCTGCGATCCTGTGAATGTACCTACCACCATGTGGCATCCAACCTCAATGTAAGTAAAGTGGTAGCTACCTATGTGGTGCAACTATTGTTTTGTTCATAAACCTATCTGGTAGCTACCTACATGGGAGACCTATCTAGAAACAACCTATGTGGTAGCTACCTCTCGGGTCGCTACCTATATGGTAGCTATCTACATGGGAGACCTATTTGGTAGGTACCTATCCAATATCTACCTATCTGGTAGCTACCTATCTTGTATTGACATTCAGGGGTTGTTGATTATTCGGGGCTTCCTTATATGGTAGCCACCCCCTAGAGGTCAGCTTGTAAGTGATTGTAGTTTTTAGTAAGGTAGATACCTTTCTAGAAGCTACCTATCTAGTGGCTACCTTAAAATCACTAACAAACTGATCATGTACTATCTGACTCATGAAGCTTGTGATATCCAAAATATACTCGTGGTTATTAATGTCATCCGGGAGTCATAGTCACTTGTGGTAAATTAGCTCTAGAATGTTGTTGGAGCCATAAGACTGTCAATGTTTGGTTAGGAAGAGTTGATGCCAAGATGAAGATCATTAGAGCCAAGGGGATGTTGGAGGAGAAGACCATTGATATCAAGGCTATGCAAGAGAACAACCAAAATCTGCTCTCTCTCTCTCTCTCTCTCTCTCTCTCAAAATGTAGGAGGCTGTCATGGGAGGAAGATGCAGAGGGGATGTAAGGAGGAAAATAGGATGCCCCCCCTATGCAGCTATGTTGTCAAATGAGAGACATGTTGGAGGAGATCCAAAGTGCTCTCTCTCCCTCCCTTGCTATGTTGATTCCAAGAAGAGTCGATGTTGTCTTCCGTTGTTGCTGGTGACAAAAGTGACTGTTGGGATTCAAGCCAACTAGTCGGGCATCCCACTTACTACTAACCCATCTACTAACTTAACCATTATACACTTATTCTTTAATACAACAGAATAAGGAGCTCCAAAAACAGGATAACGTTTTTGTGCGCTCCACACAAAGCAGCTCTCTCTCTCTCTCTCTCTCTCTCTCTCTCTCTCTCTCTCTCTCTCTCTCTCTCTCTCTCTCTCTCTCTCTCTCTTGCACTTGCACTCGCACACGCTTCCCATGGCACCTTCAACTGGTATGAGAGCAAGGTTTGTGCTTGCCATTTTTCGCGTCCGCACGCGTGCGCACATTCAAAAGTGCAAACAGGTTTGCAATTTTGGCATCGGTAAATTCAGCATTCCGAGAGCGTTTCCATCATGTGTGTCCTTGGGTTTTACCCCCCTTTTGAAGCTGTTCGTGCAGTCGAAAGCTTCATTCGAGGTACGCTTTAGGAGTTGTATTTTTCAACTCCACTTTTGCTACAGATATAGATACAGGTACAAGACACATGTGCAAGTTGTTCAGAGACTATTTTGGGGTTGTATATAGTTGTTTTATGGCTATTATGTGCTATTGAGACGGTGTTTATGGGCTGATTAGGAGCACTTTTTGGCATCGACAGTGTCTCGGGTTTTTCACGCATCCATCTCCTCACAGGTTCTTGCATACATACAAGATATCCAAGTTTCTTACAGGTTGCAGTGTTTTGCATCAGCACAGATTTCAGTGGGAGTATTTGATGCGGATATGCATTGTTTTGGCACTTTTGATAGTGCTTGAGCTCTTTTGAGAGCGGTTCTACTCCCCGCAGGGATTTGTTTACTGCTTGCACATTTTGTTTGGCGCCTGTTTGAGCATGTATACTGCACCTTGCAGTATTGTTGACAGTGTAGAATGACGTCCTTGGGCATCTGTTTATCGAGGAGATTCGCAAGAAATCTCTCGAAGGCAAGAAGGATGGTGATGCCTATGTTGCTAGTGATAGACAGAGTGGTCGCACTCAAAGCCGTGCCAAAAGCAAGGAACGTGGGGGCTCACGCAGTAAGTCTCGAGGTTCTATGCGTAATGTCAAGTGCTATCACTGCCATAAAAAAGGGCATGTGAAGAAGGATTGCAAGAAATGGTAGCAAAGCAAGAAGGATAAACAATCCGGTGACACTTCTAAGTCTGATGATTCAAACAAGGGCAAAACAAAGTTAGAGGAGATCAATGTGCTAGAGTCTTCAAATGCTCCTATTGTAGAGACTCTTCCAGCGGTTGTTATGCCACTTACCTCTGACGTATTGGTCTTCACAACAGATCTACCTGTCAAGGCTCTTGTTACAAAAGATGCACAATATGCACATAATTGGATAGTAGATTCTAGTGCGAGTTTCCATGTGACACCACATAGAGAGTGGTTCTCTACTTATTCTCACTCTTGAGGCAAAGTGAGACTTGGTGATGCTTATGAACTAGACATTGAGGGTGTCGAAAACGTCAAATTGCATCGAAGGAATGGCACACACTTTACTTTATGTAATGTCAGACATGTGCCCAAGTTGACTAAAAGCTTGATTTTTGTTGGTCAGCTTGATGATTTGGGCTACAACACCACATTTGGC
The DNA here is from genome assembly GCF_014529385.1 of Adiantum capillus-veneris. Taxonomy (NCBI): domain Eukaryota; kingdom Viridiplantae; phylum Streptophyta; class Polypodiopsida; order Polypodiales; family Pteridaceae; genus Adiantum; species Adiantum capillus-veneris. The sequence continues at coordinate 46,256,457 of NC_140941.1, forward strand.
AATGGTTCGTGGATAGTACGCAAAGGTAATCTTGTTGTACTCAGAGGTCAGAAGCATGGTACCTTGTATTCCATGCATGTGTCAGATGTTGGTCATGATTACATATTTATAGCCGAGCTGCCGTCTACTGAGTTGTGGCATTGCTGGCTAGGTCATATTAGAAAAAAAGGAATGAGAACTATGACTCTTTTTGGTTACTTACTTGTCTTGTCTTATGTTGACTTTCCTGTTTGTGAGCATTGTATCTATGGAAAACAGACTAGGTCCGTTCACTTACCATTGGGTCAAAAGCGAGCTGAACCTCTAGATTTAGTACATAGTGATGTTTGTGGTCCTATGTCAACCAAATCTCTAGGGGGGGGCATCTATTTTGTGACATTCATAGATGACTCTACTCAAAAGGTGAGGGCATATCCTTTGAAACATAAGGATCAAGTTCTTCCTGTGTTCCAGAAATTTTTGGCACTTGTTGAGAATCAGTCTGGCAAGAAACTCAAGAGCTTGTGTGGACTGACAACGGTGGAGAGTATGTCTCCAAGGGGTTTGACAATTTCTATGCTAAAAGGGGGATTAAAAGGCAGTTTACTACACCATACACACCAGCTTAGAATGGAGTTGCTGAGTGCATGAATTGTACGATTCAGGAAAGAGTCACAACCATGATTTCTAGGGAAAATCTCACACAAGGCTTTTGGGCAGAAGCCGTCTTGACCACAATGCACATTATAAATCGTTCGCCTAGTACGCCATTGAATTATGAGATTCCAGAAGAGTTATGGTCTAAACGTAAGCCCCACTATGACCATCTACGTGTTTTTGGTTGTGAAGCTTATGCTCACGTGCCTAAACAACTTCGACAGAAGTTAGAGCCAAAGTCACACAAATGTATTTTCATTGGATATGGTGCATATGGAGATATGGGATATCGTCTCTGGCACCCGAAATCGATGGAGATATGGGATATTGTCTCTGGCACCCGGAATCTTGTCGAGTCATCCGTAGTTCATATGTGATCTTCAATGAGTCGAAGATGCATAAACAACCTATCAAGGAAATAGAGATTTGGAGAGTCACTTTTGAGGATGTTGTCTCAGAGACAGTGAAATCAACTCAGCAGGCTAGTGATGTACCTTCCACTAGCAATGCTCTAGAGGGAGAGGATAGCAATGGTCAAGCAGTGAGACGGTCTACTAGAGTCTCTCGTCCACCTGCGCGTTTCGAGCCAGGTCTTGATTACATCATGTTGACCGATTGCGGTGAGCCAAGCTGCTACCAAGAAGCCATGATGACGGATGATGTGGTGAAGTGGGAGCAGGCTATGGAATCTGAGTATAACACGATTTTGGCTAATGACACTTGGGACTTGGTAGAACTGCCAACTGATGCGAAAGCTTTACCTTGCAAATGGGTTTACAAAAAGAAATTTACCTCAGGTGATCCAAATCCAAAGTACAAGGCTAGACTTGTAGCCAAAGGGTTCAAACAGCAAAAGGGAGTCGATTTTGATGAAATCTTCTCGCCTGTGGTCAAGATGACAATGCTTAGAACCGTACTTGGTCTTGTAGAGATTGAGGACATGGAACTTGTCCAAATGGATGTGAAGACAACATTTCTTCACGGGGATCTCAATGGGGATGTTTACATGAAGCAACCTGAGGTTTGTTCAAGAGAACGCATCTTGTGAGGAGCTAGTACGTAAGCTCAAAAAGGCACTTTATGGCTTAAATCAAGGTTCAAGCCAGTGGTATCATAAACTTGATGCATGTATGAGGTCTCAAGGATATAAAAGGAGCAAAGAGGATCACTGCTTCTACACAAAAAAGCTAGATGATGGCTCGATGATCATTCTAGTTTTGTATGTTGATGACATGCTTATAGCTGGGAAATCCATTGCGAAAATTGCCTAACTTGAAGAAAACACTTAGCAATAATTTTGCAATGAAAGATCTGGGGGATGCTACACACTGTCTTGGCATGCGAATCAAAAGAGATCACAAACGTCCTATTCTTGAGTTATCTCAGGAAACATACATTGAGAAAGTTTTGCAGCGTTTCGATACGTAGGGGGGGAAAGCATTAAGTACCCCAATGCAGGCATTCTTGAAACTCAGCAAGGAAGATGATGCTGAGCGAGCTGAAATGGCTAAGGTGCCATATTCTTCGGCAGTGGGCAGTCTCCTATATGCTATGGTGGCCACAAGACCAGACATTGCTTTTGTAGTGGGAGTGGTGAGCTGATATATGGCAAATCCTGGCAGCAAGCATTGGGAAGCAGTGAAGCACATTCTTAGGTACCTCAAAGGTATGATCGGCAGGTGTTTACCTTCAGGAACAGTGATGCATCCATCGTGGGTTATGCGGATGCAGACTATGCGGGTTGTGTCGACAACAGGAGATCGACATCTGGCTATGTTTTCATATTTGCTGGAGCAGTAGTATCTTGGAGGTCATGTCTTCAAGATTTCACATCGTCTTCCACTACGGAAATAGAGTACATTGCATTGTCGGATGCAAGTAAAGAGGCTGTATGGTTATCTCGCTTAGCCAAAAATCTTGGCATTGATGAGACTCCCATGATATATTGTGATAGTCAAAGTGCTCTTGCATTGACAAGGAATCCCGTGTTTCACTCCAAATCGAAACACATTGAAGTCAGGTATCATCTTGTGAGAGATTTCTTGGCCAAAAAGCTCATTGATTTGGTCAAGGTACACACTAATGACAACCCAACAGATGCTTTGAGAAAAGGCTTAGCTTCGGAGCGGTTTACACATTGCAGTGAATTGATGGGTATACGTTGAAGCCACTAGATTGCTTCATGGTTGTACATACTAGGTCACTTGGGTTGCGTTGGCTTTCAAGTGGGAGTTTGTTGGGATTCAGGCCAACTGGCCGGACATCCCACTTACTACTAACCCATCTACTAACTTAGCCATTATACACTTGTTCTTTAATACAATAGAATAAGGAGCTGCAACAAAATAACATTGCTATGTGCTCCACCCAAAGCAGGTCTCTCTCTCTCTCTCTCTCTCTCTCTCTCTCTCTCTCTCTCTCTCTCTCTACTCTCGCACTAGTACTCACACACGCTTCCCATGGCACCTTGAACTGGTATCAGAGCAAGGTTTGTGCTTGCCGTTTTCCACGTCCACAGAAGTGACAAATCTCTAAAACAATGTTGGTATGCTGTGCTCACTAATTCTTGAAGAAGTTGATGCGAAGAGAGCCGGATCATCTCTCTCTCTCTCTCTCTCTCTCTCTCTCTCTCTCTCTCTCTCTCTCTCTCTCTCTCTCTCTCTCTCTCTCTCTCTCTCTCTCTCTCTCTCTCTCTCTCTCTCTGAGGATGTCAAAACTAGATGCCTTAACTCCCTTGTCGATGTAGTATGTGGGTGCACAAGCTACACACAATCCGGTGTGTGTGTGTGTGTGTGTGTGTGTGTGTGTTACACACTCTCAAGGATTGCTCGGCCATTTTCTAGCGCATGTGTGTGTTACACACACATGCTCTCAAAGATCACTCCCTTACTGATGTGTGTGTGTGTGTGTTTGTGTTGTGTATTGTAGCACACAACTATCCCCTTGCAAAATTGAGAATGCTGCTTGCACAAGGTGTATGTAATACGGGTAAGACTTTTTTTCTATTTTTATCATTTTCATCGCTAATAAATATTATTTACATTGTCATTTAATGCCAAGGACATTTTTTGAGCTTCATATGTATGCACTTAATGTGCTACACATGTTAGAGATGATGATTTCTTATGTAGCCCAGGAGACATGCATGGCATGGTTGTCAAGAAACTAGTTCATGTGCTAACATGATTCTTCTATGAGAGCCTCAAGGTAGGCTTTCTCATGTTTCCATTATAGATATGTGGACTTGCAACCACACATTCAGAATCGAGTTATGCTTGTTAGGCATAACTCTAAGGTATATGCAAGGCATAGTTAAGAAAGACATCATACAACTCTTCTTCAGCAGGTTGATATGATTTTTTTAATGATCTAGTTGTGAATAAATTCCAGCATGAGAGGATGTCCTATTTAGTCTATAGAATTTTTTGTGTCTATGGGTGTAAAATTTTTTGGGTATGATCCAACTTTCGAATGACAAATCACTCATCAAGTGTTGATGGTCACTTATTTGAACCTTCAAAAATTTTCTTTCAAGGAAAGAAGTTCTCAACTGCAAGGGGTAGTAGCATTAGGGAATTTGGGAGGTCATTTGGAGGGCCTTCTAAGAAAATAATTTTTTTCTTTCTCTCTCTAGAAAATTGGTGTGGTAAAAGAAAAGGTGTCCTCATCAACCGTTCAAAAAGTGTACTTCGAAGTGGATTCTTTGATAGAGTCATAACGGCCGTAATGATTGATGGAATGTCCTTCTCAGTTATATTGAATGCACCTCGTCATATAGGAGGGAATTTCTTTTCCATACGATGTATGCAATAGGGATTCTAGGGAGTAATGGTGCTATACTCTTTCATTTCTTGATTTTCTTGACTGTGTATTCATGGATTCTTCATCCACCCCCTCAAACCTTCTCACTAAACGACATAAATATCATGTACACGTTGATTTGAATCCTAAATATGAGCCTTTATGCAAGCAAAGTAAAACAAACACAATAGTAACACCCACGGAGAAAGAAAGACTCAGATGGACAAATGGCTCACTCTATCCCTCCTCTAGCCTTTGAATCCTATGACCAATGCATCCCCTACATTTGCAAATCCCACTACTTTATTGACCTCTGCAAGTGATGGACAGAATGGTTTACTTGGCTACTACAAAGCTCTAACTGGGAAATTAGAAATTAAAAAAAACATGGTTCACCATCAAGAAAATGTGATTATATGAATTTCTAATTTACATTGTGAGGACCAGAAAACCCTTTTGCAGTGCGCACAAGAAATACAGGTATTGCAAGAAAAAGTGAGGAACTTACAAAGGAAAGATACAAGCTTACGTGCTCGTGTGCAAAAGAAGAGGCTACGGAATTTTGAAACCTTGAAGGTTGGCTCTAGAGGTCTCAAGAAAAGAATCCAAGCATTGAGGTCACGATTGTGAACCTTTTAGTTTATTTCACCTATACAGTGTTTTTTCTTATGTTTCTGTAATATTTTCTATGTAGACATGCTATATATCCAGAAAAATAAAACATAGATCCAAAGGCAAATATAGGAAAGCAGTTGAAGCCTTTGATAACAAGTGGTCTCGCAAAGGATAATGCATGACAAAAAGTATAAAGTTTTGCAGTGGGATGTTGTTGACCGTTTTATTACAAAGAGTGTGATGCTTGCCAGTGAAATACAGGGCACACTTGACTCCCTTGGCGTTAGTAAGAGAGGGCACTCAGCTATTCAGAAGTCTATCTCCTCCATTTTTGTGAAGAATGGAATAAAGTCTAAACTTTTACCAACGACAGCAAGTGTCTGGAAAGAGAGACTTCAACTCAACCATGCACATACAGATTTCATTGGATGTCCATTTCATATTGGTGGTATTTTTAGATCTCAAGGAACAATTGTAACCTACGTTGAGCACAACAATATCTTCATGGACCTCACTTTGTTGCAAACTAGAATGGTTGAGTGCTACAATGTAACATTTGATCAGACAGGTGGCGTTTTGCATTTTGTTTTGAAGCTAGATGAGTGTGAAATTCTCAAACACAAGAAGCTAGAACAAGTCACAATAACATGCATGAATAGGGTTCTTTCAAAATGCCCCACTGATGATCCTTCATACTTCAGTGTTCAATCGGAAACAAACATATGGTGGCTTGGTGCTTTTTAGGCATTCCATTTCCATCTTCTCTTCAGATTTGGTGAGCCCTCTTGAGATTTAATTTTAGATTTAGTTTCGTGTCTCATGCGGATTCAGTCTTGAAGGTAAAGAAAGAAGACCATGCCATTTTATATTGGGTGTTCCATCAAACCCCTATCCTTGATATCATTGATCAACACGTGAATAAAGGAAAGGTGCTGGTTGTCAATGGGAGGGGAGACTTTCAAGTCCAATGGCATCTTGCAGGTGACCTTAAAACACTGAAGTGTATGTATAATTGTGGAATGGGTGCTATGGTAAAGGCTCCATGCTTATATTGCATGGAGCCTGCAAAGATGATGGACCCAAAATGGTGGAGAAAGGCTCCTACTTGCCAAAATGAGGATCCTAATTTCCACCTAGTTTTGGATATTCCACTTGTCAATGTCCACATTTGTACAATGCATGCTCTTTGTAGAATTGTGGATAAGTTGGTGTATCTGTACATTGGGTTTGCTTGGAAATCAAGAACTCAAAAGAATAGAAGGTTGCGGTAGAGGTGCTTGAACTGGTTTTGTCAAAGACTAGTGTCCATGGGGGTAATGTGAAAATCCAGAGGGACGTGAAAAGGTCAACCAATGATAAAGATGTACCTTGAAAACCATCTATTGGTGGAGTCAAGGCACGTTGTTTTTTATCAAAACCAACAAGCGTGAAAGATAAGAAGCTAACCAAGCATGGAAGGATATATCAATCCACTTATGTCAGCAAAATTGAGTTTCAGCAATGAAAAAATCTCCATATGGCAGTGAAGGACTAGGAACCCACAACTTGCAATGCCAAGGGTGAAGTGTGGCGTTCCATCGATGTGCTTTTTTAGATGTGTGACAAAGATGAGTGGACACAAAATGATTGTAACAAGTTTAAGGAGAACCTTCAGTTACTAAAGAAAGCATTTAGGACAACATGGAATGAAACTCAGATTACTCATTACATGGTATTGTTAAAGCACCCTTTTAAATGATAAGGGCTAAAATGTTGTTTAAAATTCATGACAACTTGTTTTATTTGCAGCAGACATATGGAATACCCAAGTCTTGGAAAAGTCTCATTACATGGCCAAGAATGCATATTTCAGACACACACAACATGGTGGCTCTTGAGATAAGGCAAACAATTTGAAAGAGTTGTTCAGTGGTTTTATTGCAGAATCCTTCACCGGCTGCATTATAAACATGTATTGGACTGTTGGAAAACATCACAGGCAATTAGGCATTTGCAACGAAGGAAAAGGAAACGAGTAGAGGCATTTAACAACTCCAGTGCTCGTGAAGGCCAAAGAAAGTAGAGAGATACAATGCAATATGTTAACCATAGGTGGATCAAGAGATTTTAATTTTAGGTCACAACATGTACAATAGATGCCTAATGATATAATAGATACAGTACAAGTCACAAGTCTCTCAACTTGATGACAGATAGTGGATATCTTTTGGCTAATTACCCTTGTATCGGATCATTAAATGTTTGCTATAATCTAAGAGTTCATTTGGGTTTTGTTTACCCAAAGTGAGTGCCATTGCTGTGTATGTGTAATAATAAGCTGCACAATCACTAGTGTACCCCAGACAATATCCACAACATTTAGTAGCAAAAAATCTGTCGCCGAGGATAACTTTGTCTGCATTTTGTGGTAGCATTGGTCCCCCTAGGAAGCATGAGAGCATATTGAGGGTGAATGTTGCAGTACTTCCCTCTTGGGACATTCCATTGTGAAACCCTAGTATGGGTGTCTCACAGAGTCTGGCAAGGTACTGTCCAAGTGCTGCATCCCTTCCATGATACTCTCTTGTCTGACGGTGAAGAAAGTCGTCCTTTTCAATAATCCATGACTATACACAAAAGGATGAGTTAGAGAAAGACAGTGACAACTAGAATTTTTGGGTGGTGGTGGGGGGGGGCTACCATGTAGCTCTCATTTTGCATATATAAGTCATCCTTCCATAGGTCCATTGACCTGCGGGACGTGTAAACTAGTCCTCTACTCCTTGAGTATTGGTTGATGGCCTGAGGTTGTTTCTGATAGCTTGGAAGGTAGAGGATGGTCTATAGATGATAGGTAGCTGATGGTACTTCTTGTATGACCATCTTGTGAAATCACAATCTTTTAAGTGCACCACCACCATGTCAGCAAGAACCACCCTGCCCCTGTGGACCTCAAGCTCAAACTTGTCTCTTTCAGACTTGAGGAAATCATTGTGCTAAGCTATAAGATCATCTAGTATGAATGGGGCATTGAAGATAGAAGAGATCTTGTCGAGCATTTCAACAGATCCTATGGATACTGCAAACTCAAAGAGTCTTTCATTTATATATGCAGGATTTTCAACCCCATCCACCCCCTCCTTACATTTTGTAGCTGGCTCACATGCAGAAGAAAGATTAATGTTTCTCTTTTTGGTGCTAGTCACTTGAAGCTTCTGGGTTATAGGCACCTATTTTCATGCTTCTGAGTCATTGGGGGGTTCCTCTATCCCCATAAAATCATCTCCAAGAAATATACATTTGGCCTGAGCAAAGTCCACATCTCTCTTCAAAGAGCCTCTTAGCAATTGAGGTGGTCTCCCTTCTCTTTCGTGTTCACCTAAGACAATTTTTGGATTAACCCTCTGCCTCTTCATTATGTGAGTTCATAATCCTAAGAAAAACATAATACATGCAATAAAAGGTAAGTATTGGGACACACTACCATTTAACTTTTTAATTAAATATCATAACACATTTCTCCTAAATTGCAAGCTGTTGGTTTCTCTCTCTCTCTCTCTCTCTCTCTCTCTCTCTCTCTCTCTCTCTCTCTCTCTCTCTCTCTCTCTCTCTCTCTCTCTCTTTGTGACAATTTGGTCTCATAGGTAATGTTGGCATTTTACAAAGGTTACTAGAGCAACTCCTTTTATTTGAGTTCCGACTCCTTTCTCTCCCTATTTTGCTACCCCCCCTTATATGCTCCACGGTGCATGAAGAACAATCGGCAAACTGATACTACATATATGCACACCATAGGACAACAAATAAAGTTTCTTTTCTCTCTTTGTGTGTTGGTCTCTCTCTCTCTCTCTCTCTCTCTCTCTCTCTCTCTCTCTCTCTCTTTCTCTCTCTGTGACATATTGGTCTCATAGGTCATGTTGGCATTTTAAATTGGTTAGTAGAGCATCTCATCTTATTTGAGTGCCTACCCCCCTACATACCCATTTTGTGCTCTACAACATGTGAACGACAATCCGCGTGCCATAAGACAAGAATAGTATCGTCTCTCTCTCTGTCTCTCTCTCTCTCTCTCTCTCTCTCTCTCAAAGGTCAGGGGAGCTTAACATGCTAATCTCCACCCAGCCATTCCCTATATAGACCCCTAACCTTCTAAATATAGGGACCCTCTTGACTGCATGTCCGTCTTGGCCCTTGGCCCGGACCTGTGTCCTGACATTACTCCCCCCTTAAAGAAGAGTTTCTTCCTCGAAAACAAAAGTGGGAAACTTCTTCTTAAGAACACTAATGTTTTCCCAAGTGGAACCTTCTTCAGGGTGGTTGGAGCGGAACCCGGTTCAGTAGGAGGTTCAATGAAACCAAGAGTAACATCTTGATTTTCTACATTGTTGTCCAGTTGTAACCATCTGATGGTACCGGTTCCTATCCAAACGTAGTGTGTAGAATCCATTTAGAACACTCATGAGCATGGTAAACGAGTTTATCACAACACAGGTGTACCAAAAAGAGTACCTCTTGTCCCAATTTTCATCATCATTAAACAACCCCACCCTAACGAGTGTTCAAGGTTGAGAACCTGAGGTATACATGAAGAGACTACCTAGTCGCAACATGCGTTAACTGATAGTAAGTAAACTCTTTTGGTGAGTAGTAGACCCAAACGTAATCTCATAGAGATAGTGCACATAGAGTGCAAAATGCTTCATATGCAACAACCTGAGGAATATGCATGCCGTTCCAAATCAGCCTTTGCTGAACACTAGGGCCCATAACACTTAGTGTGCATGCATTTAGCAAACACCAACCCGAACCTGTATATCCATAATGATCCTTGCCAATACTTATGGCAAATGCGATGTGCCTAGAACTCATTAAAAGGAATGTAAATAGTTTTGAAAAGAAACTAAATACTTTTACTTGCAATCTTTTGCAAGCCTTGCTAAAATGTCTGAATCACAAGAGAAGGTGAAACATTGATCACTTCTAGATACAGACAATGAAACTTTTTCATTAAGAACTTATAGCCTTGCTATATGTATAAACAACCATCTGTAATGTTGTTTAGCAGTACTTGTACCTTAACAAGTCATTCTAAGTATCCGACAATTTCTGGCCACAAAATTTCTCCTGATATGTCGTGCTAAAAATGGTCTAGAAAACAGATGTGACCAGCACCTAGGGACTTTGTCGTGACACATATTTGAAATAATGGCGCCACTGTCAGTTCAGAGACTCATATTCTCCACATGTGGAATATGTCTCATGTAAGCATGTGTAAAAAAGAACATCCTTCAAGTACAAGATGTACTTGGGTGTGGAGGAATTGTAAAACACTCCGTGACAAGAGAGAGAGGGACCCTCATTATCTTGCTCCACACTGGCTAAACCGAACTCCTGGAGTTTCTAGACCATGTTGTATCCCATGTGACAACATGTGCCAAATTGAACCCTACAAGCAGGTTCGTAACAACATAAGGCAGAAAAATAGATTGGACACCTGGCCCAAAATACTTTGTGCTTACATGCCCTTGGCATGGCTCTGTAACATTCAAGCGTACTTATATGTCTTGAAAAACCAAGCAAAGCATACTAAAAATGGAATAACACCAAATCAATAGACGCGTACCTGGAGATTTGAACGTAATGTTCACTTACCCGTATTCAAACGGAGAGGAGCACGTCTCCTACCTGAAAAAACAAATAGTATTGCACTGGGAACCCTGGGTGTTGCCTTTGCAATCCAAGCCCTTGGATTAGAAGCTACGTAGTTTGTCATAATAATCAATATCTAATTCTCCTAAATGATTTTCTCATATTATACTGATCATTTAATGTGGGGAAGTGCCAGGGGGAGAAAAAGCTAGAATATTGGTTAAGCTAGCAGACCGGCCACAATAGGGATCCAAAGGAGGTAAAATAGGGATCCAAAGGGGGAGCCATGTGCAACAATGGGCTAAAAAGACCCTAAGGTTCAGTCCATTAAGACTTCCAAAATGCTAAGGTTCCAAAATTCAAAGGTTGTGTCCAAAGGTCAACCCTAGGGAAAATTGGATGTTTTGTGTGTGCCCTAAAAGTCTTTGCACATCCCTACATGGGAGGGGGCGAGCCCTAAAGGTAGGGGATGAGAGAGAAAGCCACACGCACGCACACACAGGCTCCCTTTACACAAAGGGAATGAGGGACACATGTCAGCTCCCTAGGCCAGATGCCCACAAGGTGTGCCCAATTTCTATTGGATGACCCTTGAAGTGGACCAATGAGAATTAAGCTAGAGTAAATCTAATTTAATTAATTTAAAAACATTTAATAAAAGAAACCAATGAGAATTAAGTCTCCTAGAAGACTATTGGGCAGTCTCCCAAGGGGTCCAATGAGCATTCAGGAGCCCCATGGCTTGCCTGAGTCCTATTGGCCAGGAGGCAAAGGGGTCCAATGAGAGTTTAGTTTAATTATTTAATTACCTAAAGCTCTCACAAAAGGGGAAAGGGGGACACATGTCAGAAGGCTATCACTTATGCTGCTTAATTGTAATTGGCTTGACTTGGGGAGGGCCAATGAGGCTTCAGCAAGAGCAATTAGCAAGAGGGCTCGCCCAAGAGAGAGAGGGGGCTGATTTTTGCAAGGCATTATCACACACATACACACACACTCACACAAGCTCATGTGTGAAGAAAGAGAAGACTATCTCTTCCCAAGCTTTAATGGAGAACTCATCACCTACTCCAAGCTTGTGAGATAGAAGCATACATCAACACTCTCTTGGCATGCGGATGCAAATCCAACCAAGAGCCAAGATTCAATGCATGCTCATCTCCTCTACCAAGCTAATTACTAAGCTAAGCTATGATACATATGAGTGATTATGTGAGGAGATGTACATCTTTCACGTAAGATACTCCTTCTTCCTCTCAATCTACTCTCATACCCTGCTAGCTCTCACCATCTTCGAAGGTGTGTGAGGTCTTGGGTCTGAGAACGGGGATAATTCAAGTTGTGTTTGTTAAGTGTTTTGCTTAGTGCATGAAGTTTCCATCTTCATTGCACTAGCTAGTCTTGAAGGAACACAAAGAATTGTATTGTACAATGTCTCTCTTGATGGGAGAAACCATAATACAAAGCCTTTTGGAGGGGGGACCGGCTCCATGAAAATCCGGTCCTCAACTGTTGTCAATAGCTTAATTGCTCTCTCTTTTGAAAGTATTGTCGATGCTATCTAACTAGTTGTTATGCTTTTTGTTGCTCTCTCCACCCAAGCACTCTTGTAATTCTCATTAGGAATCTATTCTAATGAAATGCCCACTATGTTCATGCTAATTTCCGCTACACATAAGTTATTAGGCCATTAAATGTTACATAGTCAAATCCCTTGGTAAGACTCTTTGTAGAAATTGCTCAACTAGCAGATAACAGTAAACAACATAGTCAACCGTGTACAAAATGATTGGAATCAACTTGGAAAGCGTGTCCGTCTGCTACCCCGTGTGGTAGATTGCAAAATTCTTTCCTTGAAAGTCTAACTGGGAGAGATCAAATTGTGATCCTCAATGCAGATCAAACTGTGATCTTTAATGCCTATGGGGAGATGTAGCAATCAACCGCCGGGTCTTACCCCAAAACAAGGATGCCATAGACACTCGTAGTGAATGCCTAGCTCTTATGGACAGTCATGCTGTCACAACTGATTGTTGCATCTATACTTTCTTGTAGAGATTAGCTGCTGTGAGTCAAAGATTATCAAAAACTCAACCAGAGTGTCGCACTGAAAACATGTAGTGCAAAAGTGACACCCTAAACTTTTGTAATGACAAGATTCTTGCTTGTCCATTAACGTCGATGTGTACTCCCCTGGGCAGATCTGGTCGAGCTGGAGAACAATCGCCCAAGGAATACCAACAGTTGGATCTTACCCAAGATCTGACAATGACTCTTAGCCAGTGTGTGTGGCTCATAGCCCTTGTGACAATTAGTGTTCAATCGAGGAACCGATGAAGACTAATTGAGATGGTTTCTTGGCCAATTTCGAGCTGAGACTTAGAGTACCTTGTCTCAGGCTGACTCGCCAGCAAAACATGTATCAAAAGCTTGTTATAAAATTTTCATTATTCCCTTAAAGAGAGAGAGAGAGAGAGAGAGAGAGAGAGAGAGAGAGAGAGAGAGAGAGAGAGTAGAAGAGCATGCTGGGCTGAGGAAATTTCCTTAAGGTTGTAAAGTGTGTGCCCAGAATGTGTGTTCTTAGGCATCTTATGCCTGAATTGCAGTTTATCCTATAAGCATTCCACAATCTGTCTGTATGAGGCTCTCATCGAGAGAGGCAACAGAAAACACAAGTTGAATCTTGACCGTCTACCGTGTAGGGTCAAGACTGTATGAGGATGACTTGGCATTGGCCTGTGCCTGGGAATCAAGTCCAAATTTTTGGTTCTTTTTAGTGATGTTGTGTTGACAACAACCAAAAAACACATTAAGCAATCCAACTCACTAGCATGCCTTGCATGTAGAATTGTAAGCCCTTGCGGAGAGTGATGGTCTCAACCGTGAGAACCAAAACCATAAGTTCCTTGCACAATTTAGACTGGTAGGGATTCTGTGATCTGATATTCCTTATTTTGTCAATGCCCTTGATTCCAAATCAATGGGCAGTATCTTGGCATAAGGAAGAAGCCTTGCTTCATATAAAATTGCGGAAGCACTTTGCTTCGCTTCCTCTCTATTGTGCTGGGCATGACGTGCAGCCATGGCTCCTTTGCCGAATCTCGTGCATGAGTATGCATGAGTATGCATGGCATATCATGCATACCTTGGAAAAATCCTTTTTGCCTTCCTTCGAGGCTTGTAGGCATCCCGGCAAACCGGACATGGCTTCCTTGAGGGGCCTTGCTGCCTCGTCAAGCCTCGCATGAGGGGCCTTGCCGCCTTGTGACAAAAAATGTGAACTAATATATCTATAAGGCCAAATCCCAAAACCACTGTGCCAATGATCTTGTGCTCAAATCAATGTGAAAACCCTACACGTGTTAGAGGCCTTGTTTCTCATGAATGCAGTCAAAGAACTTTTCTTTGCACAATGGAAAATCCTTTCTGAATGAAAAGTTTAAACCTAGAAAAACTTGAAGTTGTTTGACCATATTGCCTTGCTTTGGCCTGTTGGCCCAAAATTTCAAAGTAAAGTCTCACTTGAGAATGAACTTGTAGTCGGATGTTGGTTTCCTTGCTGGAATCTGGCTCATAGCCATGGATGCTGAGATAGAGAGATGTCAGATGGATCATGGGTGCTCTCAAAGCTGAGTCCATGCGGACACCCATTGAAGTATCATTCATGGCATCTACAAAGTCCCACCAAGTGTATCCCCGACTTTGGGAGTCATTATGCAAGATGCCTAAATGGAAGCCTTGCTTCACATAAATAATGTTGTGCTCATAGCCAATAGATATGTTGGTCGTTTTCCTGGACAAGGAAGTTTCTCGTCGCCTTGCTGAGACCAGTTGTCCTGAAATTCCAAAGGAAAGGCTTTCCCGAAATTGGCTTCTATTCATATTTGCTACTGAGTGAGAGCATATTCTAAAATTAGAAACCTTGCTTGTAAGCAGCCTTGCATGGAGTTGTGCTCCTTAGTTGACAAACACTGAGGACCAAGAGCATAAAAAAATCCTTAACCGTCCTCAAATAAGTGTTTCTTGTTCTCCATGAGATCTTGGTCTTGGCATGATATTTTGCCTATCTCGAGTGTGACTCGTAGCCACAGCGCGTCTTACGCAAGTGAGATGAAATTCCATAGTGCAAGTTGCTTTGAGAGTAGCTCCCTCTTGTGATGGCATACCACCCCGTTTGCAAGACCATGCATGATTTCTTAGTAATAGAAGACCATCGCAACAAAACGAGAAATTGATGACATACTAAAGGAAGTGCGCACTACGACTTGCTATATTGGTCATAGAGTCAAGGATGTACCTCGAGCCGATGCTGACTCGCCCTTTGGAGCACTTCGTACTTTGCCCTTGCCTCAATCTTCAAAAAAAAATGTGCCATGCATAAGGTTTGATCGTCGTGCCTCGGCCGGTGCAACCATGGTGACTGGAATGACTGCGTCGATTATGTGATGAGGACCAAAATGCCTTGCATGCCATGGGGACCGCCTTAGGTCCCGCCTTAGGTCCGTGCATGCTTTGCATGCTGAGAAGCGTGCATGCCGTGCATGGGAGGGTGCCCTTAGGGTTTCAACACCAAATCAAAAAAAAAAAAAACATGTGTTGTCTGTGAGCGATGGCGCAGCCTGATGCGCCAACTGCCATGGCGCCCCTTGTAGTGATCGCCCTGCCCCGACCCTGTGTCCGGAGTTCCCTGGGATGGCGGTGCACTCCTGTCAAGCATGCCCTCATGGCCATTGATGCGGGGCTCCATTTCTCCCCCCCTCGCTGCAAGCGGCTGTGCACACACGGGCTTTGAGTTTCGACCTCGTTGCAAGCGGCTGTGCACACACAGGCTTTCGGTTTCGACCTCCTTGCCTCCTAAGGATCCATGCCCACGGCAGCCAAGGTCATCTTCATGGCCCCGCAGCTCCTCCCTTGCAAGAGGGATTGCCCATGACCCCAGAGAGAGAGAGAGAGAGAGAGAGAGAGAGAGAGAGAGAGAGAGAGAGAGAGAGAGAGAGAGAGAGAGAGAGAGAGAGAGAGAGAGAGCAGAAGAAGAAGAAGAAAGAGACACGAGACCGTGCTTCCATGCCCTCCACCCTTCTTCTCCTTCCTCCCCCTGAGCTCTGATACCAGTGAAAGGGCAGGGGAAATGAACATGCTAATCTCCACCCAGCCATGCCCTATATAGACCCCTGGCCTTCTAAATATAGGGACCCCCTTGACTGCATGTCCGTCTTGGCTCTTGGCCCTGGCCCTTGGCCCGGACCCGTGTCCTGACACTCTCTCTCTCTCTCCCAAAATTTACATTAAACTGCACTTATAAGAAATAAACAAAAGTAGGTGTTACCTTTTCCTGGGCTTGGCATGGCAATCTTCCAGAGACGAAAACGTCATTGGGACTTGGGCACACTTCAAGCCTTCACTCTCTACCCTCTATTTTTGCATACCTCTCTCTGTCCCCCCCCCCCCCCCCCCCCCCCCCCCCCCCCTCTTCTCATATCTAATCGTTCATAGTATCGTTGCCGCCATGCACAAAAAATAACTACATGCTTTACACATGTCAAATGGCTAAAATTAACTAGTGGCCATTTAATGCATCGTATACTTTTGATTGAGAGGTCACTTTCACGCTTAATGGGTTGTACAATATTCGTTGGTATGCTTATTGTAGCACCTTAGAGAGAGAGAGAGAGAGAGAGAGAGAGAGAGAGAGAGAGAGAGAGAGAGAGAGAGAGAGAGAGAGAGAGAGAGAGAGAGAGAGAGAGAGAGAGAGAGAGAGGGAGAGGGAAAGAAATTAGAACTAATAAGAGCATCGCACAAGGTGACAACACTGAGGGTACTCTTGCTGTCCATCAGAGAAACCCCAATTCTACATATACCTACAGGTATAGAGAGAGACATAGAGAGGGAAGTAGATTAAGAGTAGGGAAAAGGGAGACAGAGAGTAGTGTTGTGTGTGTATGCTAAACTGGAAATGGTATGTTATTGGGACTACTACATAAGTCAAAATGATAACTGCCTATAATTTTGTGGAGTTTGCACATTGGTGCACGGAGACGATTCTATTATTAGCTAAACATCATACATGCACCATAATGCCACTTTGTCTCAGATAGAGAGTCAGATATGGGAATGAAACCATGGAGGAGAAGTAGAGCCATGGTACAAAAAGTAAGAAAGAGAGATAGAGAGAGCGGATGTGTGTGTTGGTGTCCTTGTGTGTAATATAAAAGAATTTTAATGTTATGGCACAACAATGAATTGGGCTAGTGTGCACAATGGCACACAGATATCAATCTATCTTTTGCTAAATCACCCCAGCACGCCATAATGCCACTTTGAGAGAGAGAGAGAGAGAGAGAGAGAGAGAGAGAGAGAGAGAGAGAGAGAGAGAGAGAGAGTTTGGCTTACAGGTAAATGGCACTAACAAAGGTGATTGTGAGAAAGGAAGGCAAAAGACCAGGCTTGGTTGCTAAAGTAGGAGGAATATTTGCTAGTAAAAAAAGAAGATCAGGAAAGCCCATGAAAATCTTAAAAGCTCCAAGGATGAAGAGGCTACAAAGACACATCAAGCTGTCCAAGGAAATTAGGAAGGCTCAGAAATGTATTGAGATTCTAGTACCAAAGCTTCCATTCCAAAGACTAGTTAGGTCAATATGTGAGGAAGCATGTTTTGGGACCATGAGGTGGAAACCTGTTGCATTGTTGGCACTACAAGAGACAACAGAAGATTTTTTGCTAGAATAGTTCAACGACATAACAATTGTTGCAGCAAATGCACACAGGGTAATGATTATGGACAAGGACAATGAAACTTTGAAAAGAGTAAGGTGGAGATATGATAAGCTGCTCCAGTCCAATGAATTTATAGACAATAAAATGAAGGAAATTTTTCTTATTCCTCCATCAAAGACAGAGGCGGTGAAGATTGTAGAAGTCACCCACGATGTCAATAATAGGGTCAGGGCTAGAAGGAAAATTGGTGTGCAGAGGAGATGAATAAATTGAAAGAGAAGGAAAAGGTAGCAAGAGACTAGTTATTTTGGACGTCAATGGATTGTTGTTGTTTCGGGAGCCATATGATCCCCACGCAGAACTTGTCAACCTTTGCACCTTGGGGATAGGCGATTGCAGAGCCATTGTGCATCCGGAAACCAAGGAATTTATACAATTTCTACTTCCAAGGTTCTGGGTTGTGATATGGTCCTCTATGCTGCAAAGAAACCTCAATCCCCTTGTAAATATGGTTTGCAATGTAGCGAGAATTGAACGTTCACAATTGGATTTTTTGTATTCGTAGAAGGAGTGTGTTTTCATTGACGGCCACTACCACCCTACCAACCCAGATGTATTCCTATACTATAAACCTTTTTTCCAAATCCATGTCCCATATGATGATATCAACACTTTGTTGATAGATGACACACCCCATAAGGGCTTGCTAAATCCACCGGGCACCACTCTCTCCTCACCCTCATTTGAAGGTCATGAGCATGACTTTTATCTAGAGAACATTGTGATATCTTATCTCCAAAATTTGTATTTCAATTTGTACTTACAAATACTCTCCGAAATGCTAACTATCTACATTAATATGATTCTTTGGACTTCTCAATGTGTTGCCATGGAAATGTGTGTGTGTGTGTGTGTGTGTGAGTGTGTGTGTGTGTGTGTGAGAGAGAGAGAGAGAGAGAGAGAGAGAGAGAGAGAGAGAGAGAGAGAGAGAGATTATACATCAAACTCTGCATATGCTGTTTAAAATGTACAGTAATCACACTGCCACCTAACATAGGGACAGATGTAGTGAGACAATTTCATCTTACAATTGAAATAAAGATATAACGAAATTGTGGGAATCATCTCACACTTGAAAAAAAAGATTTAAATTGCAAGAAACATTGAAATGGAAGTCATGAATATAGATTCATTCAAGTTACATTGGCACGATTTGAACTCGGCCAGTTAGTTCCCTACAGACAATCTCTTTTTTCCTTCGTTGCATTAATTTGCTTCCACCAATTAAGAAATAGAATTGCGAGGGCTCGTTCTCCACAGTCTCGTCTATGATTTCATGCCAAAGTTGCAGAACGTAAGCCTGCCGACTCTTGATCAATAGGAATAAGGTTAGAGTAGCCTACAACAATTTGAGAGCATTGGTACCAGAAGGAGATGAGAAGGGACTGTGTGCCGATCATGTACTTGGCTACCAAAGTGTCCAGTGCAACCTCGCAATGTATGCCATTCACCTCTTTAACATACCAGCCTCTATCAAGAAGCTTGTCACATAAGCAAGCATCTAGAGATTTACATACCAGCATTGTCTTTGCAACATGTATGTGGTAGGTGTGAAATAGTTCCACAAATAAACTTATAGGACAAAAATTAGCAATCTTTACCATTCTAGTGGGCACTGAATTTCATAGGGATCTCTGCACATCCCTAAACAACTTGCTTTTGAGAGATTCACACACTGTGGTGTTCGAGACTGGCGAGTCAATATAGCTCCAATTGGTAGGGAGAGGGAGTTTAACCAGAGTACCTTTTTTATTTTTTGGTTGAGCTGGTAGAAATGCTCGTAGAATAAAATTCCCTCATCTGCAAGACTCTTGCTAGTTCTTCCATCATACTGTAAAACACCAATGTCAGCGTGGATTACAGAGATGAGACCTATAATACACTCCACTGGCTCCCATTCCTTGTATGATGAAGGATAGACATCTGTAATTCCAACAAAAAAAATGTAATAGACAACCTAGTCTAGCCACTGAATAGAATTTAGAAATTATGAGATCTTGATCTACCTCTGTTAATATTGTTCTACCTCTTCAAAAAGAAAAAAAAAATTAAGAGAAGAGCAAGGTCTAAAAGAAAGAATAGAGAGTGGATTATATGAGCTCTCTGGGATTGTCACTAACAGCTTATTCTTAATTCAGTGTCATGACAAATTCCATATGTGTTGGTCAAATATATTTATTAGACCTTAGAGCATGAAGTATCGGGAACAATTTAAGTGGCAAAAAACTAGGTTGGATATTTAGTAAGACTTCTTAATGTAACAAGTACTACAAACAACAATAATAAATGGTTGTTTGTAATACTTGTTAATGTAAAAAGTACTACAAACAAAATTGAATGATTGTTTACAGTTTTTTAGTTACAATTATGCATACCTAGTATACACATAGCAAAATCTATTTCACGTCAATGAAAATGTTTCATTGTATTAAACTAGTTTATTATGAATTGCTATGGTTCTAGGTGGGACATTTTTAGTTCCTTTTCAAAAGGTCTAGTACATATCTATCCCCTCAAGTTTTATGTATGCTACAAGCATAACCTCAAACATGAGCATAAACAAGCACCAATTATCCAAATGCATCCTTGGATACATTTTTGCTCATGTATGCACACTAGGTGCTATGAGCCCTAGTGTTTAGCAAAGCCATATCTATAGTGACATACAAATTCATTCATTTGACTTCTTATGAAGTATTTTAGCCAAAATAAGTGAAGTACTTGTTGAGCTTATGTGCAGTTTTCAACCTAAGTCGCCAATAAGGTGGGGTTGGCTACGAAAACAATTTTTCCACTCAAGGACTTTATCCAAGAGTACATGGATATCTTTAAGATTGCTCATCCAGATGTTGACAAGCACATGACACATCTAAGAAGTATATTGATGAAAAAAGTTGGCATGCCACTCTCACGAAAGGTGAAGAAGAGGTATTCTTACATGTTCCAGAACCTTTACAAAGTTTGAAAATTGTTCATACATCTAAGTTAGATCCTAGATATTATGGCCCATCCAAAATACTCAAGCGAGTTTGAGATGTGGTTTACACAATTGACTTTCAGCCAAACCCGTGAACCTAAAGGTTTTTTTTGACTATCATGGTATATCTCAAGTGGGAAAACATTAGTGTCATTATGAAGAAACATTCCACTTTTGCTTTTGAGGATGAAAATGATTTTGCAAGGGGGAAGTAATGTTAGGACAAGGGTAGGACCAAGAGGGCATGGCCCTTGCAAGGAGCTGGCTATGCATGTGTTGTCAAGGGGTCTCTTAAAAAGGGGCCAGGTGGCCTATAAAAGGAGAATGGATGGGTGTCCACATGAGTGTGCATAGTCCCCCTGCCTTACGCTGAGGGAGCCTCAAATGATGTTGCTCTAAAGCCTAAGAGTGTTGGCTTGATACCCGAGGGTGCTACAATGATTCCATTAGCTTGTCCCATTCCAATACTTGAGGGTGATCCAATATTTTCATTACCTCTTCCCACTCCAATATCTGAGGATTCTTCACTTGATGTTGTTGCAATGTAGGAAGACAATGTCCTAGCTCCTATAAGGCAAAGAGGTGTCTACCTTCCCACCACCATCACTAGTGATTAAATTTGGTCTTGATAGAGATGTGGAAAGGGAAAGATAGAGAGAGAAAGAGAGGGTGTGGGACGGGTGTCTAACCTCACTCCTATCTTATTGCAGACATAGCGAGAACCACGAATATAATTGTCAATCCATGGGACAAAGCTGGCTTGACTAGTGCATAGAGGCTACAAGAGGTTGTCAATCTCTTGGAAAACAGCAAACAACTCGTATCTAACTCAAGCTACACACAAATAATATAAATCACCAAAAGCTAGTCTCTAATCGGCAAACAAATCACAACAGTTACAACATCAAACGACATCCAAACGTTACAAAACTTCTAGGACACGTTTATAAGACCTAAGCATACATGCTTATGGTCTCAAATCTCACTTTAAGTCAAGTGCAAAAATTGCAATTATTAACAGCAACGAGTTTTTGACTTAGTCATTTTCAACCCAGAATGCATCTAAATGCTTAGCAATGAAGCCCCAATATCTCGCCAATACTTATTTTATGATTTTGAAGCTTAAATTCCTACTTATGATGAGATTAGGCCGCGGGTCGTTCGGCGACGCCAAAAGCTACGGATTACCATGAAATGCTTACGTCAATGCGTAGAGCTCTTACCTGCGGTTGCAACGCAACAAACAACACTGCAATGTGACAACCGGAAAGGCAGTAGGAAGCACGAGAATTAGAGAAGTGAGAGCCGTTAGCTCACGCTGTGTTTCTATTATCCAAAACTTATAAAATACTCACAGCCAAAACTAATAATCTGGGAGCTCTAGCTAAAGACAGGAGAGAGAGAGAGAGAGAGAGAGAGAGAGAGAGAGAGAGAGAGAGAGAGGGAGAGGGAGAGGAGAGAGAGAGAGAGAGAAGAGAGAGAGAGAGAGAGAGAGAGAGAGAGAGAGAGAGAGAGAGAGAGAGAGAGAGAGAGAAAAGAGAGAGAGGGTTGAAGATCCGAACTACTGCAAATAAAAAAATGAGGAGTGAATCAAATTATTCGTGAGTCTTCACTATATGTAATCAAAAAGTGAAATATATCCCCATTATCACGTTCTCATTCATGTTCACATGCTTTAAAAACCAATGTTTATAATTTCAAAGAAGAACAACATCTTGTTTGTCTCAAGCCCATATTTTCAAAAAAAATCAATCATAGCCATCTTTGATG
Organism: Adiantum capillus-veneris; assembly: GCF_014529385.1. Classification (NCBI taxonomy): domain Eukaryota; kingdom Viridiplantae; phylum Streptophyta; class Polypodiopsida; order Polypodiales; family Pteridaceae; genus Adiantum; species Adiantum capillus-veneris. The sequence continues at coordinate 46,278,658 of NC_140941.1, forward strand.
AGATCCTCACATGAGGTTTTATGGCTCAATTCAAATAGAGAAACCCTATCATATCTGACTAGCGTTTAAGTTAATCCATTTAAAAGTAAATTTTAGAATTGTTAAAACAACCCTGCAAGAAGTTTAACCATAAAGATGTGCTCTCCAAGTACTAGTTCAAAGCCAACTAGAACTATATCAATAGTCATCATATATAGATGCAACTAGATACAAATGGCAATTAAGGAGTCAATATTTAATTAGAGTCATTGCCACAACTAGATATAAAATGCTATTAGATCCCAAAGCAGGCTTATCCAAAACCTTGTCTAGAGGTGGATGTTGAATTCCATGTGTTAAATAAGTATAGATGTTGAATTGCATGTGTTAAATAAGTATAGAAACCATGCATTCATTTTACAAATCCTAAAAGTTTCAACGATGCTACTCAAGAGCACCATTGGCTATACCATAAAGATTGAATAGATCTTCAAAAGCCCAAAAACAATATATCTTGATAACAATATGTAGCATGTTCATAAAATCTAGAAAGATCATCTAAAGGCTAGCAAGTTGATTGTCATAAGAAAACCAACGAGCTAATAGTATGCCATGTAGCAAAACCTAGACAAGGAAATTACCACATGCCGACATTCATCAATAATTTATAACAAGAAAAGCAAATGCAATGTTTTCATCTAGTGTCTGGCCAAATTACCAGCTCTGTGTGATGTCCACCAAGACAACAATGAGCTATCTGCGTAAAGGTTTTGAGCATGTAATGCTCATGTGAGTGTGTGTGTGTGTGTGTGTGTGTGCGCACACACACACATGCCTGTGTGTGTGGGTGTGTGTAATAGTGCAAACAATAGTAATAGCTTAAGTCTAGAAGCCATTGTTAGAAGGTAATGTCATTCTTTTTCATGTAGTACTAGAAGGGCTATTCAATCCATGCTTATATCTCTATGACTCAAGGTACAAGATAAGCTATACAAGACAACTTGTACAAGCCTTGAATGCAAACCGTAAAAGACCAACAAGTACCTCTAGAATAACAAAAGTGTTTGATTCAAGATATTGGACGCAACAAAAATACTTGGAAAAGTATAAGAAACACTTGGTTCATCACAGATCATCAGGTCAAAATTCTTTTAATTGAACACAATAATTTGTCTATGTGGGACATTGCCACTACTTTTTCCCTGCTAATGGTTTTAACAAGTAGTAATTAGGTCTCCCTAACAAGTAGTAATTAGGTCTCCCTAATCTTAGAGAAATAAAAAATCTTTCAAAACATATTAAGTGTGTAACTAAAAACTGAAGGGTGAGGTCAGGAAATGAAAAGACAGATGGAGGTGAAAAGTCAAAAGACATATGAAGGTGAAAAATCAAAAGACCTTTTGTGTCCATATAAAGAGGTGGTCAACTACACATTGTATATTTGTGTTTCTCTTCTCCTTAACGTTTTCTTCTCTTTTAAGTGTCCTTGCTCTCTCTCTCTCTCTCTCTCTCTCTCTCTCTCTCTCATGCAAAGTTCTATCCGTCCTTCTCACGTCCAACTGATACTGTTGCAAATCTACGTGCTTTGCCATTGCCCATTGTTGCGTGCTATAGACTAGCGCATTGTTTTTGTTGTTATTGAAAGAATATTTAAAATAGGAATACCTTTTATTTTATTTTGAAGCCATTAGGAATATTAAGTAGCTCAAGCTTATGAAAACAAGAAAATAGCTAGAAAAATCGAGATGTTGATGAAGGTTGTGTTGCAAATTGCAATAGGATAAGCATGCTTATACGTACAAGTGATGATGAACTAGTAAAGGTGTTTTATATACTACTACTAAAATGGCGCCGCCTTCGGCGGCGACACCCCTCCAACGATGCTATGTGAAGGAGGGCATACACATTTGCATGAGTCTATGTACAAATTTAATAGCACCATGGCTGACTCAGTCAATGCTGCCAAACTCCATGTCATTAGCACCACCTTGTCCGCCTGAGATAGCAGTACTATAGGGCATAGTAGCTCTGCGTCCTAGCTTCCCAACCTAAACTTGGGTGGCTTTCCCAACCTGGACACCGACCTGTATTCGCCTTGCCTTGCTAGAGAGAGAGAGAGAGAGAGAGAGAGAGAGAGAGAGAGAGAGAGAGAGAGAGAGAGAGAGAGAGAAGAGAGAGAGAGAGAGAGAGGGGGGGGGGGGGGGGGGGGGGGGGGACTTCGAAAGCCCTCAACCATTGCATATGGGGAGATGAAAAGAAGCGGGCCTTTTCTTGAATACCAACACCTAAGAGGTTGTGAGAGGTAATTGAGAGCAATGCAGAGTGCACAATACGCACAACTGTTGGGATAGTGTACGTTGAAAAAATAGTTGAGGTTGCATTTGTTGACGCATGCCTCCTTCATTCCTTTTGTGGTAGCAACACCTATCCCTTCTCTCTCTCTCTCTCTCTCTCTCTCTCTCTCTCTCTCTCTCTCTCTCTCTCTCTCTCTCTCTCTCTCTCGTCGAGCAACCAAAGTTCAGAGGTTGGGTTTTCTTCCCTTATCCCTTCCTCCATCGGGTGTGACTCGGCCTTTATTTTGAGCTTTGGGGTTCACATCAGTGCTCTCTCTCTCTCTCTCTCTCTCTCTCTCTCTCTCTCTCTCTCTCTCTCTCTCTCTCCCCCCCCCCCCCCCCCCCCCCCCCCCCCCCCCCCCCCCCCCCCCCCCCCCCCCCCCCCCTCCTATCCTCCATGCTCCTACACCCGAGTCCTCTTTCTCACTCTCTACATGGACACACAACCAATGATTTCACAGACATTGACAATGCTCTTCAGCGCATTGATGCAGCAATGCCCAATGCCGTGCATCCTTAGGCATTGTTGATGATGATGATAATGATTTTAGTTTTTCACTTTACATACAACTGCTGGGATAAAAAAAGATAGCGAACGTTGAAAAAAAAGTGGAGGTCGCATTTGTTGATGCAACAATCCTTCACTCCTTTTGTGGTAGCAACACCTATCTCTCGTCTCTCGTCTCTCGTCTCTCTCTCTCTCTCTCTCTCTCTCTCTCTCTCAACAAACTTTCTTACAAACTTTCTCCAAGTTAAGACACAAACACCATATATGCTCCTACTTCTTGAGTCGGGATCTCTTCCAATTGAGGTTATGGGCATGGAAAGGGTTGTGGAGTACATGATAAAGATGCGTCAAAACCCCTCATATCGACTTCCTACAATTGCATGGGAAGCAAGCAAAAAAGTTCAAAAGACGCTGATAGCCGTTTTTCAGCTCTCCATAATTGCCATAGTAAGTTACTCCACCCTACCAAATTCACCCAAACGCTATGGCTATCCCTACCATTTCACTGTACATAGGCGTGTGTGAGTTAGGGGGCTTTTCCCATATCTTCTTAAAATCCTCAGCTAGCTAGTCACTGGGCTAGTTGAGTCAAAAAAATAAAAAAAATAAAAAATATTATGGCCCATTTGTGTGTAAATATTGCATTATATATATGGCCTAAATATAGAGATTTTTATAATTATTCTGGTATTTTATTTAAATATTTATACTTAGGTGTGTGTTTTATTAAACCTGTGTATGCTTTCTTTCATCCTCTTACACCATAAGTATATTTTTTGCCAATATGTACATACTCTAACCTTATATTTTTCCTTTATACAAATCACTCCCACATTTTCACCCTCACCCTCGTGAAAACAAAAAATTGATTTCTACTCACTGGTCACTTTATTATATTATTTACTTGCATACCTTTTTCTCTTTCACCCAAAATAATTCAAAGAGGGACCATATCATATGATTCCAATATCTTTCCATATCCATAACTCCTCCATATTTTTATTATTATTTTTACTCATTATTCTAACACCATGTGCTCATTGAGCTAAAGTCCATGAATAGTCCATACACTAGTCCCACCATGTATATATTTCTTTATTCACCAATAATCCTCCTCCATGCATGTGTCAAGGGCAACTTGGATGCTTTGTATTATGATATGACAAAGGAGGGGCTCACTCTTGGATGCATTGTACAAATTCAACAAAGGAGGGGGCCACTCAAGACTTTTTGTGAAGAAAAAACAGGTCTTTTGGTGATATTTTTAATATCCATCTCCACTCCGAATTTGGAGCGGAGGTCAAAAGAGAAAATGTAGCCCACGCTTTGAATAATCACCTCAAATTGTTTCATGATTTTTGAAGCTACCAGCAGTGAGATATGATTTTTTGAGTGGACCCCAGTCTGCCCACTTTTCTCACAAGTAGCCCATAGTCTTCTCTCACCTCTTTCCACACTTCTACACACACACACACACACACACACACACACACACACACACACACACACATCCCTCTCCTTCCCTCACTCAAACCTGAAATTTCCATGGCTTCTCCCACCCTCTTCACCATTACCCTTCTCTCTCATCCCTATAGTTCTTTTATGAACCTCTACATACATACACCCTCTCCATGTCTCTCTCTATTGCTTCTATGTTACAATTTCATTTACCTCTCCTAAAAATATCTAAAATTTAGCATCTTAACCATGATAACTTCTGCAAATTGAGGATTTTTCATCAACAAATCCTCTTTTCATCGTGGTGGTCAACCGTGGTGGCGGCGTAAAGAAGCGAAGAAGAAGAAGAAGACCAGCGGTCATTTTTTCCACAATCTACACAAGGGTGAGTTCAAGCTTCTTAAAAGCTTCACCATCTCAATGATTCTCTTTTAATTCACCCCTCTTCCTTCATCAAATCAACGCATCCTACCCATTGTAAATGTATCACTAACAATTCTAGTGATTATTACCACTAACAACTAACTTCTCTTGTAAAAAATGCACCCACACTATCAACATATGGAGTAGGCAACCGCACAAGTAAACCAAATTCACTCACTCCCATGGAAGTTTCTCTCCTTTCACCACATCAATAATTCTCTTACTTGGGCCCACATCCATGTGACTCAAGAGAAAAGAGAGACCCCATTCTCATTTGAAATTCCTAAAAATTCATAATCCTTGATCTTTCCTAATAAAATTGATTAGGCTTAATCCTAATCAAGGCTTCTAAAACCTATAAATAGAACCCATTCCTCCTTGTAAAATACATCACTATACCATTGCACACTAGATTGAGCGTACCACACTCCAGTTCTATCTTGGTTGTAAAGAGAGAGTAAGCTTTCTATACACCATCACCTTGGTGCATAGAAAAGCTTGAGCTAGTTTGAGTGAGTGCGAGTAGAAGATATTCTTCCTACCATTGTTGTATCTACCCCAACATCAATGAGTTGGTAGTTTTGGGTGCAATTCATGTCCAAAGGCTCACGCTTCTCCTCCAATTTGGCTTGGCAAAGTCATTCAGCTTCATAAGGTGACTTGTTTCATTGAAGGTTGTTGTTTTGTTGCTTGTGATTCATTGGCTATTGTTTGGCTACCATTTTAAGAGGGTGGATGGTGAGAGGGCTCCCATAACCCTAAGAAAATGTACTAGTGATGCTATAACCAAATCTTGTCACTTGATTCCGCAAGCTCTAAGTTCCTTTTGTGCAAAATATAATGTTGAAGCTAAGTTGTACACCATCTCTCTCTCTCTCTCTCTCTCTCTGTCTCTCTCTCTCTCTCTCTCTCTCTCTCTCTCTCTCTCTCTCTCTCTCTCGTGTTTTAGTGTGTGAGAGTGTTCATTGGTGTTAGGGTTAGTGTAAATTCCTTGCTTGTTTGTGGGTTGCTCTAACGATTCTCCTCTTTTGCGTCCTAGTTCGTTCTTAAACTAGGTGGTGTCCCTTGTGTAGTTGGGATTTGGCTGTGGGTTTGTTGTTTTGGTTTGTGTTGTGTTGTGCCCCAACCCCATTGAGCAGCACGGGAACCTTGAAGGGTGTCTAGAGGCTACTCTTCTTGTTGCCCGCCCCGGACCGCCTCAATTTTGGTGCCCCCACTGAGGACAGGCTTCTGTATGTTTTGTGAAGGCTCAACCTTTAGCATAATCAAGTAGCTTGCATGAATCACGAGAATTTGTATGATCCCTTTATTCCCATTGCAAGGCAAAAGGTACACATAATTGTTAGTACTAAGTTGCAATTTCAGCGAGTAATTCGTAGAATTTTAGGTCCTCTTAGGTTGGTAGAGATAAACGCATTAGTAAATCCTTTTATTTTGCCTCTCATTAGGTACGACCTTAGTTTGGACGTCTATATTTTTGTTTTGTTTTAAGAATTAGGTCATGCATAGACCATGGATAATGGCCCAGGAATACAGGTTTTTCCCTTTCATTTCACTCCACACATTAGAGTAAACATTGCAATTAGTAGAAAAATCCATTTTTAACAACGTATGGTATTCATGTTTGGTGCCCAAAGAGTAGGAGAAATTCTCGCGTCACCAAACCGTGTAATTTAGAAAATATTATTGTGTAAATCTTTTAAAGAAAGAAAAAACAAAAACGCGTCACTTTGAAATCAATTCAATGGAGAGCCAACGCCAAATTTCTGGATATCCTCTTTTCTTTGGAGAGCCTGGAGAGGATGCAGTATTATTTCTAGCGAATTTCAAGATGTCTTGCCGTATCAAGAGGATAGTAACTGATCAAGAACGTGCAGAAATGTTTGAGGTGGTCCTTAGGAAAGATGCTAGCACTTGGTTTGACTCTTTGCCTGAGGAAGTTAAAGGGAATTACACGGAAGTTTTGAATCGTTTCAAGAAATACTTCTTTGATCCCCAGAACACTTAGAAATTATGGTAAGACATTGTTTCTCATAAGCAAAAAGACTTAGATGACTACTACTTGTATAAGCAAGAGTTCCTACGTCTTTGGGCTGTATGGATACGAAATGTTGCTAACCCTGGTGATGGTGTAGAATTTCTAAAGAAGGAGAGGTTCATAGCTGGACTCTTTCCTGACCTTAAGGTAAAAGTTGAGGCGGGTGCACCTGCTACCTTTGATGCAGCTGAAACTAGGGCTGCTGAGAAATATAGGAAACTCAAGTGCTTAAGGGGGGAGGTTCCAATAGAAGGTCTTAGACCCAAAGGTAAGTCACAAGCATCAACATGTAAGGAGCTTCCTGAGGTAACGGTGAAAGTGATTGAGAAGTTAAATGAATCTTTAAGCAGCTTGTCAATTCACCTTGCACAAGCTGTAGGTCCAAAGGAACAAGCAAAGAAGTCTGAAGAGCGAGACCCACGACCTAGGAGAGTCTTGCAATGTTGGAATTGCGGTGAGTCTGGACATGGGATGTATAATTGTCCTTGGCCCCGTGGGGAGCCAGGGAGACCTAACTTGAATTACCCAGTGATGAATGCAGGTGAAGGAACTAGTCAGCAACCACTGCTTATACAAAGGCCAAATGGAGCAAGACCACCTCCACAAGGAGTGGAAGGAGTTCCACCTTTGCCAGACCCAAACGTGCATGTGGTAGAGGTGACAAATTCAAGAGAGGTTGACATGGAAACAAATGGCATTAAGCGTGGCCGAGGGAAAGGTAAGGAGAAAGAAGAGGTTACATCAGAAAGTGACCATGGACGAGAAAAGAAGGCAAAGGAGACCAAGGAAGCTAAGAGGACTCGACGTCGTATCAACCTCCAAGACTTTCCTCTTGGACATGGAATGGCTCCATACAACCTGTTGGAATACATGAGAGGTAAGGGTCCTGATATCTCATGGCCTCAATTTCTTGCATTATGTCCACAAGTTAGGAGGGATTTAACAAGGGCAGTTAGCACTAGGAGAAAGGTAAAAGAGAGTGTGCCTGTTGTAAAAATTGAACAAGCTGAAATGAATGAGGACATTACACCTGTGCTAGATTTTTACATAAAAGGGAGATTGGTTAGTAAAGGTCTAGTGGATGGGGGTGCACAAATTTGCATCATGACAGAGGGACTCATGCAAAAACTAGGCATGCACATCCATGAGACACCTGAAATTAAGGTCAAGATGGCAAACAATAGCAAGGCTAGGTGCGTAGGCATTTGTAAAAATGTTTTTGTGGAGGCCTTTGGCATTAAGAAGGCAGTGGATTTCTATGTCATGTCTACCAAAGGAAATGGTTACCCATTTATCCTAGGGAGACCACGCTAATGAAAATGCGAGCTTTGCAGGATTGGGAGAGTGGAAAGCTAATTTGCAGGAACGACAATCATAAGAAGGTTGTCTTTGACATGAAGGAGCAACACCAAGAGGAGCTCCATGAAGAATCATCTCAAAGTGAGACGGAAGAAGGTTGGACCGATAACACTTCAGAAGAAGAAACTAGCGGCAGCATTACTGAAGAGGAGTCTTCCATCGAAGTCATGGGGGTAAGGTTTAAGCCAACCAACCAAGAGACCTCTTGTCAAGGTTTGGAGGAGGTAGGTTCCCAAGAGAACCAAAAAGTGGAAGATGAAAGAATGCTAGAAGGTATGCTATCTACAACACTTACAAAGGATGAAAGAGAGGAGTTCAAATGTGTGCTAAGGAAATTTCCTAGGCTTTTTGCTAAAGACTACACCGATGTGCGTGGAGTAGATGCTGTTCAACACAAAATTGAGTTGAAGCCAGAGGCCACACCTAAGGCTCAGAAGCTACGAAGGCTAGGAGTCATCAAGGAGCAGGCTTTACTCAAGGAGGTAAGAAAGCTTCTAGCAGCAGGTTTCATTTATCTAGTGGAGAATTCAGAGTGGGTCTCTCCCATTGTTGTCACACCTAAGAAAAACGGAAAGTGGAGGGTGTGTGTGGATTACCGTCCACTCAATGAGGCAACAAAAAGAGATCACTTTCCCCTCCCATTTCAGGATGAGATACTAAATGAGGTAGCTGGTCATGAGAAGTACACTGTGTGTGATGGCTACTCAGGCTACTTTCAAATAGGTATCGCATTGGAAGATCAATTGAAAACAACCTTTATCACTCCTTGGGGTTGTTATGCTTTTAGAGTCATGCCATTTGGTCTGACAAATGCTCCTGCAACATTCCAACGTTTCATGAACATGGTGTTTCAAGCATTCTTTGGAAAGTCAATTAGGGTGTTCATTGATGATTTCTGCATTTATAGCTCAAAATCATTTCATCTACAAAGGGTAGAAGAAGGTTTAAAGAAGCTCTACGACATGGGAGGTCAACTCAACCCCGGCAAGTGCCACATAGGTGAGGATGAAGTGATCTTGCTCGGTCACAAGGTTTCCTATAAAGGCATTGAGGTGGATCCTTCAAAGGCAAAGGCTCTTATTGAGCTCCCATCACCCAAGAGTCTTAAGGAGGTCATCTCTTTCATTTAGAAGGTGAAGTATATGTCACGCTTCATTCACTTAGCCTCGGAGTTGCTTCATCCTTTGCAAAAGTTGACACAACAAGTAGAATTTGCATGGTCTGATGAGCTTGAAGAGTATTTTTGTAACATTAAAGTCATTTTGTCAGAGCTACCAACACTCATGCCTCCTTGTTGGGAGTATACATTCTTTGTTAGCTCTAGTGTTGGAAGGGAAACAATTGGTGCTGTGTTGCTACAACAAGATCCCCACAGTACAAGGATGCGACCCATCTACTTTGCTAGTAGGGTCATGAATGCTTTGGAGAGAGACTACACAGAAGCAGAACTCATGATGCTTTCTCTCATGTTTGCGGTGAGAAAGTTTAGATCCTACCTGCTACCAAAACCTTTTGTAATTCTCACTGCAGAAAATTTGTTCCCTTGGGTGTCATCTCAAATGAATCTTAGTACTAGGATCTCAAAGTGGATTATGGAGTTGCAAGAGTTCCAATACTCTTTCAAGGTAGAAGATAGTGAGCGTGCACAATTGGCAGGGATTCTCACTTATAGGGTACATGAGAAGGAAATTAAGGTGCCTCAAGTAAAGACCCTACCATTGCCACCACCAAAAAGTATTCCCAATGCTTTTACCTTGTTCTTTGATGGAGCTTTTCGACGAGCCACAGGGAAAGCAGGGGGAGGGCTAGTGTTGCTCAACCCAAGTGGAGAGGTGGCCATGAAAGAGAAGGTCAATCTACCAGGTTCAACTAGCAACAATGAAGCAGAATACGACACACTACTTCATGGTTTGAAGATGTGCATTGGCCAAGGGATAAAACATCTCATGGTAAAGGGAGATGCACTTCTCATTGTTAAACAGATTTTAGGCATTTGGGCATGCAAGAATGAAAGCTTAAGGACTAAAGTTCATGCCATTCGTAGGATGTTTAATCAGTTTGAAGAAGTGCAACTATATCATATTCCAAGGAAACAAAATGAAGATGCCGATTTACTTGCACAACAAGTAGTTACATGTGTTGAGAGAGAAGTGCAGGTCATCATGGTGGCAGCAGCTGTCAAGCAACCGAGATACCAGGGATTGGAGTCATTGGCTCCCATTATTGGCTACATTTTGAAGGGTGAGTTTCCACAAGACCTCACGAAGGCTCAGAAGAGGAGACTCATGAAGAAGGCAAGTTTCTATCTCTTCCTAGAAGGCTCCCTCTATAAAAAAAGGGAAGGATCAAGTGTGGTCATTTTGCCCAAGAATCAACTGTGAAGTAGATTTTGCTTGCGGGGTATGTTTGGCCAAGGTTGCATGTGGATGTTCAACATTGGTGTAAAAGTTGTCACAATTGTCAGATAAATGGAAATAGAAGGTTGGTGCATGGCCTGAGGCAAATAGTTCTTGCAAATGGACCCTTTGAAAAGTGGGGCATTGATGCTATGGGTCCTCTGCCTAGGACAAAAAATGGTAAACTCTACATTCTAGTGGCTGTAGACTATATGACTAGGTGGGTGGAAGCTCAAAGTGTGGCAAGAGTGAATGAGAGGACAGTTAGCAAGTTTGTGTACAATCACATTTGTTGCAGATTTGGCACACCTTTGGAGATTGTTTCTGATAATGGTCCAGGGTTTAGGAAGGGCTTGCTCACAGAAGTTTGTGAAGAGCTTCACATTCTACATCGTCATAGCACACCATACTACCCACGGTCAAATGGTTTGGTGGAGAAGGCTAATGGTGTCATTGCAGGAATCATTAGAAAGATGGTGCAAAACAAGACAAAATTATGGGATGACTTCTTGGATGGTGCCTTGTGGGCATATCGAACCACATATAGGGAAGCCACGAAGTTCACACCATTTCACTTGGTCTATGGTCAAGAGGCTTTGCAGCCTATCGAGCTCAACATTCCAACAATGCGACTTCATGGCAAAGGAGCACAAGATGATCAAGAGGTATGGATGGATTGACTTCTTACGTTAGTGGAGCTTGAGTGGAAAAGAGAAGCAGCATATGAGTGCTACAAGAGGAAAGCCACACAAGCGAAAGAAACGCACGACAAGAAACTGAAGGACAAAGGCATCAAGGAAGGAGAGCTTGTGCTAAGGTATGACAATCGACTTGAAAATCGTTTTGATGCCAAGTTTGAAACTAGATGGCAAGGGCCATACATAGTCAAGAAGGCTTTCAATTCTAGTTACTATCAGCTTATGGACTTGAATGGTAAAGAGCACTCCAGGAAGGTAAACGGGTATCGCTTGAAGCCCTATTTGAGTCGCCTTCTACCAAAGGATCTACCAAAGATCTGTCCAAAGGCCGCTGTCTCATGTAAGTATTGTTACATGAAGCATGAGTGTAACTCCAGCCAAAATTCTGAGGGGCCAAACAATGAAGATCTCGTCAAGGACTCTGAAGCACTCTCTTTGGAAAAGATGCTCTATGATGGTACATGAATATACCATCATCCTGGGGAGGGCTAATGATAGCCGTTTTTCAGCTCTCCATAATTGCCATAGTAAGTTACTCCACCCTACCAAATTCACCCAAACGCTATGGCTATCCCTACCATTTCACTGTACATAGGCGTGTGTGAGTTAGGGGGCTTTTCCCATATCTTCTTAAAATCCTCAGCTAGCTAGTCACTGGGCTAGTTGAGTCAAAAAAATAAAAAAAATAAAAAATATTATGGCCCATTTGTGTGTAAATATTGCATTATATATATGGCCTAAATATAGAGATTTTTATAATTATTCTGGTATTTTATTTAAATATTTATACTTAGGTGTGTGTTTTATTAAACCTGTGTATGCCTTCTTTCATCCTCTTACACCATAAATATATTTTTTGCCAATATGTACATACTCTAGCCTTATATTTTTCCTTTATACAAATCACTCCCACATTTTCACCCTCACCCTCGTGAAAACAAAAAATTGATTTCTACTCATTGGTCACGTTTATTATATTATTTACTTGCATACCTTTTCCTCTTTTACCCAAAATAATTCAAAGAGGGACCATATCATATGATTCCAATATCTTTCCATATCCATAACTCCTCCATATTTTTATTATTATTTTTACTCATTATTCTAACACCATGTGCTCATTGAGCTAAAGTCCATGAATAGTCCATACACTAGTCCCACCATGTATATATTTCTTTATTCACCAATAATCCTCCTCCATGCATGTGTCAAGGGCAACTTGGATGCTTTGTATTATGATATGACAAAGGAGGGGCTCACTCTTGGATGCATTGTACAAATTCAACAAAGGAGGGGGCCACTAAAGACTTTTTGTGAAGAAAAAACAGATCTTTTGGTGGGATTTTTAATATCCATCTCCACTTCGAATTTGGAGCGGTGGTCAAAAGAGAAAATGATTTTTTGAGATATGATTTTTTGAGTGGACCCCAGACTGCCCACTTTTCTCACAAGTAGCCCATAGTCTTCTCTCACCTCTTTCCACACTTCTACACACACACACACACACACACAAATCCCTCTCCTTCCCTCACTCAAACCTGCAATTTCCATGGCTTCTCCCACCCTCTTTACCATTACCCTTCTCTCTCATCCCTATAGTTCTTTTATGAACCTCTACATACATACACCCTCTCCATGTCTCTCTCTATTGCTTCTATGTTACAATTTCATTTACCTCTCCTAAAAATATCTAAAATTCAGCATCTTAACCATGATAACTTCTGAAAATTGAGGATTTTTCATCAACAAATCCTCTTTTCATCGTGGTGGTCAACCGTGGTGGCGGCGTAAAGAAGCGAAGAAGAAGAAGAAGACGAGCGGTCATTTTTTCCACAATCTACACAAGGGTGAGTTCAAGCTTCTTAAAAGCTTCACCATCTCAATGATTCTCTTTTAATTCACCCCTCTTCCTTCATCAAATCAACTCATCCTATCCATTGTAAATGTATCACTAACAATTCTAGTGATTATTACCACTAACAACTAACTTCTCTTGTAAAAAATGCACCCACACTATCAACATATGGAGTAGGCAACCGCACAAGTAAACCAAATTCACTCACTCCCATGGAAGTTTCTCTCCTTTCACCACATCAATAATTCTCTTACTTGGGCCCACATCCATGTGACTCAAGAGAAAAGAGAGACCCCATTCTCATTTGACCCCATTCTCATTAGAAATTCATAAAAATTCATAATCCTTGATCTTTCCTTATAAAATTGATTAGGCTTAATCCTAATCAAGGCTTCTAAAACCTATAAATAGAACCCATTCCTCCTTGTAAAAGACATCACTATACCATTGCACACTAGATTGAGCGTACCACACGCCAGTTCTATCTTGGTTGTAAAGAGAGAGTAAGCTTTCTATACACCATCACCTTGGTGCATAGAAAAGCTTTAGCTAGTTTGAGTGAGTGCGAGTAGAAGATATTCTTCCTACCATTGTTGTATCTACCCCAACATCAATGAGTTGGTAGTTTTGGGTGCAATTCATGTCCAAAGGCTCACGCTTCTCCTCCAATTTGGCTTCGCAAACTCATTCAGCTTCATAAGGTGACTTGTTTCATTGAAGGTTGTTGTTTTGTTGCTTGTGATTCATTGGCTATTGTTTGGCTACCATTGTAAGAGGGTGGATAGTGAGAGGGCTCCCATAACCCTAAGACAATGTGCTAGTGATGCTATAACCAAATCTTGTCACTTGATTCTGCAAGCTCTAAGTTCCTTTTGTGCAAAATATAAAGTTGAAGCTAAGTTGTACACCATCTCTCTCTCTCTCTCTCTCTCTCTCTCTTTCTCTCTCTCTCTCTCTCTCTCTCTCTCTCTCGTGTTTTAGTGTGTGAGAGTGTTCATTGGTGTTAGGGTTAGTGTAAATTCCTTGCTTGTTTGTGGGTTGCTCTAACGATTCTCCTCTTTTGCGTCCTAGTTCGCTCTTAAACTAGGTGGTGCCCCTTGTGTAGTTGGGATTTGGCTGTGGGTTTGTTGTTTTGGTTTGTGTTGTGTTGTGCCCCATCCCCATTGAGCAGCACGAGAGCCTTGAAGGGTGTCTAGAGGTTGCTCTTCTTGTTGCCCGCCCCGGACCGCCTCAACGCATAAAAGCAAGATCTTGAGCACTGGATGGATGCAAGACATAAAGAAGTGGTTTGGGAGATGGGATGCATTACACTTGCTACATGATGCTTCAATTGACTCTCAAGTGAATGAAGCTTTTCTACAACGCCACTGTATTACGGCTTGGGAGAAATCCGGTGGGTCACGCTTCATACAATTACACCACCTATATTGCCCCCAACTACAAAACCATGTTCTTCGCTGAGAGAGGAAACCGTACTCACACTTACATGCTTGAGCCTATTCCCTTGTCCGCGATACGCACTATCGCAGCAATTCGGCTTAGCTCCCATTTCCTTCGATGTGAGATAGGGCGTTGGGGCAATGGAGAAGAGTCAAATCGATTGTGCACATTATGCTCACTGCAAGTTCGAGAGTCTGAGTACCACACACTACTAGAGTGCTCAGCTTTTGATCACATCCGAACTTGCTTCTCTCACATTTTCAGCCATAACTTAGACCTACACACTTTTCTCTCCCAACCAAAGTGTGGGCTCTCCATTGCGACTCTCATCACTACAATTTTGGAGCATCGAGAATCACTCATCAGCCATACACATACTACATCACATGTAACTTTGGTCCCATAGGTCATATTTGACCTCCGAGGATGATAATAAAATCTATCTCTCTCTCTCTCTCTCTCTCTCTCTCTCTCCCCACCTGCGTGGGCATTTCAAATTAAGCATCCTCAATGGCTTGAGAAGAAATGGGGGAGGGATTCACGGTGAAGCTCCAGGTTGGGCTGATGCGAGGTTGCTTTGCTTCCTCGCCTCGTCTCTCTCTCTCTCTTTCTCTCCATAAAGTATCCTCAATGCTTTGTACCTGCCACCTCTCTCTCTCTCTCCACATGCTTGGCCATTCAATGACTTCATACCCGCTACTCTCTCTCTCTCTCTCTCTCTCTCTCTCTCTCTCTCTCTCTCTCTCTCTCTCTCTCTCTCTCTCTCTCTCTCTCTCTCTCTCTCTCTCTCCCCATCCACATGCTTGGCCATTCAGTGGCTTCGTACCTGCTAGACTCTCTCTCTCTCTCTCTCTCTCTCTCTCTCTCTCTCTCTCTCTCTCTCTCTCTCTCTCTCTCTCCCACCTGCATGGGCATTCCAAATTAAGCATCCTGAATGGCTTGGCTTGAGAATAATGGGGGAGGGATTCACGGTGATGCTACCGGATGAAGGATTTTTTGCCACGTGTCATCCTGAATCTCTCCTCCCTTTATAATAGTATAGATAATCAAGTTAAGACTCCTCAATGCCTTATGTGTACATACTTTTAGTCATGCTATGTACATACTTTCGCCAATACCCAAAATTGCGATTAGACACATTGTATTTAAAAAAATAGAAGATGTAGTACATAAGTGCAAATGCACCTACTCGCTTGTTGCATGTGTTCTCCTGCAGAGAAGAGAGTAGATCATATGCAATTTTCCAATATATGGAAGTGCCATGAGTGAAAGAAGTTTTGTAAGCAGGAAGTCTCCCTGCTCATGAGTGAGAATTAATGAGAAAGCATCACGTTGTGTAGTAGTGTGTCTAGACATGCTTATGTGAAGTTGGCACCTCTCTCATGGGATGAGCAAACATGAAGATGAGGCCTCTTTATTGACCAAAGAAACAAATCACTCCTATCCTTGTAAGAGAAAGCTAAAGCCTTATCTACAGGTAGAGGTTTGAGCAATCTGCTTGTTATCTTGAAACAAGAAAAGTGAGTTCTACCAAACATCGAGAAGAATAATCCGAGTAAATTGTAAACCAAGCGATAATGGCATGGAACATGAGCCATGCCACGAACAATCTCTAAGCACAATTTATAAGCCATGCCTCCTTGTCAATCTTGTTAACAGATCATGCACACATTTAATGCTTTGCAACTTTCTCCTCTTGGTTTCACACATGTAACTAACTTCCGCATGGACTATACGTGATGTCTTTGAAGTCGACTCGAGAGTTTAGTTTACACATTTTCTTAACTTTAACATATTTTATCAACATAGTATATATGTAGAGCTTAAGGTTGTTGTTTCAAATACTAAATATGTTTTTTTTTTGCAAAACTCACAATTGTGAGTGGATAGTATTAAGAATAGAAATATACACCAATCCTCGAGCTCAGACCGAGCCTTGAGGGTCAAAGGATTACAAGTTATCTGCTTGGCAGAGAAACCACTCCTACTCACCGGCTTTACTTATTGCAAGATGTTATGTATTGTTCTAGACCAGTCTTCTAAGATTAGTTTGCCTCCGATCATGTGGATCATCACTCTGCTCTATTGCATGATTTCACAAAAGCTTGCCACATTTAGATCCCCCTCAAACACGCGGCGGTTCCTTGCTTGCCAAATATGGTGCAAGAAGTAGTACCTGATTATTTGAGTGCAGACGAGAAGAGCAGGACTTCCCATCCTGTTACTACCAAAGAACAGATCATTCTTGAAGAACTTAATTTGCCATGTCCTTTGAATCCACTTGCATATTTTCCCAACCATGCCCCTGATTTCCTGGCATTCCATGAAAAGGTGGGCTAGGTCTTCACTGGCAATTATGCACCCCGAGCAACGATCGGACCCGATGCCTCTTTCTTGTATCTTTAAGCCCGTTGGCAGAGTACCCCACATCACTTTCCATAGAAAAATCTTCATATACTGAGGCCATCTTGGCTTCCAGATGTTATCCATGACTCCCTCCCACCATTTTTCCGTCCAGTGCCTCTTCCATAATCTGTTGAGGGGCCTACACCAATTAGCCTCGTGCATTAATGCATGGTAAATTCCTTTAGAGTGTGGTCTCCAAAAGAGGCTACTTTTGGGCCATCTCCAAGCGTCCCATTCAAAGTTGGATTCACAAATTGGCATCACCACCTTATCAAGCTCTTTAATCACTGTATAAACTAGTAAGATCTCAAAGCCATCTAGTTGAAATTGGATGGCTAAAGAGTCAGCAGTTTTCCAGCACTTCCTGTTGCCATCCCAGAAATGCTCTAGTCGAACAAGTCCCTTATTATTCACCTTCCTGGCCATTTCTATCCAGTAAGGGCTTTGCGGCGGCCCCAATATTTTAGAGAGCCAAGGGGACCAGTGCAAAATGGAGTTCTTAAAGTATCTGGTTACTTCCCCCCATTCCAAAGCCTCAACAACACTTTTGCACTTCCTCATCAGCTCCCCTAAGAGTCCACCAGAACTAAGATAAGACCACTTCAGGGCGAGAAGTTTGTCGTGCATCCCAACCCCCTTCCACTTTCCCCCTTTCAATCCCACTTTTGCTGCATCAAGCATTTCCTTGGTCATGATAGCCCAAGCCTGTCTAGCCAATGAGACCATAAATTTGGCACAAAGGGCCCCAGCATGAGATATAGGGTTAACAATGCCGAGCCCTCCTTGGTCTACCGACCGAGAAACTACCTCCCATCTAGCCCACTGCCATGGCCGGGAGGTTTTCGTGTTGTTCTTCCAAAGAAACCTTTTCACTGGTTTTAAGAATTCTTTCGAGTTACACTTAGCCATCTTGAGCACGGGGCTGAGGAAAGCAATATACGGGATCATAAAAGCATTGATCACTCTAATTTGGCTTTGGAAGGGCAGGAGAACAAACTCCCACCTTCTCATTTTGGCGCTTATTTTTTCAGTGACCCATTGAAATATTTGTTTGTGGGTTACGTCCACCCCTACGGGGGCTCCCAAGTGTCTAAACACACTCCCTTTTGAGATAATATCTCGTGTCCAGACTGCAGGGTCAAAAGAGCCATTCTCCGACAGGGGGATTAGTCTTGAATTCTCTATATTGCACTTGGATCCCGAGGCCACGACAAAGGTTTGCACAATCTCCAAAGCTCTCTTGACAACTTGAGGGCACTCCTTCAAGAATAGGAGCGAATCATCCGCGAACATTTTGGCCAGTAGTAGTTGGTCGTTGCCCAGCAATGCCAGACCTTGAATCTCTCCCCACGCAGCACTGTCTTCGAGCATCGTAATGAGAGGATGTGACCCGATGGCAAACAGAAAGGGGGCCAGAGGACATCCTTGCTTAATAGACCTTTTAACCTCAAAAGATCCCACAATTCTATCATTAAACGGGAGCTCTGATTGGCTGCCAACGCCTAGTGTGCATATGAGGCGACAAAGGCGAGGCCCAAAGCCCAGAGCTCCCATGACTTCTTTATATAGGACCATTCTATCCTATCATAGGCTTTGTCGAGGTCCAGCTGCAACAAGATGCACTCTTGCTTGGAGAAGGATGCATACTCTATTCCTACCATTGCTGCCAATATATTGTCATATATAGATCTACCTTTAATGAACCCGTGTTGATGGGGAGAGATGATCCGACTCAAAAGGGGGGCAAATCTGAGAGCTATCGCCTTGGCAATAATTTTGTATGCTACTGACATCATCGTAATGGGACGCCAATGTTTAAGTTGAGAGCAGCAGATCTGTTTGGGGATGGGCTTGTAATCCCTCTCCTAACACTTGCATCCAACGACTCTTCTGAAACAGCTAGATTGGGCATCCGTGTGACTGGACCCTTGAGATCATCCCAAAATTCCTTGAAGAATTCAACCGTCAGTCCATCCCAGCTGGGGGACTTCCTTGCCAAGAGCTTTAAGTGCCACTGAGCATTCCTCCTCAGAGAAGGCCTTTTCCATGCGGTTGGCTTCCTCCTAGAGAACCTTCTTTTCTACACTTCCAAGTAAAGACGCCCGAGCTTCTTCCACTTCTTGAGATTGGGTCTCTGGCTGGCCGATAATCTGGTTGAGATACTTGAGCATAAGTGCAGCCATCTCATCTTGGTTTTGAATTGTATTCACTTTCTCATCATCGAGCACTTGCACGCGGCCTCAAATTTTCCTCACTTTTAGAGACCTAAAAAAATGTGCTTGGTTAGAAGGCTCTGGTTGCAGGAACGTTTCCCTAGATAGCAATCTCGCCTTCTTGATTTACTCCAGCTGTTCGTTGGCCAGGTGAGATTTAGCTTCAAGCCATCGCTTGTGCTCATCTTCGGTAGCTATTCCGACAGCCTTCCTAGAGGCTAATTGCACTACCTCCTCTACAAGATGTTTGATATGTGCCTCATTGGGTTTTTTTACCCGAGGACCCGCAGTTTTGATAGCTTTTTGTACACTCACAAGGTTTATTCATCCCCACATCTTTCTTGAGCTTTCCAAACGCTTTCTTGGTGATGCTTCTGAAGAGAGGGTCTTTGAACAGGTGTGTCCCTGTAACAAGAAGCTTTTTCTCCCCTCTCAAGGATTGCTCCCCCCCTTTTACTTTCTTGAGTTGTAATTGTAATGGCATGTGATCGGAGAGGCTTTTTGTTGAGATTACCTTCATCTCTAACGTGGATGAGATCCAGTCAGCTTGATGAGAGCAGTAGCATCTATCCAACCGGGAGACAGTGCGGGCATACGCTTGTGTAGGTGAATCCAGGCATGTTGTTCCATGGGCCCACTTCCCACAAGTCAATCATAGCCCACTTCTCACATAAGCTCAGCGATTTAGACTTTGCAGAGCTAGCCAGTAGACTGGCGGAGCCTGTTCTATCCTTGCTTTTCTCGACCATATTGAAATCTCCAACCATCAGCCACTCCCCTTCGATCGGAGTATCCATGAGCTGCATCCACAATTTAGCTCTATCCTTTGCGTTGCAGGGGCCGTAAACATTTACTATGGTGATAGGTTGATTGTCCCATCTGATTCTAACACCAAGGACTCTTCCGGAGGGGTGGTTAAGAACCACCTTTGGCTCCAAATCTCTGTCAGCTCCAAATACTAAATATGTCAACACGATTTTAAAACCATTTATTTTAGTAGAATCTAAAGTGACTCACTTTGATTTGTAAAGAGAGGTTGGATTCAATAGTTTAACCGGAAGACAAGCTGTCACACTGTACAGGCAACACAAGCGCAAGAGGACTGATGGTGGTGAACGTGGCACGGGCAAGGGAGGGAATGTGACGGGCAGCTATCTTATCTCTCTTACTCATGCATTGCGGTTTGCGAGAAGCTTCATTGTTTCCCCCCCCCCCCCCTCTCTCTCTCTCTCTCTCTCTCTCTCTCTCTCTCTCTCTCTGTGTGTGTGTGTGTGTGTGTGTGTGCGCAATGGTGACAACTTGCATGCCTCTCAAACATGTGTTGTAATCCAAGAAGCTTCATTCTGTGTGCGCACGTGTGTGTGTGTGTGTGTGTGTGTGTGTGTGTGTGTTTGGGGGGGGGGCTTTCACGAGCAAGGGATCAACCTCGCACACGCTGAAAGATAGGGCGGAGCCCTCGGGAAAAGGGATGCAACCTTATCTGTGAAGCTCATGCACGAACGTAGCAGAGCGAGCCAGCGTCCGAGGGGAGGGAAGGTGGGCATGTTCATGGGCGTCTTTTGTTTAGAAAAAGATAAGACCGAGCAGGGAATGTATGTAGATTTGATAGTGTCATAGTATGTCGTTCTTGATCCATTTTACATCAAAAAATATAAGTCTCCACTCTCTCACAAGCATTGGCCTTTGTTGCACTAGTATGGATTATTACACTACAACATGCCGTGCAAAATCGACACAGATATTGACGACTCAAAGCTTGTTTTAAAAGTGAAAAGCTATGGTTTAAGCTTCCGAATAAGCATCGACATCGTATTGTTGGTATAGATACCGGTATATCTACCATCAGAATACTCAATGAAATTTACGTGGTATCAGCGCAATATTAGGCGTCGAAAATTAAGTTTCCTCTATCGATGCCTATTCCGAGGTGCATTATAATGCCTATATCGATATCTGTACCGGCGGCAAAACCTGTAAATTTTTTTTTGGGCAAAGAGGGCTAAGAGTTGATGCTACATGTACTGCAACACTAAGAAACAACCCTCTCTGTCCAACAGAAGAGTGCAAAAGCCACCACACTCCATCTATAGTTTGACATTAAAGAGCAAGTAAGTACAGATTAGCAAAATTGTAAAGCATAACAAAACCATAAAATCAAAAGCTTAAACAAGACAAGTTTCCAAAAGCATAATCATAACTTCGACTCCCAAACCATAGGCACAAGGACATGAAGATTTTCTAACCATAATTAAAATATGATTTGAAAACTGCAGGTATAACCATAATGTGATTGCCAAACGTATTTGCAATACCATAAACATAATCTGCATGCCATACCATAACCATAACCATAATCTACTTGTCATACCATAACCGTAGCATGCTTATCACACCATAACCATAACAACCATACCATCATTGCAAAACCATAACCATAAGTGATTGCCAAACCATAACCATAACATGATTGCCAAAGCGTATTTGCAAAACCATAAACATAATCTTCTTGCCATAAACATAACCATACAAGTCATATGATCATTGAAAAACCATAACCATAACCATAACCATAACCTGATTGCCAAACCATAACCATAACCCGATTGCCATACCATCATTGCAAAACCATAACCATAACTTGATTGCCAAACCATAACCATAACCTCTGTGCCATATCATAACCATACCATGATTACCACATAGTTGTAAAACCATGACCATAACCTGGTTGTCATATCATATTCATAATCGTAAACAAAATGCAAAACCATAAACATAAGCGTGAAACTGTACATGTAGACAATGAATGAGCACAACTATATCAAGAATATCACAACTACAAAAAAAACATATATGGAGGGTGTCACCCTCATGGTAATGCCTCCCAGTCGACGGCCTCTCCCTCCTCCTGAAGCTGGGTCAAAAGGGCCACAAGTCCATGCTTGTACCCATACTTCTCCTCTCGACGTGTCGGAGGGCGATTCACAAAAACTTCCTAAAAAAATTAACAATTAAAAATAAGATAAATCTTCAAATACCACATACATTTTTGATAATTTAAAGCATACATATAATACTTGAAAACTCATGCCGAAGTGTGTTGTAGCTCCCACTCACAAGATGTGATGCTCCAACAGACTCCAAACGTGCTCTAGCTGCATCTCTCTGCTGCTGAAATCTCTGAGGATTGTCTTGTGTCTCTCGTGCAATCCTCTCCCACTCCTCTGCGTCCAACCATGCCGACTTTGGACTACCATCCTTGTACCTGTCTCTCGTCTCTGGCCGATGGTGTGACATTGTGGCAATCGCCACGCTCAAAATCCAATGATTTGAGACTGGTTCATTACCCCTCTGTTGGCATGTACTCTCTGTGATGAATGGCCTCGACGATGTAATTATCTCTTTCATCATCTTGATTATCCCAAATCTCCATCACAAAATGGACAAACTGAGCTGTACAGAGCTGCCAAATCCTCTATTGTATGGCCTTTTTGACCCTATCCTCCACAACAGTCCCATCCTTGCTCTTGTACACCTTGCTAGGATCATGCTCGTGTGATCTCCAAGGTATACGTGGTGTATCAATCGGTGAACTATCTACTGAAGAAAGCGTCCATTGGCGAACTATCTACTGAAGAGAGTGGTGGGCACTCTCTCGGTGGTGTGGATGTATCGGTAGAAATGCTATCACAACAACCACCATCTCCAGAACGACGCCTACCTCGTCTCGAAGATGAACCATCCATCAGTGCAGGGGACACACTCGACTGAGGTGTAAGGCCGATCGGTGTAGAGGGCACACTAGTCCTATGCATAGGGGTGGTTGTAGTAGGTCTAGAGAAACCAGCTGCCCAAAGGTTTTGTGCGTAAGTAACCTCCTGTGGTTGTGAACTGTTACAGAAAGGAGCCCATCTGTTGGAGTGACATGCTGACTGGAGTGACAGGAAAACTAAAACTAGGAGAGTATGTATCATCATCATCGGCCATGGCTACATATACACAAATAACACATATACAATACGTTAGTTTACAAAAAAAAAGATTAAGAGTGCAAATAACAAAAAATGAAGCTGCAACACAACTCACTAAATCTATCCAGTATTGTAATTAAAAGAGTTCTCAACAAAAATTAGTAGTCAATCTCTCATCTTCTATGAGAGCTGATGCAGCAAAGATGTCTATCTCAATCTGTACTTCTGCATCTTTGTCATCAAACTCCACTTCTTCGTCGCTCTCCCCATCAACTTCAATATTTGAAAGCTCATTTCTAAGTTTAGACATCTACGCACCAATGACCTCCAGCTCAAAATCCAAACTTACATCACCCGTCGGCCGTACACTTTGTTCATGAAGCTCTTCAACCTCAACTTCCAATCCTTCACACACTTGCTTGCTCCATGGAGCAACTTGAACAACATAGAGCCAACGTGGTTTAGACAGATCTTTTTTATCATTTCTCTCCATAGTGGATCTATTGTGAACACAACTTGTTCACAATGCTGCAAAATGAACGTATCCCGTACATCTATCCACACCCGCTTAAAGTTCACTTGAATCAATCCACTCTTATCTTTGCGCACAATTGCATTAGGGACATTGGTAATGACTTTGAACTACTTGACATCAAAGATAAAAATATAAAACTTCCTAAAGCTAATCTTCAAGATGTCTTGGATGTAGCCAAAGTATTCAAGCTGGGTAGTCTCTGTGTTCTCATCCCTGGCACTACTCCTACTTTCTTGGAGGAAGCTAATCTTCAAGATGTCTTAGATGTAGTCAAAGTATTCAAGCTGGCTAGTCTCTGTGTTCTCATCCCTGGCACTACTCCTACTTGATTTCCCTAACGCCACTGTCGAAGGTGACCCTTTGTTTGTTTATTGGTTGCACTCTAAAGTGTCTCCCATGCAACCACAAAGCTCCATATTTGTGATACTGCAGCCACAAAATTGAAATAAACTTAAAGTTACTAAAGTAATGTGATCATGTGGATCTAGAAAAGGAAGTTGTGAAATTTTCATGCTAATCGCAACCCCTTGACATCTCCTCTTTCTCTTTACTAATCAACACTCCATTCCTCTTTGCCTCTGAGATTGTCGCATCTAGCCACCGTCCAGTTGGAAAGTCAGGCAATTTTTGAAGATGATCTGGAAAAGGAAGGTTTCTAGTGACACAGTTGCACTTGAATTGCAAACCATTTGTCAAGCGTTGTTGCTTTTGCCCTTCGTATCTCTCTAGCCACTTTTGCATGATGTCTGAGTTGAGAAGATAAAATCTCATAACCTTTTCTCGCATTGTGATATCCAT
This sequence comes from Adiantum capillus-veneris, assembly GCF_014529385.1. Classification (NCBI taxonomy): domain Eukaryota; kingdom Viridiplantae; phylum Streptophyta; class Polypodiopsida; order Polypodiales; family Pteridaceae; genus Adiantum; species Adiantum capillus-veneris. Next base: position 46,303,068 of record NC_140941.1, read on the forward strand.
CTTCCTAATGATGCCTTGTCCCTGCGGCTCATCCCTTGTCACCTTGACGTTAACCTCAGTAGTCCACATTTGGGGCATCTCTAGATCAATTGAGCCCAAAAATTCACTGAGAACAATAGACTCTTGTACAAGCCATCCTTCGGCCATGCTACCCTCGGGGCGAGCCCTTTGACAAAAAAATCCCTTTAAAGTCTTCATGAATCTCTCCAAGAAGAACATCCACCTGCTATGGACTACCCTAGCAATTGCAACTTCATCGACTACATGCACATGTAGATCCATTTGGATGGTAAGAATGTTTGTTGGAAAGTACTTCTCCACTACATACACTACTTTAATAGCAATAATTGTGCTGCATCGATGTTGTCTTTTCTTATCTCTTTTGAACTGATCCAACGTACCAACTCACTGATTTTATAGATTGTTCTTCTAATGTCATCTGTCAGATCTTTATGAAAATTAGATAAACCGTAAAAATTTGTGTCAATTATGGGACTTAAGACCACTAAGATTGTCACATTAGGAAACAAATGGACTCATTTTCGGGCCTTTTAGCTCTAGTGAGCCAATGCTCCTTAGCCAATAGAAAGAAGGCTAACGTTACGTAGAAAATCTTTTTTCTCATTTTTGAAAATGTCCATGAAAACCATTTTGGTAAAGTTTTCATTGTCACCAAAAAAGTAAGGCGCTTGATAGTAACATCTTGCACAAGCACCGAGCGCCTTTTTATGACCCACTGTTGTTATCTTGCACAAGCATCAATCACCTTTTTATGGGGTACTCGCAATTCAAATTCAAACAGGTCATACTTTAGAATGATTGGTAGGTACTATTTATGAAAGGGTCAGAACCAAGCGAATAGAGGCTCCTGAGGGGTCTCTGGGGCCTCTATTTGCTTGGTTCTGACCTCATTAGGTCCTACGCTTAAAAAGGATGTATCTTAAGCTAGAGACGTCAAATTTTAGTGTTTTAAAGTGCTATGCTAAGGTTTTTGGACATTACAAATGCATCCGTGGTGTTCTTTTTGTATTTTGAAAACATCTCTTATGTGTTTTCTCTTATCCCACATCACATCACTCATTAAGATTCACGGACATGAATTTTTGTGCACACTTAAGTTAGGCTCTCTAAAAGAATTTTGTACGAGCATGCATTTAAGTGGTTGATCAAAGTTTTATGTATGTACTATGAGAAATAGAATTCCAAAAAACTGCTTCTGTATTTTTCAAGATTACCTCTCTCTATGCTGAGTTGGCGTTTCTTACAGGGCCCAAAATTGAGTCCAAGTTTCTCCTAATGTCTCTAGTAAAAGCCATTTTTGAACATCGCAAGCACCCAATGGGAGTCTTGAATGAAGATATAGTTTTCTTCACTTGTTGCTCTTTTTCACAACTCAAAATCCATGGACCTTTTGGTATAGCAAACTTTCCATTAGGTTTAAGTCGAGGTCACATCTTTGGCATTCGACCCACAGCCTGTAGGTCATCTCTTTGGGCCTTGCTCTCCCTTTTCTAGTGATGGTTTTCCATATGATTTCCCCCACATTCGTAAAGATATGCATTGGGTCAAGTAGATGATTAATCAGCAGGTCACTCCAATACAGGAGTTCATGAAAAAAAAGTCTTTTCATGCCAGGTGGCATGAAATCTCCCCTCTCCAGCCACATGTTTTTCCAATCGCTCGCTTTCAGTGGACGCATGTCATGTTTGCATATGTTTGGTCCATGTAGCTCATGTTCTTCATGCAAAAATCTACCATCCTCCTCGTAAACTGTCTTGCTCAAATGATCAGAGCAGCAGAAGCCAAGTCCAAGTCTGTTATTTTACTTTGTTTGTCAAAGTCCATTTGCGTTTTTGAAGTACATGAGTTACTTCTGAAGACTTTTGCGTTTCTGCAGTCCGTTTGCGGTTTTTCTATCATTTGTCACTAGCTCTAACAACCTCACATTCTCTAGCCATGTCCGATCCCCGCATACCTCGGTCTAGAGTTGCACGGAGATCAAGATCATCGGGTAATAATCTCGTCTTTATTGGTCAATGCCTATATATTAGGGTTTGACGTAAGTTTGTTTTTGAAATTTGTTTGCGTTTTTAAGTTTGTGTTTGCTATTGAAGTCCAATTGCGTTATTTTTTCTTCGTTTGTCAAAGTCCATTTGCGTTTTTGAAGTACACAACAACAATGCAACCACTTCTTATGGTTCTGCTACGAGTGGAAAAAATTCTATTTCTAATGCTTCTGTTGGCAGCAATTCATCTAGAAATTTTGGTAATAAGGGAAAAAAGAAGATGCGTTGCCATTATTGTAAAGCTAATGATCACTTGATCAAGCAGTGTCCTAAGTTGAAGGCCAAAGAGGCTAAGAAGAAAGAGGGTGGTTCCACTGCAAATGCTGGTTCCACTACAAATGTAGCCATTGTTGAGTCTTCTGTGAAAGGAGACTGTGATGCTGATGTTGATGCAAAATGGGCGTTTAGTGTAGAGTGAACTTACAATCCTGTTGTCCATGATGCATGCATGTCAGTTGCTCTGCAGATTCACATGTGTGGTATTTCGACAGTGGTGCTACAAAGCACATTACCTCACATCGTGAATTGTTCACCTCTCTTGAGTCTGTCCCTCATGGGATTCAGTCACTTGTGCCTCTTATTCGGTTTATAGAGTTGGAAAGATTGTGCTACTACTGCAGATGGTAGTTCTTTCACACTTGTTGATGCACTTTATTTACCTGGGATCAAGAAGAATCTTTTGTCTGTATCTGCACTTCCTAGACTTGGACTTGTAGTCAAATTTATGGATGATAGATGTACAATTCATGATCTCAATTTTGATGATGAAATTGTTGCATCTAGCCTTTTGTGTTGTGGGTTGTATAAGCTCACTTTGTATGACAAGTGTGGAAAAAATTTTGCAAATGCAGTTGCAGATTCAAGGGTTGTTTCAGATGCAAAAGTGTGGCATGCATGTTTTGGACATTTGAATTTTGCTAGTTTGCTGCGTTTGCAAAAATCTGATATGGTTGCTTCTTTGCCGCCTCTTGAAGCACCTGTCAAACATGTTTGTGAAGGCTGTATTTTGGGTAAAATACAACATTCTAAGTTTCCAAAGGATGGTTCAGTTAGGGACACATGCAGGTTGCAGCTTGTGCATAGTGATGTTTGTGGGCCCATGCAAACTCTGTCCTTGGGCAATTACCTGTACTTCATGACTTTCATTGATGATTACTCTAGGCATGCATGGGTATTTCCGCTTAAACCGAAGTCTGAAGTTTTTATGTGCTTCAAACACTTTTTGGGTATGGCTGAAAATGTACTATGGGCACCCTCCGTTCCGATCAAGCGGGGGAGTATATGTATCATGAATTTAACGCATTTCTAGCTAGTCGTGGGATAAAAAATCAATGTACAATGCCTTATACACCTCAACAAAATGGTGTAGCTAAGAGGAAAACAAGTCACTTACGAAAATGGAACGATGTATGGTCAAAATTCAAGCTTTGCTGCATTCTTTCTGGCTTGAGGCCATCATGTGTGCCACTTATGTACTTAACAGGTGTCCTACAAAAGCTTTACAGTCTATTACTCCATATGAAGTATGGCATGATATAAAGCCTTCTATTGAGCACATGCATGTTTTTGGCTATTTGGCATATGCTTTGGTGCCACAAACACAACACAGAAAATTGGATGATAAGGATGTAAAAATGGATTTTTGTTGGCACTATGTTGGCGATAGTGCTAAAAGGGAAGGTTACAGGCTGTATCATCCGCAAACAAAGCATATTTTGGTTTCATGGGATGTAGTGTTTGTGAAAGATTCTATTCAACCCTTGTCATGTACTAGACACAATAATGTAAGCTCACATGACATTTATGACACTTTGTTGCCTTTTTTTATTGGTGGATATCCAAATGTAAATTCCAATGAGGCAAATGTACAGCCTATGGGGGTTTTTGAAAATAATACAGATTAGCCTTTTACTGATGCAGATGTACATGATGTACTTGATGAGGAAAGGAATAAAACTAGACAGGCTAAAGGTATGCCAAAATGGCTGGTGCATACATTGTGTGACAATAAATTGGATGCATCTTTGGCTGGTCGTACTCGTTCAGGCTCTTGCCATGCATCTTATGCATCAGATTGTCATGCTTTGGCTGTGTCTGGCTTACATGATGTTGAGGAACCTCTGTCTTCTAATGAAGCACAAAATTCAAAAAGTTGGATGGCTGACATGCATTCAAAATATGATGCACTTATAGAAAATGACATATGGACTTTATGTGATTTGCCTCTCGGCAAAAAGGCCATTGGTACGAAGTGGGTTTACAAGTTGAAATGCAAGCCGTATGGTGAGAAGGCTTGACTTGTTGCAAAGGGTTATACACAACAAAAAGCCATAGATTATGAAGATACTTTTTCTCCCACTTGTCGTATGACTATTGTGCATTTCCTATGTGCATTGGCAGCTCATTTTGGTTGGGATGTACATCAATTAGACATTGTTACTGCTTTCTTGAATGGTGACATATTTGAGAAAGTTTATGTAACGTAGCCTCGCGATTTTGTCAAGAAAGGACAAGAGGACAAAGTGTGCACATGTAAGAAGGCTTTGTATGGGTTGAAGCAATCTCCTCGTGCTTGGTATGAAAAAGCTGACACTCATTTGGTCAAACGAGGCTTTCATAATAGTCCAACAAAAAGCACATTGTGTGTAAAGCATGAGGGTGGTGTAATTCTCATTGTGGTTCTTTATGTAGATGATTTGCTGATCATTGGACCAAATGAGAGACATATTGCTGAATTTAAGGCTGATTTGCATGCTACTTTCAAGATGAAAGATTTGGGGCTGTTGCGTCATTACTTGGGCATACAGTTTAAGCAGTGTGATGGTGGTATTGCCTTGTGTCAAAAAAGTTACATAGAGACATTGCTATGTAAGTTTGGACTTGAGGATTGCAAACCTATTGCCACTCCCATGGAGACATGTTTAAAATTGAGTCTTCATGATGTTGGTGATCCTGCAGATGTCACTCTTTACCAAATTGCTATTTGATGCCTCATATCTATATCTGGGACGAGGCCGGATATTCAGTTTGCAATCTCACAGGTCAGCAGATTTATGCATAGCCCAGGGTCTAAGCATTGGCAGACTGTCAAGAGGATTTTTCGCTACCTTAGTGGCACTTTACATCTTGGCTTGTTTTATCCCAAGGAGGGATCATTACCACCAGACTTCCATGCTTTTTCGGACTCAGATTGGGCTGGTTGTTTTGACACGCAAGTGTCCACAAGTGGTTTTTGTTTCATGCTTGGCAGTACATATATATCATGGTTGAGCAACAGGCAACCTACTATGGCCACTTCTAGTTGTGAAGCTGAGTACAGGGCAGTCTTCGCAGCTATGGTTGAGTGTGAATGGCTCAGACGCCTTATGGCTGATTTTGGTGTTGGACGGGACACAACCAACACTATCTACATTGACAGTTAGAGCGCATTGGTAGTTGCGAGAAACCCAATTTTTCATGCTCGCACAAGCACATTGAGGTGCATTACCACTATGTTAGGGAGAGGCTCTCAGCAGGAGAGATCAACTTGGCTTATGTGTTAGCACAGTACAACCTTGTAGAATTTTTCACAAAGGCATTGTCTCGTGAGAAGCTCGAAATTTTTCGCAAAGATCTGGGCTTACTCCCCTTTATGGACTGATCATGTCCTCAGGGCATGTCACTTCCCTTTACTCATGTGCCAACTCTCATTCACCGCATCACTCTTTTGGAGATTTGTTACCATATACACGTGGTAGTGATGTGTGTGAATACACTAGGACCATCTGGGCATTTTTTATGCATTATATATATGCCCATCACTCTAGGGCTATCTATCTTTCCATTGCACACTAAGTAACACACTCTCAGTTGTGTGCCTTGAGCTTCCATCGTCTTCTCCAAGCTGTGTGCGTTTCTCTGCAACCCTAATTCCAACAATGATGTGGTCACACAGTTGGAGTGCACGTCTCTCCAAGGTTGATCGGGAAAGCATCGAGCTGCTGGCTATAGATAGAGAAGCAGAAACAATGCAGTTTAGGCCGATTTAGATGAAATAAGATAATTTAGTGATGCTTAGAGAGATTTGCAAGAGAATATCATGGATTAAAATAGAGTTAATGGCTAAAATCCAACTTATAATAGATATAAACACTTGATCGAGGCTGACAATCAAAAGATGTTTCCATTAATAAGATATCTGAAACCTTTGATACAAAACGGTTGCTTACTCCAACGTTAGTTTGCCTGTTGCTTTGAAATCCCCCAATCAGATAATCCAAACCCGTTGAAAATCCACAATCTTCCAGATAAACTTCGATCTGCTAGACCCTTATCGTACACTTTTTCTTCTTTGACTTCCCCTACTCTTGCCAGAAAAACCCCCTCCTCTTTTCTCTCTTCAAAAAACTATATATCAACTGTCCCTAAAAAATTCCCTTTAGGGCGCATCCGACCTCCTCTTTTTAGCCCCCCCATCTTTATTTAGCTTCTGCATGGCATGTGTAATCCTCACTTTTCCCTATTTTTCACCCCCTAGAGCTATTCTTAGCTTTCCTTAAGCTCCACGGCTCAATACTTGAATCCTAGTACTGGTATCAGACTTTCAGTGTTGTACCGATAATACTGATCTCATTGGTGTTGGTGTAGCTATAGTTTTATCTTGTGACTGTTAAAACTGGGACTTGTATTACTGGCACTGAACACTGGCTCTCAAGACACTAGTACTCGAAACTATCTCTCGAGACACTGACACTGGCTCTCGCAACATTGACACTGGAGACACTGGAACTCGACACTGGCGCTCAAGATATTGGCTCTCACAACACTAGTACTTGAGACACTAGCACTGGTAACAGTGGCACTTGAGATACTGGCTCTCGAGACACTGACACTGGTAACATTGGCACTAGAGATGCTGGCTCTCGAGACATTGATACTCGAGACACTGGCACTGGTAACACTGGTGCTCGAGATACTGGCTCTCAAGACACTAGCACTGGTAACACTGACGCTCGAGATACTGGCTCTCAAGACAGTGACACTGGAGACACTGGTGGCTAACCTGACACAAACCTGGCCCCGGTAAAGCTTCAGCTACTGATAGCTTGGCACCCAAAGCTCCGACTGTTGATTTGAAAAGACTAGTAGGCTCCTTCAACACTTCATATCTAGACCAAATATCAACACCCCAAATAAGTATGCAAATTTTCATCTTTCACCCATGCCCGCAGAGCAGCACAACAACGCGAGGCTTAGTTACTCATAAGCTTGGCAAACTTGCGACAGGAGCGTAGAGCGGAGACAGGGAGAAACAGGTAGAGAGAGGGAGAGAGAGAGAAATGTAGGCCAAAAATCGAGGCCACCGCTCATTTCTTAAGTGAAGAATCTTGAAAAAAATCTTCCACGAATCCCCATTTATTGAGACCGTCACCCAATCCCACCCACCAATAAAGGCATCATTATCTTGTCTACAAGAGTCTTGGTAATGAGGAATCACGATCTTCTATTTCTTTCATCCAAATTCCAATAGAAAAACTGTGTAAATTTTTAAAAATAATATGCTATTTTTCATTAGCAAAAAGGGAACCCATCACTAAGGCCTTACCCCTTTGGCGCAGCCCAAAAATGCATAAAAAGAAATTCGACATGGTCAAAAAGTACACCAGCTTTGAGGGTCTTCACTTTTAACTTAAAGCTTTGGGAAAAAGATGCTTTGTTGACCTCTTTTTCTTTGCTATTATCAGAGATGAGGGTCTTCACTTTGAACTTAAAGCTTTGGGTAAAAGATGTCATAAAATATAATATCTAACTTTACCAAATGATTTTCTCATATTAAACTGATCACTTAATATGGGAAGATAAAAGGGGAACAAGAGTTAGGATATAGATATATGCTTCTCTATCTCAACAAGGGACCAAAAGGAGAAATGGTTTCATCTCAATAGGGGTCCAAAAGGAAACGGTCTACCAAAGAGCACTGTGCAATAAGTGCTTCTAGATTTACCTTAGCAAGGGACCAAGAGGAGAGATGGTTACATCTTAATAGGTGTCCAAAAGGAGGTAGTCTGTCAAAGAGCAACATGCATCTAATGGAAATTAAAAGACCTTAGGGTTAGCTTCATTAAAGACCTCCAAAAGTTAGTGTTAAAATGTCTTTTGATCTTAGGCAAGCTAGGGCTGACCTTGAGGTGTGAATCCTACCCAAGCTTGAAGTGCTTGTCGGCTTGCTAAATTGCTTAAAGTGTTTGTGGGAACCTTGCCCAAAGCTTGAGGTGATTTTTATGCTTAAATGACTAAGGTTCTTGAAGTGTTCAATTCAAAGATAAACTCTCAAGAGGCATAAACTGTTTCCATGCTTAAAAGACTAGGTGCTTGAAGTGTTCAATTCAAACAAAATCACTTAAGAAGCATAAAAGACACATGTTAAGATTTCCCCCATTTGGGCCTTCATGATGTGCTTGAATCCTATTGGATAGGTTTTAAAGGGATCCAATAAGAATTTAGATGCATAAAAATAAATAATTAAGTTCTTTTTCTCAAAGATGAAAAAGAGGACACATGTCCAAATGATATAATTAAATAATGAGAGAGAGAGAGAGAGAGGTGACCAAGCAAGAGAGGGGGGTATACTCTCCCACACAAACACACACGTTCTCTCATTGTGTGGAGTGCAAAGTGCAAGAGCTCCATCTCCTTCTCCAAGCTTGTTGAGAAGTGGAGAGCCTACACCAACACTCTTGGCTATGGAATGCAAATCCAATTAAGAGCCATGCTTCAATGCTTAAGCTTGCCATCTTCTTCATCCTCATTACTATGCTATTATGATATGCTAAGAAATAAGAGTGATGATAAGTGAGGAACTATTTATTTCTCCTATGGATGATTATTCTTCCTCTTCCCTACCCTCATTCCCCGCTAGCTCTCTCCACCTTTGAAGGTGTTTGAGGCCTTGGGACTGAGGCTTGGTATAGTTAATGCTTTTTGCAAAGTTTTTGTTATGCTCATGGTGCATGAAGCTTTCCATCTTCATAGCATCACCAAGGTCACAAAGAACACAAAGATTGTATTGTACCATGTCTCTCTTGATGGGAGAATCTATAATACAAATGCCTTTTGGAGGGGGGACCGACTCTCAACTATTGTCATGTTCTCTAATACTCTCTCTCTTGCAAAAGTATTGTTCATGCCAAGTTAATTAAGTACTATGTTTATGTTGCTACCATCAATTAAGTTCACCCTCTATGTTCTCAAAGTGATCTCATAGAAATGCTCCCTCTAATTCTCTTAATTCCGCCATTCTCAAAGTTCATAGGCCATTCCCATTACATTGGTATCAGAGCATTTGGTTTCTCTTTTCTTGCTTGAAAAAGAGGTCCTTAAGTAGCCTATTAATGGTTGATTTTGTTAATTATATTAGGGTAAGTGGGATTGAGATCTACTATCGGTTTTGTTGAGTCCACTATGTGGGATATGGTGCACACCTCGGGAGCTTTGATCTTAATAATGGGATCTTTTTAGACTTGTCTATGGCTTTACCATTATTGAGCCATAAGAAGTTAGAAAGGAGCTATCCCTCCGCAATTCTGCTATGTTAGACCCACCCTACTATTCTCTATAATTAACCAATTTGAGATGTGGATGTAGATACTTAAGTGCTTATTTTCAAAGGCTAAGAGGAGTAGCAAGTAAGGTTTTTAATTGCCAAGAATACAGTAAGTAAACACATAAGTATAACTAGCATGGCTGACAATAACCAAGAGAGTAGAATGAACATTGATAACTTTGTTTTTTCACATGAAGGTGCTAATGATTATGCCCCCATGTTTATCAATTATCTTGTTACTAGGTTGCATCAAGCTATGGGCAACCCTCCTTTGCAAGCCAAAGTTACTCTCAACAACATCGTGCTTATGGGGTTTCCCTTCCTCTCCAAGAGGAGAGAGAGACTTTAGGAGGCATCTTGATGAGACCCCCAAAAGAAGACTCTCTCCCATAACAGAGGAGGAATCCAAATAATGAGAAAGAAGAAAATTCCTAAGTTCCTTTGAAGATGTGGCTCCACGAAGACGGTGGTCTAGAATGTCGCCAACTCCTCCCAAGAGGAAACGGTCAACCCATAGTCCTTCTCCTCGTCATTCCAAAAGGGAAGAGAGGAAACAAAGGAAGCAAAGAAAGAGGTCACCCTCTTCTCCTTGTTCTTCCCCTTCCTCCTCTTCCGGCGAAAGCAATAGTTATTCTCCTAGAGAATACAAGAGGAGAGGACATCACAAAACTTACCCTGCATTGCGAAGGTCCCAAAAGCTCAAGAAATTCAAAGAGAGAGGAAAGAATATCTCTTTTATTACCTATGATGGCACCTTTGGTGCCACCGACAAAGTATTGTCCTTCATCCAACAATTTGATGTGGACTTTGGAGATGAGGGCTTCACGGAGTCCTCCAAGCTACGCCATGTAGCTATGCACTTCCAAAACTCTGCTCGTCAATGGTGGGCTAGGATTCGTGGGAACAACGAAGCCCCAATGACATGGAAAACTCTACAAGTTTCCATAATGAATTAACTCCTTGCAAGCGATGCCAAGGACAAAGAGCTCACTGAATGACAAAGTTTTAAGCTACTCTTGAACGAGTCTATCCACAAATATGTAGAAAAGTTTTGGGATTTACATCTCAAAGCTACATTCTTTCATAGTCTTTCAAAGGAAAGACTTCACCAAACAAAAGAAACAATTTTGTACGGGATTACCTAAAGAAATGACCAAGTATGTCAACTCACAACGGCCTAGCACTATCACCAAAGTCATCCACCACACTATGATTTCTTCAAGGATCAATTTCCAACAAGGGGTGAGAAGAAATTTCAGGCCCATGCAAAACAAGAATTGCTATGAAGCTAAAGGAAAGAGCAATGCTCAAAAATCTTCCCAAGGCAACACCAACACCACCAACAACAACAACAACAAGGCCAAGGAGAAAGGAGCTTACAAAGGTAAAAATAAGCTCTCTCCCAAAGAATTAGAGGCTTTTTGTAAAGACCATAAATCCTTTAAGTTTGGGGAGCAAGGACATGGTTATTGTTCTTGCCCCAAAATAAATGTACGCAATGACACTCCTAGAGCTTCCATGGTTGAAGCTCCAAAAGAAGATACTCATTGCAAAGGCTCATCACTCTCCTATGCTTGGGGAAAAGGGATCATGATGCCTTCATCTTGTTTGACCCTGGCTCTACTCACAACTTCATATCAACGAAGTTGGCCACCAAGTTGGGCATTCAAACTTTTGAGATGGGAGATACTATAACTGCTGACACAACTTTCAAGGGATAGCAAGCCTCCATTACTCCCTTGATTGGGAAGTTGAGGCTTCATGTCCAAAGCTACGTCGACAAAAAAGACTTTTTTTAAATCTCTCCTTTCCAACATGAGGATTCTATCCTAGGGGAACCATGGTTCAACTGCATGGCTGCCAACATGAAGTTCCCTAAAAGGAGAATCCACTACACCTATAGGGAAAAGAGCATGTACATAGATGCTAATGATTCTTGGAACACCATATCCTTGGTAAATATGCTTGCTTTTAATAAGTCAATGAAAAGCTCTATTTGTGCATATATGATTTTTGTTAGAGAATCTGTAAATGATTCTAATTTTTTCACAAGTAGCAATAGATGGAATCAAGAGGAATTATTGTCTAATTTCCTAAATGGATTCCAAGATGTTTTCATTGATGACATCCCTAGTGAGCTACCTCCAAAACCAGGGGATGATGACCATGCAATAGAGCTTCTACTAGAAGGCTCACCACCTATTAAACCTCCTTATTGAGTTTCAAAAACTCAACAAGAGGAGATCATGAGGCAAGTGCATGAATTGCTGGAAAAAGGGATGGTGATGCCTAGCTCCTCTCCATTTTGTTCCCCAGTACTTTTAGTGCAAAAGAAATATGGCACATATCATGTGTCGACTATAGAGCACTAAATAGGATCACTATATATAATAAAAAAATTCCCATGCCGCGGATAGAAGATCTATTTGATAAGTTACAAGTTTTGTCCTGGCAAATGCTCCAGCCGCATTCAAACTCACGGTGGACAAAAATCTTTAGGCCACTCAAATTCTCTTGAGGAGTACAAGTGCCACCTCCAGGTAATCTTTCAAGTTGTGAGAGAGAATAAGCTTTTCATTAATCAAAAGAAAAGTGAATTTTTTCTACAAGAGATTCAGTATCAGGTCACATTATCTCTCAAGATGGTATCATATGGATCCATCAAAGTTGAAGGCAATAAAATCATGGCCTAATCCAAGGAATCTACATGAGCTAAGAAGCTTTATTGGTATGTATGCATGCTATAGGCGCTTCATAGCAAAATTCTCTCAAATAGTAGGACTATTACATGACCTAACAAAGAAGAACATTAAGTACTCATGGACTACTAAAGAAAAAATGCTTTTGACAAGCTCAAAGAGAAGCTTACCTCCCAATCAGTCCCTATGCTTCCGGATCTCTCAAAGCCATTTAAGGTCCAATATGATGCTTGTGGTGATCCCCTTGGAGCAGTTTTGCTTCAAGAAGGGCATGCATGCCTAGCATATGAGAGCCGAAGGCTCAATGCCGATGAGCGGGTCTTGGGCATCTACGAAAAAGAGATTTTAGATGTTCTACATGCCCTAGACACATGGAAGCACTATCTATTGGGGGCTCCATTCATCCTACGAATGGATCGCAAAGCCTCAAGAAATCCATGACGCAAACCAAGCTCTCCGATAAACAAATGAGGTGGGTAGATTTTCTTTCCTATTTTTTAATTTCATATTGATCACATTGCTGGCAAGCACAATCAAGTGGTTGATGCACTTTCACAACGGCCAAGGGTAAATGTGGTGCCTATAGCAACTCACAATGATCTATCTTTTATGATAAATGAGTATGCTATTGACCAAGATTTTAAGTAGGTAATTACAAACTTTGCATTAGGGAAGAAAAAAAAAACCATGCACCTTGAAGGATGGTTATCTTCCAAACCGAAATAGGCTATGCGTTACTCACCAATACAATAAGAAAGTCATGTATGAATCCCATGCTTCTTCTTATGCGGGGCAAAAAAAGGATTCCATGATCTACTCTTCGAGGAGTAGAAATGTATTTTTTTTGGTCTACCATGAAAAGTAAACATACAAGAGTATGTTTCAAAATGCGTGGTATACCAAAAATTGAACTTTGATAAAGGGAAGCAACTTGGATTGTTTCAATCAACAGGCTTAGCAAGAAAACACATTCTATGTCTATCAAAAAGACTATTAAGGCACATCAAACGGCAACCCTCTTTGGATCTCAAATTTTCAAGTATCATGGCTTGCCAACATCCATATGCCGGACAAAGATTCTAGAATGACCAGTAATTTCTAGAAGGGTCTCTTTGAGAATCTAGGAAGTAGATTAAATTTTTCTTTCGGCCTGTCATCCACAAACGGATGACCAAAGTGAAATAAATAATCTAACGATTCTTGAACCTACTAAAAGCCTATGCCATGGAAGTAGATCAACGTTCTCTGAGAGAAGTACCTTCCTCTTATAGAGTATGCGTACAATGAGATTGTACATACTTATATGGGGAAAACACCTTTCAAGGTTAAAGAAGGAAGATCCGAAAATCCCTTACCACTTAAGTATATGGGAAGATCTTCGCTATGAATATAGCCGAGACTTACAAGAATTTTTTCCAAAGATTGAAAAGGTTATACACATCTCACAGCCAAGGCAAAAAGGGCTGCTGCTAATAAGCACAAAAGAGCTTTAGCCTTTAAGAAAAATGATTGGGTCTTGCTAAAGTTTCTCAAGGCTCATCTAAGGCATACTATGGGCAAGAATCCTACTAGCCACCAAGAGTATTATGCTAAACTAGCAAAAAGATACTATGGCCCTTTCTTTTAAAATTCTTAAGCCAATCAATGAGATGGATTTTTAGTTAAAGTTGTCCAACCATTGACTCATTCACAATGCTAACCATGTGAACCTATTCAAGCCTTAGAAAGGAGAGCCACCAAAAGAACCAATAATGGAGGACCCGCTAGAGATCAAAGATCAAGAAGAGGTGTTGCATCCCAAATCGATTCTTCGACACAAAGACAAGTACTAAGAAACGGTAACGCTATCCAATGATATCTTGTTAAGTTTAAGAATTATCCTTTTAAAGATATTAGATGGATGCAAGGAACCTGGCTTAAGGATAATATGAACCTTGTCAATGCTACACTAGAGTAAGCAAATGAAAATGCAGTCTAAATAACAATGTTTTTGTCTTATAAGACTCGTTCTCTTTCTTTTATTGTGCACAAAATTTAAGAAGTATGCATCCTTAGGATTATGTTTGTAGCGACGACGTCTCCCAAACACCAAGTAGAACTTGTCACTCTACTTTGGAAGTATGATATGAAATAAAGAGCAGACAAGCTTGTTGCAGCTAAGTCTCTCGAGCACCAAATGGATTAGTCATCCATTCTGGAATGATGTCGTAGGGTAAAAAGGGATCCTCTACCCGCTAAGAAACATGGACTAATGACTAGGCTTTATCTTCTCTACCTCATATGCGAGGACTACTATGATTTCAAGAGAAAAAGGTAATGTCATAAAATATAATATCTAACTTTACCAATTGATTTTCTAGTATGAAATTGATCACTTAATATGGGAAGATAAAAGGGGAACAAGAGTTAGGATATAGATATGTGCCTCTAGACCTATCTCAACAGGGGACCAAAAGGAGAAATGATTGCATCTCAATAGGGGTCCAAAAGGAGACAGTTTACCAAAGAGAAATGTGCAATAAGTGCTTCTAGATTTACCTCAACAAGGGACCAAGAGGAGAGATGGTTACATCTCAATAGGGTCCAAAAGGAGGTAGTCTATCAAAGAGCAACATGCATCTAATGGAACATAAAATACCTTAGGGTTAGCTTCATTAAAGACCTCCAAAAGTCAGTGTTAAAAAGTCCTTTGACCTTAGGCAAGCTAGGGCTGACCTTGAGATGTGAATCCTACTCAAGCATGACATGCTTGTTAGCTTGCTAAAGTGTTTAAAGTGTTTGTGGGAACCTTGTCCAAAGCTTGAAGTGATTTTTATGCTTAAATGACGAAGGCTCTTGAAGTGTTCAATTCAAAGATAAACTCTCAAGAGTTATAAACGGTTTCCATGCTTAAAAGACTAGGTGCTTGAAGTGTTCAATTCAAACAAAATGACTTAAGAAGCATAAAAGACACATGTTAAAATTTCCCCCATTTGGGTCCTCATGATGTGCTTGAATCCCATTGGATAGGTTTTAAAGGGGTCCAATGAGAATGTAGATGCATTAAAAAAAAAAGTTCTTTCTCTCAAAGAGGAAAAAGAGGACACATATCCAAATGATATAATTAAATAATACACGAGAGAGAGAGAGAGAGAGAGAGAGAGAGAGAGATGGACCAAGCAAGAGAGGAGGGTATACTCTCCCACACAAACACACACATTCTCTCATTGTGTGGAGTGAAAAGTGCAAGAGCTCCATCTCCTTCTCCAAGCTTGTTGACAAATGGAGAGCCTACACCAACACTCTTGGCTATGGAATGCAAATCCAACCAAGAGTCATGGTTCAATGCTTAAGATTGACATCTTCTTAATCTTCATTACTATGCTATTATTCTATGCTAAGCAAGAAGAGTGATGATAAGTGAGGACTATTTCTTTCTCCTATAGATGATTCTTCTTCCTCTTCCCTACCCTCATTCCCCGCTAGCTCTCCCCATCTTTGAAGGTGTTTGACACCTTGAGACTAAGGCTTGGGATAGTTAATGCTTTTTGCAAAGTTTATGCTATGCTCGTCATGCATGAAGCTTTCCATCTTCATAGCATCACCAAGGTCACAAGGAACACAAAGATTGTATTGGACCAAATATCTCTTGATGGGAGAATCTATAATACAAACACCTTTTGGAGGGGGGACCGGCTCCAAGTAAATCCGGTCCTCAACTATTGTCATGTTCTCTAATACTCTCTCTCTTGCAAAATTATTTTTCATGCCAAGTTAATTAAGTACTATGTTTATGTTGCTACCATCAATTTAAGTTCACCCTCTATGTTCTCAAAGCGTTCCCACAAAAATGCTCACTCTTATTCTCTTAACTCCACTATTCTCAAAGTTCATAGGACAGTCCTATAACAGAAGATGCTTGGTCGACCTCTTTTTCTTTTCCATTATCATAGATAATTTTTGCAGTCAACAGAACTTTCTCAACAACCTTGTTCGGATCTCATGGTTTTACACCTAGACTAGATGAGTTCGACCCATCCCCTTTGTCCATCTGTACGTCTTTCCCTTCCTTTGACATTTTATTTTGATGTTCTTGACCATTGGTAAGTCGACTAGCTCCATGCCGAGAAGAACAAAGGAGCAAGACCCTTAGAGTGGGAGGGACATTATGTTTTCTCTCTTCTTTTCTTTTTCTCTGTTTTTTTCTTTCTAAGTCATGGGTCTCTCTTGCATCCTGGTGATCCATCATCTCCAGGGCTTCAAAGGGATTGTGAAGCGGAAGAGCACCAGTCCCCTCCTCTAAATGAGAGGGGGGGGGGGGGGGTGGGGGGGGGCAACTTTCCCTATTGAATATGCTACAACTACCTTCCATGATGTGGATTTCCTTGCCACCACTGACTTCACCCTTTTGCAAATACCATGGGTTTAGGTGAAGAAGCATGAAAAACAATTGGGATATCTTTGCTTGGGTCTTCAAGACTTTGCATTGTGGGGCTTTTCTTTTCCACGAGGGCCTTGCCTACAATTGGGAGAAACCATGTCATAAAATCTAATATCTAACCAACCCAGATGATTTTCTCTTATTAAACTGATCATTTAATGTGGGAGAATAAATGGGAACAAGGGCTAGAATATAGACATCTACTTATGGATTTGTCTCAATACATGGACAAGCTTAAAGGGGTCCAAATGAGAGATGATCTATTAAAAGAAATGCTACCTAATGGAGCTTAAAGACCTTAAGGTTAGCTTCATCAAAGACCTCCAAAAGTTAGTGTTAAAAAGTCCTTTGACCTTAGGGAAGCTAGGACTGACCTTAAGGTGGGAATCCTACTCAAGCATGAGGTGCTTGTCCTGCTTGCTAACTAAGGTGCTTAAGGTGTTTGTGAGAACCTTGCCCAAGCTTCAAGTGCTTCTCATGATTAAATTACTAAGGTTCTTGAAGTGTTCAATTCAAATATGATCTCTCAAGAGACATAAATGATTTTCATGCTTAAATGACCTATGTGCTTGAAGTGTTCAATTCAAACATGATGTCTTAAGAAGCATAAATGACACATGTCAAGATGAGAGAGAGAGAGAAAGAGGGAGGGAGAGTATACCCCCTCTCATGCTTGATCCACCTGGAGAGTATACCCCCTCTCATGCTTGATCCACCTCTCTCTCTCTCTCTCTCTCTCTCTCTCTCTCTCTCTCTCTCTCTCTCTCTCTCTCACACACACACACACACACACACACACACATTGTGTGAAGTGCAAAGTGCAAGAGCTCCATCTCCTTCTCCAAGCTTGTTTGATACGTTGAGAGCCTACACCAACACTCTTGGCTATTGAATGAAAATCCAACCAAGAGCCATGCTTCAATGCTTAAGCTTGCCATATTCTTCATCTTCATTACTATGCTATTATGCTATGATAAGCAAGAAGAGTGATGATAAGTGAGGAGCTATTTCTTTCTCCTATGAATGATCCTTCTTCCTCTTCCCTACCCTCATTCCCTGCTAGCTCTCTCCACCTTTAAAGGTGTTTAAGGCCTTGGGACTAAGGCTTGGGATAGTTAATGCTTTTTACAAAGTTTATCTTATGCTCATGATGCATGAAGCTTTCCATCTTCATTACATCACCTAGGTCACAAGGAACACAAAGATTGAAATGTACCAAGTCTCTCTTGATGGGAGAATCTATAATACAAACGCCTTTTGGAGGGGGGATTGGCTCCAAGTAAATCCGGTCCTCAACTATTGTCATGTTCTCTAATACTCTCTCTTGCAAAAGTATTGTTCGTTCACCCTCTATGTTCTTAAAGTGATCTCACAAAAATGTTCGCTCTAACTTTTCTAATTCCTCTATTCTCAAAGTTCATTGGCCATTTCTATGACAATGACATCAGAGCATTTGGTTTCTCTTTTCTTGCTTAAGAAGAGAGTTCCTTAAGTAGCCTATTCATGGTTGATTTTTATAATTATATTAGGGTAAGTAGGATTGAGATCTATTATTGGTTTTGTTGAGCCCACTATGTGGGGTATGGTGCACACCTCGAGAGCTTTGGTTTTAATAATGGGATCTTTTTAAACTTGCCTACGGCTTTACTATTATTGAACCATAAGAAGTCCAAAAAGAGCTAGTCCTTGACAATTCTATAATATTCGACCCACTCCACTACTCTCTATAATTAACCAATTCGAGCCGTGGGTGTAGATACTTAAGTGCTGATTTTCAAAGGCTAAGAGGAATAGCAATTAAGGTTTTGAATTGCCAAAGAATACACTAAGTAAAGACATAAGTATAATTAGCATGGATACAATAACCAAGAGAGTAGATTGAACATTTATAACTTTGATTTTGCACATGAAGGTGCTAATGATGATGCCCCCATGTTTGTCAATATCTTGTTACTAGGTTGCAGCAAGCTATGGGCAACCTTGCTTTGCAAGTCGAATTTACTCAACAACTTTGTGCTTATGGGATTTCCCTTCCTCTCCAAGAGGAGAGAGAGCTTAGGTGGCCTCTTGATGAGACCCCCAAAAGAAGACTCTCTCCCATACGAGAGGAGGAATCCAAAGAACAAGAAAGTAATGAATCCCTAAGTTCCTCTGAAGATATGGCTCCACGTAGATGGCGGTTTAGACGATCACCAACTCCTCGCAAGAGGAAACGGCCAACACACAGTCCTTCTCCTTGTCACTCCAAAAAGGAAGAGAGGAAACAAAGGAAGAAAAGTTCAAGAAAGAGGTCACCCTCTTCTCCTTTTTTCTCACCTTCCACCTCTTCCGACTAAAGCTATGGCTATTATCCTAGATAATACAAGAGGGGAGGACATTAAAAATAATACCTTGCAGGGAAAGGGTCACAAAAGCTCAAGAAGCTCAAAGAGGGAGGAAAGAGTATCTCTTTTCTCATCTATGATGGCACCTTTGGTGCCACCAACAAAGTATTGGCCTTCTCCCCAACAATTTGATGCGGTCTTTGGAGACGAAGGCTTCAAGGAATCCTCCAAGCTATGCCATATAGCTATGCACTTCCAGAAATCACCTCGTCAATGGTGGGATAGACTTTGTGGAAACAAAAAAGCCCCAAAGACATGGAAAAGTCTACGAGTTTCCATCATGAAGCAATTCCTTGCAAGTGATGCAAACGACAAAGTACTTACCGAATGGCGCAGTTTGAAGCTTCTCTTCCATGAGTCACAAATATGTGAACAAGTTTTGGGATTTACATTTCAAAGCTACTGTCTTCCAAAAGATAGACTTTGTTGAGAAAAAGCAACAATTTTGTGCGAGATTACTTGAAGAAATGGCTGAGTATGTCAACTCCCAATGGCCTGGTTCTATCACAGAAGTAATCCACCACACCATAGTTTCTTCCCGCATCAATTACCAACAAGGAGCTAGACGGAATGTCAAGCCCATGGAAAACAAAGACAAAAGTGATGCAAAAGAGAAAATCAATGCCCAAAATTCTTTCCAAGGCAATTCCAATAACAACAACAACAATAATTGGTCCAAGGAAAAGGGAGTTTACAAAGGTAAAAACAAACTCTCTCGTGAAGAGCTTGAAGCTTTTTGCAAGGACTATAAGTGTTTTAAATGTGGGGAGCAAGGACATGGCTATCGTTCTTGCCCCAAGAAAAATGCCCACTGTGATACTCCTAGAGCTTCCATCATTGAAGCCCCAAAAGAGGATGCTCATTGAAAAGGATCACCTCTCTCCTACGCTTGGGGAAAGGTAAGGGAACATGATGCCTTCATCTTGTTTGACCCTGGCTCTACTCACAACTTCATATCAATCGAGGTGGCCACCAAGTTGGGCATTCAAGCTTTTGAGATGGGAGATACTATAGCTGCTAACACAAGTTTCAAAGGACAGCAAGCCTTTGTTACTCCCTTGATTGGGAAGTTGAGGCTTCATGTCCAAAGCTATGTCAACAAAGAAGGCTTTTTCATCTCTCCTCTCCAACATGAGGATGTTATCCTAGGGGCACCATGGTTCAACCGCGTGGTTGCCAGCATGAAGTTCCCAAAAAGAAGAATTTACTTCACCTACAGGGGAAAGAGCATGTATGTAGATGCTAATGAATATGGTCGTACTATACCACTTGTAAATTCACCGGCTTTTGATAAGTCAATGAAAAGCTCGGTTTTTGCGTACATGATTTTGGTCAAAGAATCCACTAATGACGCTAATGATTTACCAATAGGAATCAAGAAGAGTTAAACTTTTCTACTTTTCTAAAAGGATTACAAGATGTTTTTATCGATGATATCCCTATGCACTTACCTCCAAAACGAAGGGATGATGACCGTCGAATTGAGCTCCTACCAGAAAGCTCACTGCCTAACAAGCCTCCTTATCGAGTTTCCCAAGCTCAACAAGAGGAGATCATGAGGCAAGTACAAGAATTGGTAGACAAAGGGATGGTGAGTCCTAGATCCTCTCCCTTTTGTTCTCCAGTCCTTTTAGTGCAAAAGAAAGATGGTACATACCGTATGTGTGTGGACTATCGAGCACTAAACCATATCACTATCAAAAACAGATTTCTCGTGCCTCGGGTAGAAGATTTGTTTGATAAGCTACAAGGATCTACCTACTTCATTAGGATTGACCTTAAAAGTGGTTGTCATCAAATAAGGATAGTGGATGAAGATATGCTAAAGACCTTGTTTCGTAGAACGTTTGGTCTTTATGATTATCTAGTTATGCCTTTTGGCTTGACCAATGCACCAACCACATTCAATTGTTTGATGGAGAAAATATTTAGACCCTACCGCAAGTTCACTAGAGTGTTCTTTGATGATATCATCATCTACTCCAAGGCCTTGGAGGAACACAAGCAACATCTCCAAGTGATTTTTCAAGCATTGAGGGAGAACAATCCTTTTCTCAACCAAAAGAAAAGCGATTTTTTCCTTCAAGAGATTCAATACTCAGGTCATATTATTTCTCAAGGTAGTATCTGTATGGATCCATCAAAATTAGAGGTAATAATAGTATGGCCTAATCAAGGAATCTACATGAGCTAAGGAGCTTTATTGGTATGTGTGCATACTAAAGACGCTTCATAGAAAAATTTTCTCAAATAGCAGGACCATTACATGACTTAACAAAGAAAATGTTAAGTATTCATGGATTGATAAGGAGAAAAATTCTTTTGAAAAGCTCAAAGAGAAGCTTACCTCTCAACCAGTCCTCATGATTTTGGATCTCTCAAAGCCATTTGAGGTCCAATGTGATGCTTGTGGTGATTTCCTTGGAGCAGTCTTGCTTCAAGAAGGGCATGCCATAGCATATGGGAGCCAAAGGCTCAATATGGATGAACAGGTCTTGGGCATTTATGAGAAAGAGCTTTTAGCTGTTCTACAAGCCCTAGACACATGGAAGCATTACTTATTGGGGACTCCATTCATTTTACGAACATACCATCAAAGTCTCAAGTACTTCATGACGCAAACCAAGATTTCTGACAAACAAATGAGGTGGGAAAATTTTCTTTCGCAATTTTATATTCATATTGCTCACATTGCTGGTAAGCACAATCAAGTGGTCGATGCACTTTCACAATGACAAAAAATTAATGTAGTGTCTGTAGCAACTTACAATAATCTATCTTCTATGATAGATGAGTATGCTACTGACCCTGACTTTAAAGATGTAATGTCAGTCCTTGATTTGGGGAAGAAAGAGGAACCATTCACCTTGCAGGATGGTTATCTTCTCCATGGAAATAGGCTATGTGCTACCCACTCCCTTTGTGAAAAAGTCATGTATGAATCCCATGCTCCTTCCTATGTGGGGCATAGAGGCATTCAAGCTACTCTTCAAGGAGTAGAGACGTACTTCTATTGGCCTACCATGAAAGTGGACATACAAGAGTATGTTTTGAAATATATGGATTTCCAAAAGACTAAGTATGATAGAGGGAAGAAACCTCGATTACTCTAGCCATTGCCAATCCCTAATTCACCATGGGAGAGTATAACCATGGATTTTATCTTTAGATTACCCAAGCCTATCCATGGGAATACGTAAATATGGATAGTAGTTGACAGGTTTAGCAAGCAAGCACACTTTATTCCTTTCAAAAAGACTATTAAGACACACCAAATGGAAACCCTCTTCATATCTCAGATTTTCAAACACCATGGATTATCAACATCCATCGTGTCAAATAGAGATCCTAGAATAACTAGTAATTTTTGGAAAGGTCTCTTTGAAATCTAAGTACAAGATTGAATTTCTCTTTGGATTATTATCCACAAATGGGTGGCCAAAGTGAGATAGCCAATCTTACGATACTTGATCTACTAAAGACTTATGTTATAGAAGTAGATCAACACTCACAATGGGAGAAGTACTTACCCCTTTTAGAGTATGCTTAAAATAATATTGTCCATAATACTACGGAAAAAGCACCTTTTGAGATCATAGAGGGAAGACCTAAAAGTCCCTTGCTAAAAGTACATGGGAAGATCTTCGTTGTTGATGAGTATATCCGTGACCTACAAGAATATTTTCAAAAGGTTAAGGAGGCTATATCCATCTCTCAACAAAGGAAAAAAGCTATTGCTGACAAGCACAAAAGGGCCTTAACATTCAAAGAAAGTGATTGGGTCTTACTTAAGTTTCCCAAGGCTTGATTGAGGCAAATGATGGGCAAAAATCCTACGGGCCATCAAAAGTATTATTCTAAACTAGCAAAAAGATACTATGGTCCTTTTCAAATCTTGAAGCCAATCAATGACATGGATTATCACCTCAAGTTGCCCAACCATTGGCTCATACACAATGCTTTTCATGTGAGCCTACTTAAGTTCTACAAAGGAGAGCCACCAAGAGAACCAATTATTGAAGACCCTCCAGAAATCGAAGACCAAGAAGAGGTGCTACAACCCGAAGCTATCGTTCAACATGAAGACAGGGTACTACGACATGGTAATATTATTCGACGATATCTTATTACATTCCAAAATTATCCTTTTGAAGATGCTAGATGGATGCAAGGAATACAGCTTAAGGATAGTATGAACCTTGTCAATGCTTATAATGCTAAACTAGAGTAAGCAAATGTAAATGCTTTCTAAATGAATGATGTTTGTGTCTTATAAGACTAATCCTCTATTGTGCACAAATTTAACTAGTGTGCATGCTTAGAATCATGTTTGTGAGATGACGATGTCACTCAAACACCAAGTAGAATTTGTCACTCTACTTTGGGAGTATGATATGGACTAAAGAGCAGACATGCTTGCGGCAGCTATGTGTGTCAGGGCTGAACAGGAAAATCGGTGTGCAGAGGAGTTAAATAAACTGAAAGAGAAGGAAAAGGCAGCACATGCTATATGAGAAGAGGTTAACAGCTACCACCGTTGTAACACAAGAAATCAATGTCAGCAACAATAAAATTTTGTCATCTATGGAGGAAGGATTAATAGTAGATATACAACTAGAAGATGGTATAAGAAGTCTTGCATTAGATTCCACGAATATCAATATATTGCGGGATCCAAATGCTCAAATCAGAGATTCAATTGTACATATCTTCCTGAAGTCAGATGCTTTCACTAGCTCTAGCATAATTTTACTCAGCCTTGAGGCTAGAGACTAACAACATCAAACTATTTTGTAGTTTGATAAAGAGCCAGTTACCTCCACAATGCCATGAAAAAATATATTTATTGGATTCCCGAATTTCTCCTTTACTCAGAATGAAAAATACCCTTGTCAGCACATTCAAGAAGTGGCTTGCTCATTGTCCAATGCTGCAAGTAACAACCATAATTTGTTCATATGAGAGCAACCGCCATTGGAGCCTTGTGTGCATTGAACTTGCCAAGCCACCTATTTGGACACTAAACTCAATTTGAGGAACACATCCAGAATTCAAACTGTGAGTAATGATAATTATAAATTGGTTTTATTTTTTATAGACAATGGAGACAGTTATTGTGTTGGGTTCATACCAATTCCGCCTGCTTGCAGATGCATAAAAAGACTGTTGCATGCATATGGAAGGCTATGCGGGAATTTAGAGCTATACAGGTTAAAAATTAAGGAAGTCACGGTGCCTTTACAGAGTGATGGCAACTCGTGTGGATGGAGATGCCTCCTCCATGTTGAGTTTATACTGTAGAGATTTTTTGCATTAAAGCCATTCATGTCAAAGGTATGCATTTTGCACAGCATTAATATAGCACTGGTGACAGTTTGGACCAAGTTGTGTCTCATTTACTTTTTGTTTTCATTTTATCTTTTGCAGAGTGCATTGGAGAATTATGCCATAGAGTATTTGCACCGAAACCGTGCCACCCTAATCCAACATCTGCTTGCAATTTCATATACTGTGAGTATGGATGCAGAACAAACCCTGTTGGATGACCACGTTGTAGAGTTAATGATGGCTACTGATGGACTGCAGCAAACAGATTCCATAAGAGCAGCTGAGAAAGGACAGGAGCTAGAGGAGGGAGGGACTTCCGAGATGGGAAATGCTGCAGAGGGAGAGTTTGACAAGGAGAAAAGTCCAAATGAGGGGAAGCCCATATAGGAGCAAGATCACACAGATCGAGGGGCTGAGAAAGAAATAAATGTTGAGACTCCCTCTGCACTTGGAGGGTTTCAGAAGGATAAAGTTTATGCAGAGGGAGGGGCTGAAAAAGAACACATAAACCCTCAAGCAGAGCATACCTCTACCACACCTCCACCTGTTGAGCTTGAAAATCAACAGTCTTTTATGCCTGACACACAAACATATCATAGCACATTAGAAGAAAATTCAGGTGCAGTGGATCCCTCAACACTGGAGACACAAGAGTCTCGAATAGTAGAAGAACAAGAGAAGACGGTCCAGGACTTGAACATTGGAGAAGACAACCTTGATGGCAGCAAAACCCAGTATTATGGACCCTTGCTAGACATCCCTATGATTGTTCCGATAATAGCCTATATTAAAGAATATGAAAGTCAACCTATTGTCTAACTACTTATTTGTTTTACAAAATGTTTGCAGAGACTGATAATTTTGGAGGTCAACGGATTGTTGGTGTTTTGGGAGCCGTATGATCCCCATGCAGAAGTTATCAACCTGCACAACTTCAGGATATGCAATCCCAGATGTATTGTGCATCCACGAACTAAGGAATTTATACAGTTTCTACTTCTAAGGTTCTAGGTTGCCATCATATTGTCCTCTATGCTATACAGAAACCTCAATCCCCTTGTAAATATGGTTTGCAACATAGCGGGAATCGAACATTTGCAATTTGATTTTTTGTATTTGCAGACGGAGTGTGTTTACATTGAAGGTCACTACAACCCTACCAAACCAAATGTATTGCTATTCTATAAACCTTTTTACCAAATCCATGTCCCACATGATGATATCAACACTTTGTTGATAGATGACACACCCCATAAGGGCTTGCTAAATCCACTGGGCACCACTCTCTCCCCACCCTCATTTGAGGGTCATGAGTATGACTTTTATCCGGAGGACATTTTGATCCCTTATCTTGAGAATTTGTATTTCAGCCCATTGACTGTTTTAGAATTTGTACTTACAAATACTCTTCGAAATGCTAGCTATCTAGATTAATATTATTCTTGTTTCTTTTCAATGTGGTGCCATGGAAATGTGTGTGTGTGTGTGTGTGTGTGTGTGTGTGTGTGTGTGAGAGAGAGAGAGAGAGATTATATATAATTCTGCATATGTTGTTCCAAATATACAGTTATCACACTACCAGCTAACAAAGTGACATAGATAGTGAGACAAACCTCATCTTACAATTAAAATAAAGATATAACCAAATTGTGGGAATCATCTCATAACCAAATTGCAAGAAACGTTGGGATTCAATTCATGAATATAGATTCCTTCAAGTTACATTGGCACAATTTGGACTCAGCCCGTTAGTTCTCCATAGACAATCTCTTTTTCGCATCGTTGCATTACTTTGCGTCCACCAATTAAGAAATAGAACAGTGAGGGCTCATTCACCGCAGACTCGTCCACGATGTCATACCGAAGTTGTAAAAGGTTGCATTGCTCTCTTATTGTGACATCAGGTACAAGGTTGAGCTCTTTGTCGAATACCTCCACAACTATGAAGCCATTGTTCTCGAGGCTTGCTAACTCTTGATCAATAGGAATAAACTTAAAGCAGCCTGCAAGAATCTGAGAGCGTTGGTACCAGAAGGAGATGAGAAGGGACTATGTGTTGATCATGTACTTGGCCACCAAAGTGAATGTATGTCATCCACCTCTTTAACATACCACCCTTTATCAAGGAGCTTGTCACAGAAGGAAGCATCTAGAGATTTACAGCAGCATTGTCTTTGGAACATATATGTGGCAGGTGTGAAATAGTTCCACAAATAAACTTATAGGACAAAAATTAGCAATCTTTACCAATTTAGTAGGTACTGAATTCTGTAGGGACCTATGCACATCCCTAAACAGCTTGCTTTTGAGAGCCTCACACACGGTGGTGTCCGGGACTGCTTGCCGGTCAATACAGTCCAATTGGTAGGGAGAGGGAGTTTAACCAGATTACCTTTTTGATTTTTATGGTTGAGCTAGTAGAAATGCTCATAGAAGAACATTCACTCATCTACAAGACCCTTGCTAGTTCTTCCATCATACTGTAAAACACCAATGACAGTGTGGGTTACAGAGATGAGACCTATAATACACTCCAGTGGCTCCCATTCCTCATATGATCAAGGATAGACATCTTCAATTGCAACAACAAAATGTAAGACACCTGATCTAACTACTGAAACTAATGAAGAACTTATGAGAAATAGATCTCACTCTATTAATATTGTTCTACCTCTTCAAAAGAAAAAACAAATAAAGAGAACACCAAGGTCTAAAAGTAAGAATACAAATGGAAGGCTATGAACACACTCACAGTTGCATCGAGGATGATAAGCCTGTTACCATATACATGTGGTAGTGATGTGTGTGAACACACTAGGACTGCCGGGGCATTTTTTCCCTCTTTAGGAGGTTTTTTCCCCCGTGCATTGTATATACGCCCGTTACTCTAGGGCTATCTATCTTTCCATTTCACACTAAGTAATACACTCTCAGTTGTGTGCCTTGAGCTTCCTTCATCTTCTCCAAGCTGTGTGTGTCTCTCTGCAACCCTAATTCCAACAATTGGTATTAGAGAAGGTTGCGTCCTCTCGGGCTTAGTCGCCAGCTGCTCCAATACACGCCTGCTCACTTTCTCCGATTTCAATGAGATTTGGCAAGCGTTTGCAGGTCCACAAATATTTGAGAGCACTCGTAGAGCTTGGTCTGCTCAGATTTTTGATTTGGCCTCATTTTGGCCTCCGTTTCCACTACATGCAGTACTACACAGGCTATTTCATCATTTTGTGCAGAATTTCTGTCAGTGCCGTTTTCTGCATAACAAGTGCCTTATAGTATTCTAGGGTTTGTGCTATATAGCATGTGTTGTTCCCGCTCCGTTTCTCCTATTTTCGGGCAGTTTTCACATTAGGTGTAGAATTTACCATGGCTGACAACAACAACACATATGTCTTCAAGATGTTTGCTGCTGAGGACAGGTTGGGTGGGGACAACTACCCTATGTAGGCTTATATGATCCAACATGTTCTTGTGTCAAAGGGCTTCTGGAACATTGTGCAGGGCATTGATGTACATCCTGGGTCTGAGGATGTAGGCGATGTTGAGGATGTTGCAAGTCTTGCTGCAAGGATTGCTGCTGTTACAGTTGTTTTGCCTATGGCAGAACAAGATCGTTGGGATGTAAAGGATGCGCAGGCTCATGCATTGATTGCATTGTCTGTGAAGCGCACCATTGTTCCTCACATCCATTCAACAAAATTTGCAAAACAGGCTTGGGATATTCTAGCAGGTCTTTATGCAAGCCGCAATGAGGATAAAATTGCTTTATGGCGTAAAGAGCTGGAGTCGAAGATTATGCATGAGGAAGATGATATGGACACTTTCCTTGCTAGTGTCAAGGATATCAATGAGCAAATTATTTCTGCAGGTGAAGTCATTTCAGACAGTTCCCTTGTGTAGACTGTTCTTGATGCCTTACCAGATTCCTACCAGACTTTTGCTAGTACTTGGAGACTGATGACCCAAGGAAATCCTGAAGT
Organism: Adiantum capillus-veneris; assembly: GCF_014529385.1. Taxonomy (NCBI): domain Eukaryota; kingdom Viridiplantae; phylum Streptophyta; class Polypodiopsida; order Polypodiales; family Pteridaceae; genus Adiantum; species Adiantum capillus-veneris. The sequence goes on from NC_140941.1 coordinate 46,331,524, forward strand.
TGTCAAGTTTGATGCATTATGCACATTGCTGTTGCAAGAGTCACTTTCTAGAAAAAACAGGACTAGGCAGCGTGCAGTTGAACAAGCTTTTATTGCTTCTCAAAGAAAGGGTGGTAACAGTAATGCAGCCACTTCTTATGGTTCTGCTGCGAGTGGAAAAAATTATGTTCCTAATGCTTCTACTGGCAGCAATTCATCTGGAAATTCTGGTGATAAGGGCAAATAGAAGATACTTTGCCATTATTGTAAAGCTAATGATCACTTGATCAAGTCATGTCCTAAGTTGAAGGCCAAAGAGGCTAAGAAGAAAGAGGGTGGTTCCACTGCAAATGTTGGTTCCACTACAAATGCAGCCATTGTTGAGTCTTCTGTGAAAGGAGACTATAATGCTTATGTTGATGCAGAATGGGATTTTAGCACAGAGTGCACTTACAATCCTGCTGTCCATGATACATGCTTGTCAGTTGTTGCTGCAAATTCACATGTGTGGTATTTCGACAGTGGTGCTACAAAGCACATTACCTCACATCGTGAATTGTTTACCTCTCTCGAGTCTGTCCCTCATGGGAATTCAGTCACTTGTGCCAACAATGCCTCTTATCCAGTTCAGGGAGTTGGAAAGATTGTGCTTACTGCTGCTAATGGCAGTTCTTTCACACTTGTTGATGCACTTGATGTACCTGGGATCAAGAAGAATCTCTTCTCTGTGTCCGCACTTGCTAGACTTGGACTTGTAGTCAAATTTGTGGATGATGGATATACAGTTCATGATCTCAGTTTTGGTCATGAAATTGTTGCATCTGGCCTTTTGTGCCATGGGCTGTATAAGCTCACTTTGTATGACAAGTGTGGACAAAATTTTGCAAATGCAGTTGCAGATTCAAGGGCTGTTTCAGATGCAAAACATTGGCATGCACGTTTTGGTCATCTGAATTTTGCCAGTCTGCTGCGTTTGCAGAAATCTGATATGGTTGCTTCTTTGCCACCTCTTGAAGCACCTGTCAAACATGTTTGTGAAGGCTGTATTTTGGGTAAGTTGTAGCGTTCTAAGTTTCCAAAGGATGGTTCAGTTTAGGACACATGCAGGTTGCAGCTTGTGCATAGTGATGTTTGTGGGCCCATGAAAACTCCGTCCTTGGGCAATTACATGTACTTCATGACTTTCATTGATGATTAAAGCGAAGTTCGAAGTTTTTATGTGCTTCAAACAATTTCTCACTATGGCTGAAAATGTCTCGAAATGTACTATGGGCACCCTCCGTTCCGATCGAGGGGGGGAGTATATGTCTCATGAATTTCATGCATTTCTGGCTAGTCGTGGGATAAAACACCAATGTACAGTGCCTTATACACCTCAGCAAAATGGTGTTGCACAAAGGAAAAACAAGTCACTTACAAAAATGGCAGGATGTATGGTCAAAAGTCAAGCTTTGCCGCATTCTTTTTGGCTTGAGGCCATCATGTGTGCCACTTATGTACTTAACAGGTGTCCTACGAAAGCTTTGCAATCTATTACTCCATATGAATCATGGCATGATATAAAGCCTTCTATTGAGCACATGAGTGTTTTTGGCTGTTTGGCATATGCTTTGGTGCCACAAACGCAGCACAGAAAATTGGATGATAAGGCTGTCAAATGTATTTTTGTTGGCTATAGTGCTGAAAGCAAAGGTTACAGGTTGTATCATCCGCAAACAAAACGTAATCTGGTTTCACGGGATGTAGTGTTTGTGGAAGATTCTGTTCAGCCCTTGTTGGCATGTACTAGAGACAATAGTGTAAGCTCACAGGACATTTATGACACTTTGTTGTTTCAGTGGTGGAAATACAATTGTAATTTCCAATGAGGAAAATGTACATCCTATGGGGGTTTCTAAAAATGTTACAGATCAGTCTATTACTAATGCAGATGTACATGATGTACTTGATGAGGAAAGGGCTGAAAATGAGCAGGCTAGAGGTATGCCAAAATGGCTGGTGCACACTTTGTGTGACAGTAAATTGGATGCACCTTTGTCTAATCGTACTCGTTCAGGCTCTCACCATGCATCTTATGCATCAAATTGTTATGCTTTGGCTGTGTCTAGCTTACATGACGTTGAGGAGCCTCTGTCTTTTGATGAAGCACAGAATTCAAAAAATTGAATGGCTGCCATGCAATCAAAATATGATGCACTTATAGAAAATGACACATGGACTTTATGTGATTTTCCTCCTGGCAAAAATGCCATTGGTACGAAGAGGGTTTACAAGTTGAAACGCAAGCCGGATGGTGAGATCGATCACCATAAGGCTCGACTTGTTGCAAAGGGTTATGCACAGCAAAAAGGCATTGATTATGAAGAAACTTTTTCTCCCACTTGTCGTATGACTACTGTACGTTTTCTATGTGCATTGGCAGCTCGTTTTGGTTGGGATGTACATCAATCATACATTGTTACTGCTTTCTTGAAAGGTGACATATTTGAGGAAGTTTATGTAATGCAACCTCACGGTTTTGTCATAAAAGGACAAGAGGACAAAGTGTGCAGATGTAAGAAGGCTTTGTATGGGTTGCTTGGTATGAGAAAGCTAACACTCATTTCGTTAAACGAAGCTTTCGTAACAGTCCAACAGAAAGCATATTGTATGTAAGCGTGAGGGTGATGTACTTCTCACTGTGGTTCTTTATGTCAATGATTTATTGATCACTGGACCAAATGAGAGACATATTTCTGAATTTAAGGCTGATGTGAATGCTACTTTCAAGATGAAAGATTTGGGGTTGTTGCATAATTACTTGGGTATACATTTTAAACAATGTGATGGTGGTATTTCCTTGTGTCAAAAAGGTTACATAGAAACATTGCTATGTAAGTTTGGACTTGAGGATTGCAAACCTATTGCCACTCCCATGGAAATAGGTTTGAAGTTGACTCTACATGATGCTGGTGATCCTGCTGATGTCACTCTTTACCAAAATGCTGTTGGCTGCCTCATTTATGTATGCAACACGAGGCCAGATATTCAGTTTGCAGTCTCACAGGTCAGCAGATTTATGCATAGCCTAGGGTCTAAGCATTGGCAGGCTGCCAAGAGGATTTTCTGCTACCTTAGTGGCACTTTACATCTTGGCTTGTTTTATCCCAAGGGGGGATCATTGCCGCTAGACTTACATGCTTTTTCGGACTCAGATTGGCGGACTCAGATTGGGCTGGTTGTTTTGACAAGCGAGTGTCCACAAGTGGTTTTTGTTTCATGCTTGGCAGTTCATGTATATCATGGTTGAGCAAGAAGCAACCAACTGTGGCCACTTCGAGTTGTGAGGCTGAATACAGGGCAGTCTTCACAGCTACGGTTGAGTGTGTATGGCTCAGATGCCTTATGGCTTATTTGGGTGTTGGACAGGACATTGCCAACACTATCTACACTAATAGTCAGAGTGCATTGGCACTTGTGAGGAACCCAATTTTCCATGCTCGCACAAAGCACATTGAGGTGCATTACCACTATGTCAGGGAGAGGCTCTCAGTAGGAGAGATCAGCTTGGCTTATGTGCCAACACAGGACAACCTTGCAAATCTTTTCACAAAGGCATTGTCTCATGAGAAGCTTGAAGCTTTTCGCAAAGCTTTTGGCTTACTCCCCTTTGTGGACTGATCTTGTCCTTAGGGCATGGCACCTCCCTTTACTCATGTGCCAGCTCTCATTTACCGCATCACTCCAGGGGGGATTTGTTACCATATACATGTGGTAGTGATGTGTGTGAACACACTAGGACCGCCGGGGCATTTTTTCCCTCTTTAGGAGGTTTTTTTCCCCGTGCATTGTATAAACGCCCATCACTCTAGGGCTATCTATCTTTCCATTGCACACTAAGTAATACACTCTCAGTTGTGGGCCTTGAGCTTCCTTCGTCTTCTCCAAGTCCGGGGTGGTCACTTTTTAGAATGTGTATGATATCACGTGAGTGAACCGGAGAGGATTATTAAAAGACCAAAATGTATAAAAATGTATACATACAGAGGGGGGTGGGGTTTTTCTAAATAGGCTCACAATGTAAGTATACTATGTATATTGGGGTATTATTAATTACCTCTTGAACTCACGTGATATAGGGGTCTTTTGATAAGTGACTGCCCCGGGTCTCCAAGCTATGTGTGTCTCTCTACAACCCTAATTCCAACAAAGCCAATGAGACATCTCCGCCATTAGAAATCGCATCGGAGTGACTAGAGACGTGTTGTACCCCAAAACTTCCTTAACAGTTTTCTTGCCCACCTCCACTTTAAAATCTAGCACTCGTGCTTTCCATGCTGAACGAAATAAATTTGTTGTTGAGGATATTTTCCTCCTTGGTTGCATAACAACCCAAGAACCTTTGTATATTGTTTGTTGTTGCCATTGACTATCTATATTGATGGAGTTTGAGAAAGTGATAGAGCTTATGGTGCTACTTGGCCTCCTTGGGAGACTAATGGAGAGGCTTTCTGGGGAGAGAGCACAACAACCCCTAGAGCTATTAGGACGGAAAGAATAAGAAGAAGAAATCATGGCTCTTTCTATAGGGTAGAAGAAAGCATCAACTTGCTTCCAATGGAAGGAAATTCAGTTTTGAACGCTTGGTTATGGAGCAAGATCTTTTAATGGCGGGATAATGATACAGTATCATAGTTGTCTTTTAGTACCATAACTACATACAGACCCTAGGCCCACCTATAGATACCTTCAACTCAATAAAAACGAGGTTCTACCTCATGTTCTTCTCTTGCTTTTGCATTATTTGATATGTTTCTTCCTATTTCTATGTTACATTGGCTTGCTGTTCATTGGATGCGACTCCTTTTCTCTCTCCTCAATAAGGCCCTCCAAATGACCTCCCAAATTCCCTAATGTATGAAGCCAGTAGGCATGTAGTGATATGAAGCAATCCAGTGGGTAATCCATGAAGTAGAACCAACTGACATTATTCCGGGCACATTTTAGACATCCCAAAAAAAACCAATGTTAAACTTATGAAGTGAGCCATTCTTATCGGTTGTTTTAAGAAAACCCCAACTCATCCGATCTAACCTCCAATCTAACCATCCTTTAGGTTTTTTATAGAACAACCATTATCAATAAGTTAATATCAATAATCATTCACTATGATGATAGCATGAGAAGAAATCTATCAAAGAAAAACAAGCCAGGGCCATACAAGCATCACCAACATTCAAGATCTGGTTATAAACATAATTTTAGACATAATCCATCCAGTATGCCCAAGAGCAAAAACCATAAGTTTCAAAAGTAGTCCATTTCGTATCCACTATATGCAACCCATGAGTCATAAGCTTCTACTAGAAACAAAATGAAGATTGGCGGTAAGTGAAAAAGTAATCAACATAAGAAAGTCATCTATCTGCGCTATCAAACACTAAGCCAAGAACAACCAGAGTAAACATTGTCATAAAATCTAATATCTAGCTTTACCCAAATGATTTTCTCATATTAAACTGATCATTTAAAATGGGAAGTTAAAAGGGGAAACAAGAGCTTGAACATAGATATGTGCTGTTAGACCTAGCTCAGCATAAGGCCAACATGAGATATGGTTACATCTTGACAAGGGCTCAAAAGGAGATGGTCTACTGAAGAACAATGTGTAAATAATGGAGCTTAAAATACCTTAGAGTTAGCTTCATTAAAGAACAAAGGTTAGTGTTAAAAGTCCTTAGACCTTAGGGTAAGCAGGGCATGTGCTTAAGGTGCTTGTCGTGCTTGAGCTGATTAAGGTGCTTGAGGTGCTTGTCATGCTTGATGACTAAGGTGTTGTCATGCTTGAAGGCCAAGGTGCTTGTGGTGTGCAAGTCAACCATGATCCCTACAAAGGAGGGGGCGATCTCTAAAGGTAGGGGCATGAGAGAGAACACACACACACACACACACACACACACACACACACACTCAAGGCAAGCCCCTTCCACAAGAGGCATACAGTACACATGTCAAGCCCCTAGCAAGGTTGCCCTCTTAGTGTGCCTAAATCCTATTGGATGGCCTTGAGAGAGGTATAATAAGAATTAAGTTTAATCAATTATTCAAGTCCTCTCTCTCAAAGAGGAAATGAGAAAACTTGTCCAAATACTACCTCTATTGCTAGTTAAGACCTAAGGTTGTGATTGGCTAGGCTTGGGAAGAGCCAATGAAGTTCAAGCATGAGCTAGGAAGAGGGGTTGATCAAATTTAGGAGGGGGTTTTCTTGTGGCAAAGACTCTCCCACACACACTCTCATTGTGTGATGAGCAAGAACTTGATCTCATTCTCCAAGATTGAGAAGTAGAGAGCCTACACCAACACCTCTTGGCTATGAAATGCAAATCCAACCTTCATTACTATGCTATGCTATGCCATATGAGTAATGATATGAGAGGAAACTACTTCTTTCATGTAAGATACTTCTTATTCCTCTTCCCTTACCTCACTCCCTACTAGATCTCTGCACCTTTGAAGGTCTTTGAGGTCTTGGGATTGAGGCCAAGGACAAGGTCTCAAGGAACATAAAGCATGTATTGTACCAAGTCTCTTCATAATCTATAATACAAAAGCCTTTTGAAGGGGGGGACCCCGGCTCCAAATAAATCCGATCCTCATTTTTTGTCAATTTCTCTAATTCTCTCTCTCGTTTACAAGTATTGTTCATCCCAAGCTAACTAGGTAATATGGTTGGTTTGCTATCTACCATCAAGTACTTTCTTATGTTGATGATGAATTCTCTTAAAGAAGTGCTCACAATAAGCATCTTAATTTTTATACTCTCAATGTTATTAATCCAATTTCGTAATGTGTCAAAGCTATTGGTTGCTCTTTTCTTGCTTAAGAAGAGAGATCCTTAAGTTGTCCATGACAGGTGGACCTATTCATTGCAAAGTTCGAGGTACCCCATAGGCTGTACATTTACCTCATTGGAACTTACATTTGTATTTCCACCCACTGAAAAGAGGAAACAAAGTGTCATAAATGTCATCTGAGCTTACATTCTTGTCTCTAGTACATGACAGCAAGGGCTGAACAGAATCTTCCACAAACACTACATCCCGTGAAACCAGAATACGCTTTGTTTGCGGATGATATAACCTGTAACCTTTGCTTTCAGCAGTATAAAAAACAAAAATACATTTGACAGCCTTATCATCGAATTTTTTGCGTTGTGTTTATGGCACCAAAGCATATCCCAAACAGCCAAAAACACGCATGGGCTCAATAGAAGGCTTTATATCATGCCATGCTTCATATGGAGTAATAGATTTCAAAGCTTTCGTAGGACACCTGTTAAGTACATAAGTGGCACACATGATGGCCTCAAGCCAAAAAGAATGCGGCAAAGCTTGACTTTTGACCATACATCATGCCATTTTTTTCAAGGACCTGTCTTTCCTCTCAACAACACCATTTTGCTGAGGTGTATAAGGCACTGTACATTGGTGTTTTATCCCACGACTAGCCAGAAATGCATGAAATTCATGAGACATATACTCCCCCCCTTGATCGGAACGGAGGGTGCCCATAATACATTTCGAGACATTTTCAGCCATAGCAAGAAATTGTTTGAAGCACATAAAAACTTTAGACTTCGCATGCCAAAGTTTTGCATCTGAAATAGCCAAAGTTTTGACCAAAACGTGCATTCCAAAGTTTTGCATCTGAAATAACCCTTGAATCTGCAACAGCATTTGCAAAATTTTGTCCACACTTGTCATACAAAGTGAGCTTATACAGCCCACTGCACAAAAGGCTAGATGCAACAATTTCATCACCAAAACTGAGATCATGAACTGTACATATGTCATCCACAAATTTGACTACAATTCCAAGTCTAGCAAGTGTAGATACAGACAAGAGATTCTTCTTGATCCCAGGTACATAAAGTGCATCAACAAGTGTGAAGGAACTACCATTTGCAGTAGTAAGCACAATCTTTCCAACTCCCTTAACTGGATAAGAGGCATTGTTGGCACAAGTGACTGAATTTCCATGAGGGACAGACTCGACAGAGGTAAAACAATTCCCGATGTGAGGTAATGTGCTTTGTAGCACCACTGTCGAAATACCACACATGTGAATCTGCAGCAACTGACAAGCATGCATCATGGACAGCAGGATTGTAAGTGCACTCTACGTTAAAAGCCCATTCTGCATCAACATCAGCAACACAGTCTCCTTTCACAGAAGACTCAAGAATGGCTGCATTTGTAGTGGAGCCAGCATTTGCAGTGGAACCACCCTCTTTCTTCTTAGCCTCTTTGGCCTTCAACTTAGGACACGACTTGATCAAGTGATCATTAACTTTACAATAATGGCAACGCATCTTATTTTTGCCCTTATCACCAGAATTGCTAGACGAAGTGCTGCCAGCAGAAGCATTGGGAACAGAAGTTTTGACACTCGCAGCAGAACCATAAGAAGTGGCTGCATTGCTTTTACCACCCTTTACAATAAGAACCATAAGAAGTGGTTGCATTGTTGTTAGCTTTACAATAATGGCAACGCGTCTTCTTTTTGCCCTTATCACCAGAATTGCTAGACGAAGTGCTACCAGTAGAAGCATTGGGAACATAATTTTTGCCACTCGCAGCAGAACCAAAAGAAGTGGCTACATTGCTGTTACCACCATTTATTTGAGAAGTAATAAAAGCCTATTCAACTGCACGTTGTCTAGTCTTGTTTTTTCTGGAAAGTGACTCTTGCAACAACAATGTTCATAATGCATCAAACATGACAACTTCAGGATTTCCTTGGGTCATAAGTCTCCAAGTACTAGAAAAATTCTGGTAAATTTGGTAAGGCATCAAGAACAGTCTGCACAAGGGAACTGTCTGAAATGACTTCACCTGCAGAAATAAGTTGCTCATTGATATCCTTGACACTAGCAAGGAAAGTGTCCATATCATCTTCCTCATGCATAATCTTTGACTCTAGCTCTTTACGCAACAAATCAATTTTAGCCTCATTGCGACTTGCATAAAGACCAGCCAAAATATCCCAAGCCTGTTTTGCAGGTTTTGTTGAACTGATGTGAGGAACAATGGTGCTCTTCATAGACAATACAATCAATGCATGAGCCTGCGCATCCTTTACATCCCAACGAGCTTGTTCTGCCATATGCAAAACAACTCTAATAGAAGCAATCCTTGCAGCAAGACCTGCAACATCCTCAACATCGCCTACATCCTCAGAACCAAGACGTACATCAATGCCCTGCACAATGTTCCAGACACCCTTTGACACAAGAACCTGTTGCATCGTATAAGCCCACATAGGGTAGTTGTCCCCATCTAACCTATCCTCAACAGGAAACATCTTGAACACATCTGTGTTGTCAGCCATGGTAAATGCTACACCTGATGTGAAAACTGCCCGAAAATAGGAGAAACGGAGCGGGAACAACACGTTCTATATAGCACAAACCGTAGAAGACTATGAGGCACCTGTTATGCAGAAAACGGCACTAACACAAATTCTGCACAAAATGACGAAATAGCCTATGCAGTAGCTTGTAGTGGAAATGGAGGCCGAAATGAGCCCGAATCAAAAATCTGAGCAGACTAAGCTCTACGAGCTTACCCAAAATTTTTGTCGACCTGCGAACGCTTGCCAAAACTCACTAAAATTGGAGAAAGTGAGCAGGCATGTGCTGGAGCAGCTGGCAAGTAAGCCCGAGAGGACGTATCCTGCTCTGATACCAATTGTTGGAATTAGGGTTGCAGAGAAACACCTAGAGCTTGGAGAAGACGAAGGAAGCTCAAGGCACACAATAGAGAGTGTGTTACTTAGTGTGCAATGGAAAGATAGATAGCCCTAGAGTGATGGGCGATATACAATGCACGAGGGAAAAAACTCCTAAAGAGGGAAAAAATGCCCCAGCGGTCCTAGTGTGTTCACACACATTACTACCACATGTATATGGTAACAATGGTGGGCTAGCCTCTGTGGAAATGGTGAAGCTCCAAAGACATGGAAAACTCTATGAGTTTCTATCATGAGGCAATTTCTTGCGAGCGATGCCAAAGATAAAGTGCTCACTAAATGGTGAAGCTTGAAGCTACTTCCCCAACGAGTCTATCCACAAGTATGTGGAAAAGTTTTGGGATTTACATCTCAAAGCTACAATCTTCCAAAAGATAGACTCTGCCAAGCAAAAGAAATATTTTGTACAGAACTACTTGAAGAAATAGCCGAGTATGTCAACTCTCAAAGGCCTAGGACCATCACCAAAGTCATCCACCACACTATGGTTGCTTCACGCATCAATTTCCAACAAGCGGCTAAAAGGATTGTTAAGCCCATGGAAAATAAAGAACAAAATGAATCCAGAGGGAAGGACAATGCTCAAAAATCTTCCCAAGGTCACTCCAACAACAACAAAAACATCAAGACCAAGAAGAAAGGAGTTTACAAAGGTAAAACTAAACTCTCTCCTAAAGAGCTAGAGGCTTTTTGCAAGGATCATAAATGTTTCAAGTGTGGGGAGCAAGGACATGGTTATCATTCTTAACCCAAAAGAAATGCACGCAATGAGACTCCTAGAGCTTCCACAATCAAAGCTCCAAAAGAAGATACTCATTGCAAAGGATTGTCCCTTTCCTATGCTTGGGGAAAGGTGAGGGATCATGATGCCTTTATCTTTTTTGACCCTCTCTCTACTCACAACTTCATATCAACAAAGTTGGCCACTAAGCTGGGCATACAAGCTTTCGAGAGGGGAGATACTACAACTATCGATGGAGCTTTCAAGGGACAACAAGCCTCCGTTACTCCATTGATTGGGAAATTGAGGCTTCATGTCCAAAGCTACTTCAACAAAGAGGAATTTTTCATCTTCCCTCTCCAACATGAGGATGTTATCCTAGGGGCACCATGGTTCAACCGCATGGCTGCCAATATGAAGTTCCCTGAAAGGAGAATTTATTTCACCTACAGGAAAAAGAACATCTTTATAGATGCTAGTCGGGTCATACTATACCTCCTGTAAATACACCTAGTTTTGATAAGTCAATGAAAAGCTCAGTTTTTGCGTATATGATTTTTTTCAAAGCCTTCCATAAATGATCCTAATATTTTACCAAATCAAAATGGTAGGAATCAAGAAGAATTAAAGTTGTCTAATTTTCTAAATAGATTCCAAGGTGTTTTTATCGATGACATCCCTATGGAGTTACCTCCAAAACGAGGGGAAGATGACCATACAATAGAGCTTCTACCTGGGAGCTCATCGCCTAATAAGCCTCCTTATAGAGTTTCTCAGGCTCAACAAGAGGAGATTATGAGGCAAGTGCATGAACTGGTAGACAAGGGGATGGTGAGGCCTAGATCCTCTCCCTTTTGTTTACCCATCCTATTAGTGCAAAAGAAAGACGGCACACACCATATGTATGTTGACTATAGAGCACTAAATTGGATTGCTATTGAGGTGGTTGGGGGCGGGAAACAAGAGAGGCAAACTCTAAAAACCCCTCAAGGCTCCCGTCGTGCTCAATTAGGGATGAGGCAACCACAAGCAGAATACAGCAAACCCACAGCCAAACCCAAACAAGATAGGGGTACCACCTCGTTATGAGATGCGAACTAGGATGCAAGAGAGATTTTGTCACAACCAAGAGGAGGTGCAGCAAAATGCACACAAGCAATATCACACAAAGACACACACCAAATAGAGCAGAGAGCTAGAGCAAAGGTAAGAGAGAGAGAAATGAAACTTGCATAATACCTTGTTTGTGACTTGCCAACGGAGATCATTAGGAGAAATATGGACTTTTCATGGGTCTTGTAAGGAATCCTAATATCTAGGGATTAAGGCTAATATTTTGTAGCTTTAAGGGGACAAGAAAATTCAAGAAGGTAGTTTTGAGTAGGCTTTTTCTAGCCTTTTAGACAAATGTAAGATGTGGACCTAAGAGGTTACTTTCTCTCTCTAGCTTTTTGAAGGTGAAGGGAGTAAAGGGGTGTGGCCACATCAGCAAAAATGTGGGCCACTAAGAGCCAAACTTTGATTTATTTATTTTTAACTCATTTTTACTTATTTTTTATTTGAAACTCCCTACCAACATATATACATATCTAGAAATCATTTTTTGACCCTTTTTTTTACCTACAAACTTTGAAAGTCCATTTTTTCAAAATCTTTTTCCAAAAAAAAACACTTTGTTCTCTCCTTCCCCTCCCTTCTCTCTCCCTCTGCTCTCCCTCCCTGCCCCTACCTTCCTCCTCCTCCCCTCTCTCTCCATCCACCCCTGCCCCCTTCTCTCCTCCCATCTTCCTCCCTCTCCCTCCCCCTCTCTATTTTCATCCTTTGCTTCCTCACACAACAGGGTCATGGTGCTTATGGACATAACAAATCGTTTGCTTCAACCACCATGTACTCTGTACACCAAAAGCGTACATATTCGCTTGCCCACGGTGTTTGCACTAAAGGCCGCATGTGAGGGTGATCAAAAGTCATCACGAGAATGTTGCGACGTCGGCGAGACGAATATTGACATTTGGGTGGACGGTCATTTGTACCCTTATGATCCTATAAGCCACTTTCATCCATCCTTTAATAGACTTTTGACATTTCTTCAATATATTGGGAGGGAAGAAGCACGCTTGTTAGGCTATTGCAAGCAGTTATGGGTGAAGGTGCTTCTTTACATACGTGGATGCACGAATGTCAAGCTCTTCAGCTCAAGGAAGTAACATTACAAGAAAGTATTTCCTCTTTGAAGAGGGAGGTTGAAACTCTTCAACAACAAATACAAGAAAAGATGCCCACATTATGAAGCTTGCCAACACCATCACATATTTGAAAGAAACACCCCTTGGTGCAAGGGAGTGCAAATGCACGTATTCATCCATTGAAACCCTTGCACATTCGGATGGAGCACGCAAAGTACGAGTGACAACCATAAGGTGATTTGTTCTTTACTTTTAAGATACATTCTTACTTCAAACTATTTTCTAACATTTATCTTATTGGTTGCTAGAAACTTCATCCAAACGGTTGAACACGCCAAGATGATCGAGTCAACCTTTTCACTAGTTGTCTCAATACCCATGATGTGATTTCTATCTTACAATCACCTGAGGGGAAGCACATTAAGGATGCAGTCACCAGGACCTTATGAAAAAATTAAGAAATATGATTAGTGAAGATGATGTGCAACAAGCTTGTGATGAGGTTGGAATCAGCACCAAAGCCTATCATGCTATTTTTCAACTCCTAAAGGATGCCCTCAAAGAGCATGGCATTGTGGAAAACCTCATGGAGGACACAATGCTAGCTTTGCTTTATGTTTCCTGCACAACAAAGGCAAGGGAAAAAGGTAAGAAACACTCCATAAGACCTTCGGAGAAGGGCTTCCCTAACACAATGTGGAACAATATTTTGTGGACCTTAGAAGACTTAAACAAGCCATGCTTAGATTTTAGGAGTTACCTGAAGAAAGTGATACACTATACTTCTTTCTTTTGGTTGTGTTCTTATCATAGACTTTGAAGTTTAAGGTCTTGCCACTATTTTTTTTGCAGTGCTTGGCACAAAGATTGCTTTTGTGTTGAAACTCGATGAGTGTCAAATAGTGAAAGGCTGAAGGTTAGAGAGGCTAAGTGTCACTCTAATGAATGAGGCCATTTTGCAGACCAAGTGAAGGGATTCAGTCAAGCCATCTCCCACCCCGTGTTTTAGTGTGCAATCAGAGAAAGACATTTGGTGGCTGGGTGCTATTGAGGTGCCCAAAGAGACCAATGGAGTACTTTCTTAGATTTTTGAGAGAACTCCATGGATCACAAAAGTAATACAGTCCCAAATTGCAGGTGAGAAGTTGGAGGTTGAGGGTTTTGTGTGGAATGGCACCTAGGTGGGGACTTGAAGACCATAAAGTGTTTGCTTGGTGCCAATGCTGCATGGCACCAATGCAGAGTGCGACAAGGGTCAAAGTTGATTCTGCGTGAGTGACTACACGCATGAACGCAGGGTCCATCTCTTTTTTACTTTTTTTTTTAGTAAAGTTTGGTGTATCCTTTTAGAAAATAATATTTTTTTTGCAAAAATTAGTGTGAACGGGGACCTTTAAAAATGGGTCCTTATAAGCACAGATGAGCTCTTACCATACCCAATGGTGCACACCAAACAAACTGCTAAAGAGCATCCACCTGCTAACAGAAACTGCTAAAGAGCATCCAACTGCTAACAGAAACACCCTCCAAGGATGTGAGAAGCCAGCATGGCTTAAAGGCACAAGAAAAGAGCCGTGAACACCTGGCCGTTCTAGGCACTCTTCAAGCAGTGGGCATGGTAGGAGGGCCCAGGACTCATCGAGGGTAGAAGATTATTCACCTGCACAACAACAAATACCTCGGCATAGAGTGAAGCAACACACCTAGCACTGGCGAGAAGAGGAGGGCCAACAAACATCATAGTCTCTTAGGGAGGAGCCGTCGTGCCACCAATTGCAAGCAGGACCATCCAAAGCTCGAGTGGTCCATACAAATAATGAATCAGAGATAGAGCCACCATGGTAGCTAGCTCAGATAACATGCACACACCGGGTGCCACTGGGGGGGAAAGACACTACCCCATGGCCAGGGACCTCTCCCCACAGCACAAGATCGGGAGGCAAGGGAAGAGGATGACTCAGAAGAGGCATCAGATTCAGCACAAAATCATGTAAACAGGCACAAATCTAAGTTTTTCAAGAAGCCCAAACGCCGCCCACCATCAAATGTGCAAGTGGCCCCTAGACAACCTCAATGGCGTCGTAAAATAGCAAGGATATTTGCAAAAATTTGGCACTACTAGAAGACTACTGAGCTCCTAATTCGACGCGCCCCCTTTTCTCTCACGATGAAGGAGGTGCTTCAAATTGATGGAAATCAATAAAGGATGCAAGCAATGGCATTGGAGGCTATTCAAGAAGCTATAGAGGCCCACATCATTTTGGTGTTGGAAGATACCAACTTATGCACTATAGATGCAAAAAGAATGACAATACAGCCTATGGACATGCAGGTTGCATGTCGATTGCGGCTAGACTTCACACATTAGCCGCAGTTACACCTCCCTTTTTGTATTGCACACCCTTCTTTTTGTACTCAGATGACTTTGCAATGACAAAATGATTGAGAGTTGTGTCTGTTGTCTCCAAATTCATTTTCCTTTTTTGCTTCTTCATGTGTTTTAAGTTAAGTGATTTTGTTCATAAACAGTTAAATTAAAACCAAATATTAATGTTTTTGGTATCGTGGGCGGCATACAAGGCCAGAAAATGCCAAAAAGGGTGTGGCCACAAGGGTGCGCGGATGGCCTTGGATGGCTCATTTGTGCGCCCTTGTGGCCACCCCCTTTTTGGCATTTTCTAAACTTGTTTGGCCCCTAGGATACCAAAAAATGTCAATATATAGTGAAACCAGATGTTTATGCAACATGAAAGTATACATTTCACTTCTTTTCACTCAGATGATTTTTATACTGTCCCCAAAATAATTTGACCTTTTGGTTTCTTTGAATATTAAGTTAAGTTGAAGGGAGTGATCATGTGTGCATGAAAAGTTAAATTTAAGGTTTATCTCACCATTTGTAGGTTCCTGGAGTGCAAAAAAGGCCAAAAAGTGTCAAAAAGGCGGTGGCCACAAGGGCGCACAAATGAGCCATCCAAGACTTCTGTTTGGGCCATCTATGCGCCCTTGTGGCCACCCTCTTTTTGGCATTTTTTGGCCTTGTTTGCCCCCCAGGATACCAAAAAATGTTAATACTTAGTGAAAGCAGATGTTTATGCAACATGACAGTATAAATTCCACTTCTTTTTACTCATATGATTCTTATATTGTCCCGATAATGATTTGCCTAAGTAATATACAAGATTGAGAGATTACATTGAAAAGAATGTACAAGATAGAGAGGCAATTCAGAATATATTTTATTACTTTTGAAAAGTTGATTTTACATCATATATCTGAGCAGCTCACAATTTTCTTTGCCATTTCCTGGCGCCTCTCTAGCACGTAAGGAAACTCCCCGGCCAGGAGGGAGTGTTGTATCACGTAAGGGTCAATTGAGCCAACGAAAGTGTGTATCCCTATTTGGGCAAGCACTTTGCCACAGAAGCCAGTGCCAAATGCTGTACATACAAGGGATCTATGCACTAGGAACACAAGATGTGCAATTTGAGCAATGGTGCACAAATACAAAACCTTGCTAAGAGCTTTCAATGACCATGTCATGAAATGGCCTTGGGGAGTAAATTCATTATGTACAATGGCAACATTGTCAGGGGGGAGTTGTCCTACGTAATGTGCAAGGGAAGATCAAGATCCAAAGGCTATCCTTGCTGCAAACTCATCAACCTCCAGGATGTCTTGTCATAAACGAGTCAAGGGTAAAAAAAATACAATACAGGGCAGAAAAAACAACATGGAAATTAGGATAGAGTTTACCTCCTGCTCTTGTCCTCCTCCTCCCTATTGCCCTTTCCACCCAAGTCGACACTTGATTTCATCGCACCTACAAGCTTTGGATCATTAGAGGGGGGGATCTGTAGTGGAGTAGGCATCCTAGCGGCCTCAACCTTGGCTTGTGTGCGCTCCTTGCCGCACTGTCAAAGCAAGGGACTTGCCTAACACTGTGTGCGAGCCACAGACGGCTCCAAGCACACAACTAGCTTAACTAGTAAGCTCAAAAGAGGGCAATGGTGTGTCACTCACCGCTCTATGCTCCTGCCATGGAGGATTCCTCACCGCGAAGAAGAAGGAGACGTCGCTACGTCGCGCTCAACCGCTTCACCGCCGTCGTGCCGCTGCAATGCTCGATCGCTCTCTCTCTCTCTCTCTCTCTCTCTCTCTCTCTCTCTCTCTCTCTCTCTCTCTCTCTCTCTCTCTCTCTCTCTCTCTCACACACACACACACACACACACACACACACACACACACACACACACACACACACACACAAGGAGGTGAAGAAGAAGAAGATGGAGATGGAGATGGAGCAAGAGCACTCTTCTATTGCACAAATGAGAGAATGAGTGAATTTTAGGTTTAGTTGGCTTTTATATGAGCTCACCCCATTCACACTTGGGCGCCCATGCTTAGCCAACTAATCCCTTGAATGTCCCAGTTAGAGTGCGCCTCTCATCGGCGATCAGTCTTACCCTTTTCCTATTGGTCCGACAAGCCTGGTACCTGACTCTACCAAATACATAATACACGTCCGTCGTAGGTGATGGGGTGTCCGTGAGCCATGAGGGTTAACATGCCCCTCTTCCTGATGTAGATTCCGTCCTTGGAATCTATTGAGTTGAAGCTCGTTCGTCGAGGTGGAAGAGCATTTGAGATGAATGTCCTTAGCCTTCTTCAGTCACTGCAAAATCAAACAACATTGGCACAGTAATTGCATTCTCATAAGTGATTAAAAAGCATATGCATTTTTAGGTAGACAAATTGATTAGTAAAATAATTTCAAACAATTTGTCAGCAATGAACATTAAATTGCAATGTAATCAAATGCATAAACAGATGTAAAGGTAAAAAATTAAACAAGTATGGGGTCGCTAATTTGACGGTTGAAAGGCACTAGAGATCGAATATTAATACCATGGGTAAGCTTCTTAATTTTCTGTGGTCAATTAAGTTGTTTAATCGCGAGAGCCAAGTATTCATGTTCGAGGGCTGACTAGAGGCTATATCTAGAAGACCTTGTAGTTAAGCTACCATAAAAGGAATTTCTCATGAAATCATTGCCTGACTGATTACTTTTCTTTGACCCCCCAAAGTCTTTTCACAGTGATTCAATTTGATGTGTGTGCTTATTTTGTATGCCTTGGGTTTTTTGCTTTTCAAGGAAAAGCGCCCACACTGGGAACCTCTAGGGCTTTAGTACCATAGGCAATACATGTGAGTGAAGTACCAAATCAAGCTGAGATTTCTCTTCCAGCTTAAGATTTTACAGTGTGGCACTTTGATTTTTTGTTTGTTCATTTTTAGCATTTTAATTTTGTAACTTTGGGGGGTCATCTAGCACTGATACACCTCCCCAGGCTCATCACACTAGTAAACTCCCTTTATAATACTTAAGCGAAAGGTCAATAGGGTCAAGCCCACTAGAAATCCCTAGTACATTTCACACAATGCTGCCTAAATCGGATTAAGAACCTAAGTAACCATTGATTATTAGGAAGGCATTCCCCATGGTATTAAGAGAAGATCTCTAACACCTAACTTGGTCAAACTAGCTTAGTCAGACTGGTTGATTTTTAAACCTAGACAAGTGATTATGACAAAAAATTACATTGAATTAAATGTTTGTTACTAAGCAAATGTGTTGGATACTATCCTACCAATCACAATTAAAGCAGACAATCATATATGCAAAAAAGATAAGGGGCAATGCTAATGGACAAGAAACACCTGTTTGTGTCGATGGTCGCGCTTGATTTGAAGAGTGAGTCAAGATAAAGATTCCATGAAGGTCCAAATCCAATCAATAGCAACACACTCGTGTACACACTAGGAAACAAAAGGAATACCTCCATGAGGCACATTAGTGGGAAAAGGTACCAACACTTATTGAACACAACAAAAAACATAAGGAACCCTAACCTAATTATTTGCACTCCCCCTAGAGAGTCAAGGGAATAGGATATTGTAGAGGTTGGGGAGAAACCCTAAGGCTAAACCCCTATCCTCGTCGTCAAGATAAACAAATTCATCATCCATGAGACCATATGTGCCATCTGCGTAGTCCTGTAAATTTTCTTCTTCATCATAGGTGCCCATGTTTACTAAGAAGGTCACTAGACGCCTATAGTCCTCTTGGTCAAAAGGGAGGCTTGTGCAATGGGAGAAACGCTCTCTACTAAGTATGGATCAGACGTGGTCAAGAGACGTACCAACCATTCTAACTCCTCAAAATTCCTCTCACATGCTAGCGTACCTATCAAATCCCATTCACATGCAAGCATTGGAAAGACCATGTGAAATATTTGTGAAAAGTAATGAGGGTATCTCTCGCCCAAGGCAGGAGTAGATGACACTAGCGTACTAGCCATATCTGTACACGCAAATAGATGATGGTTAGAGTGCAAATATTACAAGGGTCGTGTTCTTGTGCATAATTTTTTTTTATGATTTGTGTTATGGCTCTTGCTCCTTTACTTTTTTATCTTGTTTTTGTGAGTATAAGGCTTTATATATACATTCCCTAAGATTGGAGATTAAGAGGTCAGGGAGAAAGGTTGAGAGGGAAGCAAGTGAATAATGGATGTCCCCAAACACTCCCCCCTTCCTTGGGTAGATCATACCGTTTGAAATGATGTCGTCACCCTTTGAAACCAGTTGTTCCAAGTTGTTATAGGTGAAGATTTTTGCCAGTAGTTTTCTATTACCTTAGGTGCCTCCTCGAGTTGCAAGGGTGGTAAGGTACTCTCCCAGGATCGAACTTGAAGTGGTTCATCAGGTGATTCTTGAACACTGGAAGGTGTGGATTCCTTTGTAGCTTCATGGAGGTCCACTATTGTAGGTGGAGGCTGTGTAGAAGCTTTTACCTCTATGGATGTATTACATGAGGAGCTAGAAGCTTCATGGAACTCCCCCCTTCCTGAGCTAGGTGGAATAAATTGATTTTGCCTTGGAGCCCAAACTAGCTCTGGACTAGGTGTGTAGCATTCTGTGATCTTTCCCTTCCCACGGTCTGCCATTGGCTTTAGCGTTACACTGTTTGACTCATATGGGTTTGTTGTCGATAGGGAAGGACACATTTTACGTTTAGGTACCCAAATTTGCTCATTTCCATCATAGTAGCCTTGGGCTTCTAATAGTTGTTTTGGAATCCATCGTGATTTGGTCTTGACTCTCCTAGGGCGCGCTCTTGGTTTTCCGGGGAAATTTTTTCTTGGAATGGATGGGAGGGTTGAGGTAGTTGGAAGTAAGGCCTTGGGGACCCATTGATATGTACTCTTAGGTCGTGCAGGTTGAGTACTTGCAATATTACTGCTTGCTGCAACTACAAGTGTTGAAGTGCTAGGTTCATGGGTAGCTGGCAAAGATGATTTAACCACCTTGGCTTGTGAATGTTGGCTATCCTTCAACTTTGCTAGAGTTTGCAACGTAGGTGAATTTGCTTGAATGATAGGGGTAAGAGTCGGTGGTCGCATCGTGACACTACCAGTATCCCAATCAATAGTGCATTTGGTTGCCAACATCCACGTGCATCCCAGGTTTACGTTGCCTTCCATAGCTCCCGCGGGCATGACTAGAAACCTCTGCACTATGCTTCCATTGTCATAGACAAGAGGGATATGAAGGACTCCAAGAATAGCAGTTTTATTTTTATTAATGCCCTTGAATTGCATCGTACTCGGGGATAGGGTCGGTTTCCCTAATTGACACCAAACTCCATAGGATAACAAATTGTGTTTAGCTCCCGTATCTAATAAGTCATTGTATAGTACTTTCCCATAGGGGCTATTTAGCTCAATTGGGTATCGTAGCGGTGGCTCAGATTCTAATGAGTCGTCATCTATGTCCTCGAGAAATGCTTGCGTGATTCCCAGATTAGCCTCTCGTTGGCGTCTAAGACGTTGTTGTCGTTCTCGAGCCTCAACTCTTGCTTGGATTTTTTTAAGCTCTGCTTGTTCCTTGGCAGCCTTCTTTTGATGGATGGCTTGCAACTCTTCCTGGCTTAGAGGATCATAATATATTTTGAATTTACTCCCATTAAGGAATCCAATGGTTTCAACTCCATCTAGAGTCTCCACACGAATGGTACCTTGCGGGGTAATTTCACACACTCGATATGGTCCCTTACCAGCGTATTTCAATTTCTTCTTTTCATTACGTACCCCGTACATAAGAACTTTATCACCAGCCTTGATGTCTTTATCCTTTAAATGGCTATCAAACCACTTCTTTCTCTTGTCCTTCTCCACTAGAGAATTTTGCACAGCTAATTGCCTCTCTTCATCTAGCCTTTCCAGGATATATAATCGCACCACTAAGGGGTTACCATCCCAACCTTCTTGAGAAGCTACTCGAAGACTAGGAATGACAAACTCCCATGGCATAACTGCTTCTTGGCCATATACCATCTTAAACGGTGTGCAATTAATAGCAACTTTATACGCAGTACGATAAGCCCATAAAGCTGATGTAAGCTTTAGGTCCCAATCAGTGCGATGATCCTCAACTGTCTTTGTCAAAATGGAGATGAGAGTTTTGTTGGTACTCTCAGCTTGGCCATTTGCTTGGGGATAATAGGGTGTAGACTTGTGGTGAGATATCATGAAGTTTGATGTGAGTTCTTTTATTACTTCATTTATAAAATGAGTTCCATTGTCACTCACAAGTTCAAAGGGGCATCCAAAACGTGTGATAATATTCTCAAAGAGGAACTTAGCTGTTCTTTTTGCATCCGCCTTTCGTGTTGCTTTTGCTTCAGCCCATTTGGTTACATAGTCGGTAGCCACAATGATATATCGTGATTGCGTGTTACGTGCAGCCGGACTAATCGGTCCTACAAAGTCCAAGCCCCACTTTTCAAATGGTTGGGTTACCTTGATGGGATGTAGAGGCATCATATCCCCTCTTTGTGGCTTCTTGAAGCATTGGCATTCATCACATCCCTTTGCAAAAAGTGATGCATCCTTAAACAGAGTGGGCCACCAATAGCCTGACTATAAGATCTTTCGGGCGGTCAACTTTCCTAAAAAGTGACCACCAGATACGCCCATGTGTGCCTCTTGTAGAATATATAAATACTCATCCTCGCGGGCACAGCGTCTAAGAAAATCATCTTTTCCTCTCTTATAGAGAGTTCCAGCCAGTAAGCAACAGGGTTCACATTCCTTGATTAATTTTTAAGCTATATCTTTTCGCAGCTCTTTGGGTGGAAAACCATTAACTAAGAAGTTAACAATCTTTTCACTCCATTCAGGCATTGTCTCAACAATGAACAAAGGAGTATCACGCAATTCATCATCAACCCCCGTAGGAGCTTCGCCATTAGGGATACGAGATAAATGATCCACCATGACAGGTTTCCTCCCAGGCCTCACAACAACGGTGAAGTCAAACTCAAGAAGAATTAACAACCATCGTGTAATTCGACCTGTGGAACACGGCTTGTTTACCAAATATAGCAATGCTTGATGATCAACATAAAACACAAACTTGGTAGCAAGAAGGTAATAGCGAAATTTCTTTACTGCGTAAATCATAGCTAGACCTTCGCGCTCTATAGTAGTGTAGTTCATCTCGGCATCATTTAATTGGCGACTTGCAAAGCTAATAGGGTAGTCCAATTTATGTTCTCCTGGTTGAGTTAGAACACACCCAATAGCAAAATTTGATGCATCAATATGCACATGAAAAGGTACATTCCAATCAGGTGTTCGCAGGATTGGAGCACTTGTTAGGGCCTTCTTTAATAACTCATAAGATCGATGACATTCTTCCGTCCAGTGAAACTCGATAAGAAGCTTGTACAATGGACGCGCTATCTCGGCAAAGTTTAAAATAAACCTTCGATAATAACCTGTTGGAATTAGGGTTGCAGAGAAACACACATAGCTTGGAGAAGACGAAGGAAGCTCAAGGCACACAATAGAGAGTGTGTTACTTAGTGTGCAATGGAAAGATAGATAGCCCTAGAGTGATGGGCGTATATACAATGCACGGGGGAAAAAACCTCCTAAAGAGGGAAAAAATGCCCCGGCGGTCCTAGTGTGTTCACACACATCACTACCACATGTATATGGTAACAAATCCCCCCTGGAGTGATGCGGTGAACGAGAGCTGGCACATGAGTAAAGGGAAGTGCCATGCCCTGAGGACAGGATCAGTCCACAAAGGGGAGTAAGCCCAAAGCTTTGCGGAAAGCTTCAAGCTTCTCACGAGACAATGCCTTTGTGAAAAGATCTGCAAGGTTGTCCTGTGTTGGCACATAAGCCAAGCTGATCTCTCCTGCTGAGAGCCTCTCCCTGACATAGTGGTAATGCACCTCAATGTGCTTTGTGCGAGCATGAAAATCTGGGTTCCTCGAAACTGCCAATGCGCTCTGACTGTCAGTGTAGATAGTGTTGGCAGTGTCCTGTCCAACACCCAAGTCAGCCATAAGGCGTCTGAGCCATACACACTCAACCGTAGCTGTGAAGACTGCCCTGTACTCAGCCTCACAACTCGAAGTGGCCACAGTAGGTTGCTTCTTGCTCAACCATGATATACATGAACTGCCAAGCATGAAACAAAAACCACTTGTGGACACTCGTGTGTCAAAACAACCAGCCCAATCTGAGTCCGAAAAAGCATGTAAGTCTGGCGGCAATGATCCCCCCTTGGGATAAAACAAGCCAAGATGTAAAGTGCCACTAAGGTAGCGGAAAATCCTCTTGACAGCCTGCCAATGCTTAGACCCTGGGCTATGCATAAATCTGCTAACCTGCGAGACTGCAAACTGAATATCTGGCCTCGTGTTGCATACATAAATGAGGCAGCCAACAGTAGTTTGGTAAAGAGTGACATCAGCATGATCGCCAGCATCATGTAGACTCAACTTCAAACCTGTTTCCATGGGAGTGGCAATAGGTTTGCAATCCTCAAGTCCAAACTTACATAGCAATGTCTCTATGTAACTTTTCTGACACAAGGCAATACCACCATCACACTGCTTAAACTGTATACCCAAGTAATGATGTAACAGCCCCAAATCTTTCATCTTGAAAGTAGCATTCAAATCAGCCTTAAATTCAGCAATATGTCTCTCATTTGGTCCAGTGATCAGCAAATCATCAACATAAAGAACCACAATGAGAAATACATCATCCTCACGCTTTACATACAATGTGCTTTCTATTGGACTGTTACGAAAGCCTCGTTTAACCAAATGAGTGTCAGCTTTCTCATACCAAGCATGAGGAGATTGCTTCAACCCATACAAAGCCTTCTTACATTTGCACACTTTGTCCTCTTGTCCTTTTATGACAAAACCGCGAGGCTGCGTTACATAAACTTCCTCAAATATGTCACCATTTAAGAAATCAGTAACAATGTCTGATTGATGTACATCCCAACCAAAATGAGCTGCCAATGCACATAGAAAACGCACAGTAGTCATACGACAAGTGGGAGCAAAAGTCTCTTCATAATCTATGCCTTTTTGTTGTGCATAACCCTTTGCAACAAGTCGAGCCTTATGGCGATCGATCTCACCATCCGGCTTGCGTTTCAACTTGTAAACCCACTTCGTACCAATGGCCTTTTTTCCAGGAGGCAAATCACATAAATTCCATGTGTCATTCTCTATAAGTGCATCATATTCTGATTTCATGGCAGCAATCCAATTTTCTGAATTCTGTGCTTCATCAAAAGACAGAGGCTCCTCAACATCATGTAAACTAGACACAGCCAAAGCATAACAATCTGATGCATAAGATGCATGGCGAGAGCCTGAACGAGTACGACTAGATAAAGGTGCATCCAATTTACTGTCACGCAAAGTGTGCACCAGCCACTTTGGCATACCTCTAGCCTGCTCATTTTCAGCCCTTTCCTCATCAAGTACATCATGTACATCTGCATCAGTAATAGGCTGTTCTAAAACATTTTCAGAAACCCCCATAGGTTGTACATTTGCCTCATTGGAACTTACATTCGTATTTCCACCACTGAAAAGAGGCAACAAAGTGTCATAAATGTCCTGTGAGCTTACATTACTGTCTCTAGTACATGACAGCAAGGGCTGAACAGAGTCTTCCACAAACACTACATCCTGTGAAACCAGAATACATTTTGTTTGCGGATGATACAACCTGTAACCTTTGCTTTCAGCACTATAACCAACAAAAATACATTTGACAGCCTTATCATCCAATTTTATGTGCTGCACTTGTGGCACCAAAGAATATGCCAAACAGCCAAAAACACGCATGTGCTCAATAGAAGGTTTTATATCATGCCATGCTTCATATAAGGTAATAGACTGCAAAGCTTTCGTAGGACACCTGTTAAGTACATAAGTGGCACACATGATGGCCTCAAGCCAAAAAGAATGCGGCAAAGCTTGACTTTTGACCATACATCGTGCCATTTCCGTTAGTGACCTGTTTTTCCTCTCAGCAACACCATTTTGCTGAGGTGTATAAGGCACTGTACATTGGTGTTTTATCCCACGACTAGCCAGAAATGCATTAAATTCATGAGACATATACTCCCCCCCTCGATCCGAACGGAGGGTGCCCATAGTACATTTTGAGACATTTTCAGCCATAGCCAAAAATTGTTTGAAGCACATAAAAACTTCGGACTTCGCTTTAAGCGGAAATACCCATGCATGCCTGGAGTAATCATCAATGAAAGTCACGAACTACAGGTAATTGCCCAAAGACGGAGTTTGCATGGGCCCACAAACATCACTATGCACAAGCTGCAACCTGCATGTGGCCCTAACTGAACCATCCTTTGGAAACTTAGAACGCTGCATTTTACCCAGAATACAGCCTTCACAAACATGTTTGACAGGTGCTTCAAGAGGCGGCAAAGAAGCAACCATATCAGATTTCTGCAAACGCAGCAAACTGGCAAAATTCAGATGACCAAAACGTGCATGCCAAAGTTTTGCATCTGAAATAGCCCTTGAATCTACAACAGCATTTGCAAAATTTTGTCCACACTTGTCATACAAAGTGAGCTTATACAGCCCACGGCACAAAAGCCCAGATGCAACAATTTCATCACCAAAACTGAGATTATGAACTGTACATCTGTCATCCACAAATTTGACTACAAGTCCAAGTCTAGCAAGTGCGGATACAGACAAGAGATTCTTCTTGATCCCAGGTACATAAAGTGCATCAACAAGTGTAAAGGAACTGCCATTAGCAGCACTGAGCACAATCTTTCCAACTCCCTGAACTGGATAAGAGGCGTTGTTGGCACAAGTGACTGAATTCCCATGAGGGACAGACTCGAGAGAGGTAAACAATTCACGATGTGAGGTAATGTTCTTTGTAGTACCACTGTCGAAATACCACACATGTGAATCTGTAGCAACTGACAAGCATGCATCATGGACAGCAGGATTGTAAGTGCACTCTACTCTAAAAGCCCATTCTGCATCAACATCAGCATCACAATCTCCTTTCACAGAAGACTCAACAATGGCTGCATTTGTAGTGGAACCAGCATTTGCAGTGGAACCACCCTCTTTCTTCTTAGCCTCTTTGGCCTTCAACTTAGGACACGACTTGATCAAGTGATCATTGGCTTTACAATAATGGCAACGCATCTTCTTTTTGCCCTTATCACCAGAATTGCCAGACGAAGTGCTGCCACCAGAAGCATTAGGAACAGAATTTTTGCCACTCGCAGCAGAACCATAAGAAGTGGCTGCATTACTGTTACCACCCTTTCTTTGAGAAGCAATAAAAGCCTGTTCAACTACACGCTGCCTAGTCCTATTTTTTCTAGAAAGTGACTCTTGCAACAGCAATGTGCATAATGCATCAAACTTGACAACTTCAGGATTTCCTTGGGTCATCAGTCTCCAAGTACTAGCAAAAGTCTGGTAGGAATCTGGTAAGGCATCAAGAACAGTCTGCACAAGGGAACTGTCCGAAATGACTTCACCTGCAGAAATGAGTTGCTCATTGATATCCTTGACACTAGCAAGGAAAGTGTCCATATCATCTTCCTCATGCATAATCTTTGACTCTAGCTCTTTACGCAGCAAAGCAATTTTAGCCTCATTGCGGCTTGCATAAAGACCTGCTAGAATATCCCAAGCCTGTTTTGCAGATTTCGCTGAACGGATGTGAGGAATAATGGTGCGCTTCACAGACAATGCAATCAATGCATGAGCTGCGCATCCTTAACATCCCAACGAGCTTGTTCTGCCGTAGGCAAAACAACTCTAACAGCTGCAATCCTTGCAGCAAGACCTGCAACATCCTCAACATCGCCTACATCTTCAGAACCAGGACGTACATCAATGCCCTGCACAATGTTCCGACACCTTTTGACACAAGAACATGTTGCATCATATAAGTCCACATAGGGTAGTTGTCCCCATCCAACCTGTCCTCAGCAGCAAACATCTTGAACACATCTGTGTTGTTGTTGTCAGCCATGGTAAATGCTGCACCTGATGTGAAAACTGCCCGAAAATAGGAGAAATGGAGCGGGAACAACTTGTGCTATATAGCACAAACCGTAGAAGACTATAAGGCACCTGTTATGCAAAAAACGGCACTGACAGAAAATCTGCACAAAATGACGAAATAGCCTGTGCAGTACTGCCCGTAGTGGAAACGCAGGCCGAAATGAGCCCAAATCAAATTCTGAGCAGACCACGCTCTTTGAGCTCTCCCAAAATATTTGTTGACCTGCGAACGCTCGCCAAAGCTCACTGAAATCGAAGAAAGTGAGCAGGCGTGTGCTGGAGCAGCTGGGGACTAAGCCCGGGAGGACGTGACCTGCTCTGATACCAATTGTTGGAATTAGGGTTGCAGAGAAACACACACAGCTTGGAGAAGACGAAGGAAGCTCAAGGCACACAATAGAGAGTGTGTTACTTAGTGTGCAATGGAAAGATAGATAGCCCTAGAGTGATGGGCGTATATACAATGCACGGGGGAAAAAACCTCGTAAAGAGGGAAAAAATGCCCCGGCGGTCCTAGTGTGTTCACACACATCACTACCACATGTATATGGTAACATAACCAACATGGCCCATAAATCTTTGAACTCCTTTATAGTTAGTAGGTGGTGGCAAATCGGCAATGGCTTTAATCTTACTCTCATCTGTGGATATCCCGTTCTTGGACACTATATGCCCTAGAATGACTCCATGCTTAACCCAAAATTGGCATTTGAAAGGGTTCAATGAGATGCGATAAAATCTGCACCTTTCAAATATTTTTCATAGATATAACAAATGCTTCTCCCAAGAAGAATAAACACAAAGGTCGTCTAGGAAAGCTTCACAAAACTCCCTTAGAAATTCTTTAAACGCAGTGTTTATCAATCGTTGGAATGTAGCAGGAGCATTTGTTAAGCCAAAAGCCATAACACGAAATGCAAACACTCCAAACTCTGTGATAAAAGCAGTTTTACCTTGGTTCTCTAATGCAATTGTGATTTGATTGTAACCAGAGTACCCATCTAAAAAGCTATAAGCTTCCTTGCCCGCAACTCTTTCAAGCACATGTTCTGAATATGGCAAGGGATAATGATCTCTCCTAGTAGCTGCATTAATTTTCTTGAGGTCCACGCACACTCTTAGTTTACCATTATTTTTTGGCACAATGACTATTGGAGAAACCCATTCTGAGTGCTCAATAGGGTATATGAATCCACATTGGATAAGTTTTTCAATCTCCTCTTGTACAATTTTGGCGTACTTAGGATTCATTGGATAGGGTCGTTGCTGGACGGGTTTAGCAATGTTGATCATGGGAATTGTATGTTGCACCACAGAAGGTGGAACGCCCTTCATGTCATGATATGTCCAAGCAAAGATATCCTTGTATTCCTTGAGGAGCTCCTTAAGTACAGCCTCTTCAGTTTCGGTAAGGTCTTGAGCAATAAAGATTGGTTTAGACTCCTCACCTGGTTCTGCTAATTCTATCTCTTTAACTACCGCTGGACCATCATAGACTCCACTGCTTCCATTGGTAGGTATTCGTTGGGCTTTGGCATACACAACCTTTCGCTCCCCCGTGGTATAAGATTTAAAATGTTCAGGAGCCGTATGTAAGTCAGCAGGCTCTTGTCCTGACGGAGACCTTTCTTTTAGTTCTGCCTCCTTTTGTTGTTGAGCTAACTCTCGGTTTTGACGTCTTCTTATAGTTCGACTCAATTTCGGCTTTGTAACCTCCAATTGAGCGAGGTCAATGGGTCGCGGGCTGCACCACATGACACTCTGGAGATGTTCACCCCAATTTTCTACTAGCTTTCGATGAGCATCACATGCCCCTAGATAGCTAAGCCATTCTACAGTAGATCTTTCCTTCTTTATCCTAGCTCTCACATTTGCTCGATATCGTCGTCTCTTATATGACCTTTGTTTCTTGTTAAGGTTTTGATTTTGGTAAATGTTTGAACTCGACTCGCCTGATACGTCTTCGCTTGTATCTTCTTCACTCTCATATAAATTACCATAGATGGTCGTACTAGGCCTTGAGTGTTCAGTTTCTATACTTGGGTCACTCAATGTTTCCTCAGTTTCTGAATCCATTTCTCCCTGAGATTCCGTTTCTGATGTGTATTGGCCTGAAGCCTTTGAGGAATCATCGGTTTCACTCTCAGGTAGGTGTGCCTCTTTCTTATCATCGGATGTTACATGCGCTACACCTAACATGTTTACTGGTGCAATGTGTGGTATCTCTTCCCCATATGGTGTTACCCAGGTTGTTCCTCTAGCTCCCCATGTATCTATAGTTTCCGCTAGGTGCACCCAATCGACATTGTCTGACTCAGCCATTCCGGGTAGGATATCCATATAAGGAGAGTTCTTCCCAATATCCGTGTCTTCGTTACACATGTAACAATACTGTCATGGAGCTGAGTGAATTGTTGTTTCTGATCGATTATCAATGATGAATTTATTTCCTAGAGGATGCGTTCGACCACTTAAAAGATCAACTCGAATGACAGAGTCTTGGAACTGTAAGTAGACGTGGTTTTTGGACCAATCATGCACCATTTTTGCTTCCCTCATGAATGGACACCCTAAGATCATCTCAAATGACATAGGATGCTTGTAAAAATCCATAACAATGAAAGTCTACCTTACCTTGTGTCCCAAGACCTTGATTCTGAGATCCTTTAGCATTCCAATAGGCGTAACAATAGATCCATTAGCCATTTTTACCACTACGCTTGTGGCTTCAAGGTGAGATCGCCCCATAGACTCCCAACAACTCTTTGTCACCATGCTGACTCCCGCACCACCGTCAAGGACCCCCTTTACAGTTAATCCTTTAGTAGTGATTGGTAGAGTAGCATTAGATTCATCACCTTCAAAGTATTGCCCCAACTTGTTAACGGGTACTTCAATTACAGATTCATGTCCCGCTAGGTCAGATGGTGGTGCTAAATGTTCCTCATCATTCATTGCCGAGTCAAGTTTGTTCATATGTGCAAACTGTGGTAATCCGGCCTGTAATTCTCCATTGAGGAAGGCTCGAAGAGCTGAGACTAGCTTGGGTCTTTATATAGTTTGGACATGATGGTGGTTCTAACTTCTGAAGACATGAAATTCATCAATTTGGCAACATTTAATGGCATCTTGTGGGACGTAGGAGCCTGACAAGAGAATGGTGAAGATGGAATCTCCACTTCCTCAAGGGGGTCGGGCATTCCCTCACCAAACATTCTCTCCAGTAGGAAAGGTGTGTGTCCACTTTCAGATGTCCTACCCTCACTCTCTTCCCAAATGATACTGGGTATAGCTAACGGCCTATAGTTCTTGTGAGGTTGAACTTATGTGGGAAACACTGTGTCCGACATCTGGATATGTTTTGGTTTAGGTTCTAAT
The DNA here is from genome assembly GCF_014529385.1 of Adiantum capillus-veneris. Taxonomy (NCBI): domain Eukaryota; kingdom Viridiplantae; phylum Streptophyta; class Polypodiopsida; order Polypodiales; family Pteridaceae; genus Adiantum; species Adiantum capillus-veneris. Next base: position 46,362,044 of record NC_140941.1, read on the forward strand.
GTTCGTTGAGTTTCTTCCACCAAACCCCTCAATTGTTGGACTCGTTCAATCTCCACTATTGGGTTTGGATAGGTTCCAATCTTTCTCTTGCAATCCTCATTTTTTGTCTCTCGTGGCTTATCTTGGGGGTTCGCAACTGGGTGGTTTAACTTTGAATACTCTTTGGTGTTCGTTGTAATTCCCTCTCGTGATCCTCCTCACTGGCTTTTTCCTTTGTAGTAAAAGTTTTGGTCTCCATGGTCTCTATCGAATCTGAGTCATCCTCAGGGTCATTCATATACAGGGATCCTCTCCTGTCCCTATGTTAGTCTTTGAACTAGGTTTTGAGTTAGAAGCATTAAGGGATTTCTTTCTTCGTGTTTTCTTCTTTCTCGCTCGGCCAATGGATGCAGCATCTCTCTCTTCGAGGATGTAATTTTGCTTTTGGAGCATCGACCGTGTGAGTGCATTCACTGGTGCTATGTTTATAGTTAGTGGTGTCCCATCAACAATCTCTATTAAGTTCAATGGTGTGATTTTCGGTGCGTTTGGATTGTTAGGACACTGTGCGATCAAATGATCTATGCCACAATGATTACAAGTGAGTATTGGCATTGCCAATGCACTCCCTTGACTTGTTTGCATTAGTGCAGCATTCTTTTGCATTCTAATGGGGCACTCAACTACTCGATGTGTTCCACCACATTCGTAGCACTGAAGAGGTGGTCTCCTGGCAAAACTATTAATGTTTTGGCCTCTTGCTGCTAGCGCAGTAGCTTGATATACCGGTTTGATTTGTCCCCAATGGTCTTCCATATATTACATGGGACACTCCTCAAGCATGTCGACTCCATAGGTGATACTAGAGTCTATGTCCTCTTCGCAATCTACATAAGTACTAGATGACTCACAACCTATTTGGTTCATAAATGTAACTCTTGGATGAGGGGGTTGCAGTCCTAGCACTGGAGGTGGCAACGGTGTGGTTTGGACCACATTTTGGGTTCTAGGGACCATGTGCGATAATGGCAACTGTTGCTCCATGGGTGGGGTAGGCATCAATGCAGGAACTCGAGGTGAGTCTGCCCAAACTATAGGCGGTCTATTTTCCATGTTGCGTTTAAGCATTAGGCAAGCCTTTGCTTGATGGCCATACCTACCACACGCGTTACAAGTCCCGTTAAACTTTACTCTGAAAGTAGGGCATTCACTCGTAGTATGTGGGCCCAAGCAAATTGAGCACCATTGCTGCTCCCTTCTTGGATACATATGAGTGTTTTGTAGAGCACGATTACCCCTAAGGCTTTCTCAGATGGCCTTGGTGAGATCTGCCAAATTCATCTTAGATATCGTTTGCTCTTTCACGATTGGCTTTATCTTCATTGGCTCATGCCCTGATGCTTGCGAGCTACTAGACTTCGGCTCGGCAGCCACTCTTTCTCCTGAAATCATTAAATTATCCTCCAATTGGATTGCATTCATGGTGACTGCTTCCCAAGTAGTGATACCTCTAATGACTAGGCCATTATAAATACTTTCATGTCGTAGTCCCCTAATGAATCTATCGAGCAATTGGTTGTTGTTGAATCGCTCGTTTGGATTGCATCAAGAATTCAAATTCTTTAGGCGACTAATGAAGTCTCTCACGGATTCACCTTCTTCTCGTTGGGCTTTCTGGAGCTGAGAGGCTACACCCCAAAGTACTCCCTCTCGTATGTATTCTTTTAAGAACAGTCTCCTAAGAGTAGAGTAGATCGTTTTCTCTTCTACCCTTAAGGTTCTATACCAATCTCCAGCCTTTCCGCTTAGGGTCAAACTCAAAGCCTTACACTTATGTAGCTCATTGTGCTCTTCCAAGGAATCGCACACATGTTCAAAGACTTCCATATGCTTTCTAGCATCTCCGTCTCCACTGAATTTATGTGTGAGCTTAGCTACTTGAACTGCCTTGCTCCTAGGCTCTCTATCAGGTGCACTACGCATGTTTTCCGCAATAGAGCGATCGATAGTTTGAGCAAATGCTGCCAAATCTCCTATTTGAGCAGGTATAATGGGTGTATGTGCTCCTTGAACCACATGTGAGATGGGAGTTGGCCTTGGCCTTGGCATACGCGCAGCTCTTGGGTCCCATATTTCGTATGGTGGTGTACCAGACGGTGGTCCAAAGTTTACAGGCGTGGCCCTAGGCATAGGGGGTGCCTGATATGGCATGTTATTATTAAATGGCATGGCTCCACTTGTATAAGATCTTGGATAATGCCATTGTGGATTGTAAGCTCTTGGAATAATCGGAGGTGTAGGAGCTACATGAGACTGAGGTACGACAGGTGCACATGATTGATACATACATGTAGGTATAGTTGGGGGCACTGTGCTACTAGGCATCGGCGCAGTGTTAACAAATGAACTCCAAGTGTACTTCTTGTCATGCTCACCACTGGGATATGCATGGTAGCCGTAGTGTCATTAAGAGAAAGATGAGCTAGATCTGGGAAGGTAAAGCTGCCACTTGTGGGATCAGATTGTACTGAGGCTCCTGGAAAAACAACATATGGAGAATCAATGGGGCTCACTGAGGGAGTCTCCATTTGTGATAGGGTTGGTTGGTTGGCCTTTCCCGTATCCAAGAATCTCATTAGGCCTGTTGAAGGCATGTTGATCCCTGTGTTCTGTCTTTCTAACTCGACAATCCTATGGAGGACATCACAGACTTTCTGTTGTTGCTCATCTATGCTAGTAGCACCCGATGTGGATTGTAGAACATCTAACCAACCCACATGATAGGTGTGTCCTGTGTACCGATTAGTTAAAGCTTCTGCTTGTAGGTCATACTCCCAATTTTCGTTTAGGAATATCCCATCTAGGCCTGGCGTGCTGGAGGTTTCCCTCGAAGTGGAAGCATTATTGCTCCCCATCGCTTGCCCCTCCGTGACTGCTACCTTGGGAGCACTCGGTTTTTCGACTGGCATGATTTTTGTCATAGGAGCCTTTGCTTTCAGGGCTCGACTTTGTTCCAGCCTTCGTAGGTTCTCAATTTCCCTCTCCCTTGTTGCTTGCATATAGCGTTCGATCTCTTGTACTTCGGCAAGACTCCTACCATCGGGTAGTAGAACCTCAGAGGGAGATAGTCCTAAAGGATCAGGAGGTGCAGTGGATGGAACATTCACATGCAAACTCTCAAGAAGCATAGGGTCTATTTTAGGCATGAATGAAGAATTTACTTCCCCACTCCCTTCATTTATTTCATTAACCGCATGTTCGGAGTGAGTAGCTCTACTAAGGGTCTCTTTTAAGCGGCTAAACACGCTAGACCTGGGCCGTGGGCCCATGGCATGCATGTATTGACTTGAACTATCAGGGTTTGGTGTAGGATACCACTCCATGACTTCGTAGTCAGAGGAAGAATCACTAGACGCGATATGAGGATCTTGGGTCGCGCTACCTTGAGTCCCGGTTGAAGGTCCAAAACCTAGGGTGGAGGAATAATGTGTGCCCGCGTAAATGGAGGCCCTACCAATATGCTCGTGCTCTAACACTCGTCCAGAGCGTAGGTTCATATGACTTGGATCCCCTAGAAGTGTCAGTGAGTGCCCGTAAAGGCTGCTCACCTAGTATTTTTGGGTGTTTTGCAACCCAAGTCTTTTCTTAAATTTTTTTTATTTTTTGATTTTTTGGTCCTTTTTTTCTGACCCAGCTATAGAATAGAATGTATGATATCTCAAAATGAGCGTCTCGGTCAGAGGGACGTGCCGTGCTTTACAGGCCTCAGTTTGGTCACTTTATGCCCTCGGAATCCCTAAAACCATCAATTTCTAGTAGGGAACTAGGCCCAAATTAGAAAGTCTAAGGGTGCAAGTGGGAAGAGAAGGGAGGAGAGTGGAGAACTTGCCCCACATGCTCTCATTCCCTCTTGAGGGGGTAGGGTATATATATAAGAGTGAGTCTAGTATATATCATAGGATTGAGGCTTCGGCTTGGGCTTGGGGAAATGATCCCGATCCCGATCAAAATTTTAGTGTAGCCCCCCAGTCACTCACGCTTAAATATTTTCGGTTTTTTATTTTTATTTTTATTTTATTTTTTATTTTTTTTTAAGGCGACGACTGCACGCGGTTTAGGTGACCCTTTCTTGGCCACACACACTGTCAACACCTACCTCACCTCTCTGTCAACAGCTCACAGACAACTCACTACCTTATCTACTTACTAACAGTGCTGCTAACCACTAACTAATCTACTAACTAATCTGTTAACCACTCTGCTAACTGCTTACTGACAGTGGGCTAACTGTGCACCTACTTCCTCTCTCACTACCTTATTGTGCAAAGACTGTGTGCAGGCAAACCTTGACAGAAAATTGTGTATAGACTGTGTGCAAATAGAAATTGCTAACTTCCTTCCTACTTATTCATTCACTGTGAACAAGCTAATGACTACTAATTGTGCAAAGACTGTGTGCAAACAGAAAACACAACATTATGCAAAAATCACAGAACTTGCAGACAATACAGAAATTAACAACTTGTAGAAAAATAACTCATTCCTCTTCCTCTTCCTCTTCTTTCCTACTACAAACAACTCATAGGAGAAGCACAAAGTGCCTCTTGGGATTAGTGCAGGGCGATTCCCCGGCAGCGGCGCCAAAAATGTGCGCTCCTTGCGGCACTGTCGAAGCAAGGGACTTGCCTAACACTGTGTGCGAGCCACAGACGGCTCCAAGCACACAACTAGCTTAACTAGTAAGCTCAAAAGAGGGCAATGGTGTGTCACTCACCGCTCTATGCTCCTGCCATGGATGATTCCTCACCGCGAAGAAGAAGGAGACGCCGCTACGTCGCGCTCAACCGCTTCACCGCCGTCGTGCCGCCGCAATGCTCGATCGCTCTCTCTCTCTCTCTCTCTCTCTCTCTCTCTCTCTCTCTCTCTCTCTCTCTCTCTCTCTCTCTCTCACACACACACACACACACACACACACACACACACACAAGGAGGTGAAGAAGAAGAAGATGGAGATGGAGATGGAGCAAGAGCACTCTTCTATTGCACAAATGAGAGAATGAGTGAATTTTAGGTTTAGTTGGCTTTTATATGAGCTCACCCCATTCACACTTGGGCGCCCATGCTTAGCCAACTAATCCCTTGAATGTCCCAGTTAGAGTGCGCCTCTCATCGGCGATCACTCTTACCCTTTTCCTATTAGTCCGACAAGCCTGGTACCTGACTCTACCAAATACATAATACACGTCCGTCGTAGGTGATGGGGTGTCCGTGAGCCGTGAGGGTTAACAGCTTGCATAGCCTGGAATTCTTCCTCGTCCACGTGCAACTACTCTGTTGCTAGGACATCCGCACACACAACGGCAATAGTGTCAGTAACAGAGTCCCCAAGTGGCAAGAGCTTTCTTTCAAGGGCAACTTGCACATTGTCTAAGGGAAATTGGGTGATGGTGCATAGCACGCTCAAGCATTCATCCATGTGTAGACAAAATGCTTTCTCCAAGTCATGCATAAAGACATACTCGTCCCCATCCACTACCACTGGGGAGAAGCGGTTGATTTCTACCTTTGGGATAGCCTTATTTGTCAGTGGTGCATCCACTAGAGTGTCACTAGGGCCAGCCACAATGATGGGGTTCATAACCACCTCCTTGAGCCCCCTGGGGTACTCAAGCCAAAGTGCGTGTCCTTCCTCTCATGGGGACACCCCCTTGCTCCTTGACGTCCTTGATAAAGGACCATCTTGAAGGTGTGGTAGGAGGAGCTCCTCCAAATCAGGTTCCTTGCTCACAAAGAAGATGAATGTTGCCAGCTGAGAAAGGTACTCTAACCCCAACTCGCGCTTCTTGAGCGTTGACACCCCTTGGGCTTGCTCGTCCAAGAAATGGCATGTGTCGACGGCAATTTCTTAGAACCGTCTCAATCACTTGGAGAATGGGTGATCACCTTTGTGTATGTAGCGCAAGAGATCACAAGGCACTCAGATCACTGCATGTGGGGAGATAGATACAGAATATTTTATGATGTTCTCCTCCATGAACATTGAAATCTCCGCAAATGCATCCATGTGAAGGGCAATTATGGCGTCAAGGTCGGGGAGACAAGTAAAGAAGGTGTGGAGCTCCAACTTCCCTTTGCATTTGGTGTCCTCGAGGAAGAGGGTGAAGTGTGACAAAGGGGTGGATGTGGGTGCAGATGCAGAGGCTGTTGAGGCATCCATATCTAGCTCGGGGTGCAAACAGAGAGTGGAGGAGCTTAAGGGTTGTGAAAGTGAAAGGTTGAATGAGCTATGCAGCCCCCCTTTTATATTGGTCCCTTTTTTGAAGAAGGTACTTTTTTGAATTTTTAAAAAAAGGCACTTTCACCAAGGAACTTTCATCTCAATGTGAAAATTTATATTCAAAGTCTAAAATTGGCCGAACCAAATCATATTGATTACATAGGGGATTATTTCCAAAACAGAAAGAGTTACAAAGTTATAACAACGAATAGCATAGTTCCATCCATGCCCCAATCCTCCTCGACCTTCAATTTGCCCCATTCTCTTCCCAATTTGTGAACATTCATTACAATCAGTAGCCAATGATCGTCAAACTATGATGGAGTGAAAAGATGGTGGAAGAATTCTCACCTTGTGACCTTGTAAACAAAATTGCACTCGTTGAAGGTCCTCAAAACCCATAATAGCCGAATGTTCTGCACATTGCTAGCAGTCCAATGCTTGTTCACTTGAATAGACTCCAAAGCATTGTTCGGCATCCTCACTGCAATGTCAAAGCTTGCAATAGCACATCTACACTCTGTAAGGGATTCCACACTCCAAGCGTCCAACGATCATAGTGAAATCGTATGTACAAGGACGTGCAAGATTTTAAGTAGCGCATATCAATGCTTGAAGCTCTAACCTTACGATGGTACCTATCTCCATTGTGCATGCCCTCCAAAAACCCCCAGTCCTCTTCTAAAAGCCTCCCTAAATCCTTATAATGCACATCTTTACATACAAGCATTGTGGTAGTCTCCACAAATCCAAATTCTTAAGAAATATGCACGAGACAATGAATAGGCAAACACCAACTCAAGCCCATAGACCTAAGCTTAAAATATTTCAAGGAGTTTTGGACATCTATTATCATCTTTTGCTTGAAAGATGCCACCGACCACAAATCTGATTGTGGCCACTCCATACTTAATAAGGAAGATACTTTGATTCAAGCTTTCCAAACTCTTGTGTAGATGTAGGCACAATATAGGAGTGAGAATAGTAGCAAATCATTCTTTGAACTAGTTTGGTTGGGCAAAGATGTGCGAAAATTGTTGCTCCAATATCCGCATGCATAGCATTGAATGTGTCGAAGAGACTATGTAGTGGCTGCTTATCCACCAATGTGGATGGAAATATGACTATAAATGCATGGCAAATCTTAAGTGTGAATCCATAAAAACATTACACTGTGATTTCACACCTAGCTTTGAATTTTCAAAACATTTTTACTTACAATGTGTTGGAAACCGAGCTAGTTGTTGCAATTGCATGCTTGACATTGACAAAACATGTTGCACAATGGCTACGGTCCCCTTATCTTTGTGATTCTTAAAGCCAAGGAGCTTTCCTTTCCAATGATGATCCAAGTTTGCACGATTTTGCACACTATGAGGGCCAATAGCAGATGGCTGTATGTATACCCAAGCATCTTTGGTGAACAATTGTGGCACCCACTCATCATCTATGCCTCTTGTGTTGTGGCATGCAAGTGATGTAACCTCATCCTTTGGCCGCCTTTGCGGAGTAGAGATGGCCATGGATGAACAAAGAAAATTTGGAGGAGGAGCAGGACCTTGCTTGTTGCTACAATGTAGGTGGGAGAAAGTGAATAACTTTGCCTGGTGTGCCAATAGGAGATGGTAGTGACAGAGGGAGGGAAAAGTGTTGTGGCAATCGAGATAAGAGAATGTGGATAACCCTTGCTTGGTGTGGCAATGGGAGGTGGTAGGGGAGGAGAGAGGAGCTTCCTTGTTGCAACAATGGAGATGGTGTAGAGAGAGAGTGTTGGAGTAGAGGTGAGTGTGATGGTTGCAACCAAGGAGGGGTTGGAAAAGTTGTTCTAGAGAGAGAAAATCACTATTTTGACTGAGGAATAGTTTTGGAGAAGCTTTGGATAGTAAAAAATCATGTTTCAAATGTTTTTGAGAAAAATGGAATTACAGGGTTTTTGGGTGTACGTTTTGACTTTGGAGGTCAAAACATGCTTCTTGACCATAAAATACGTTTAAAGGGGTTATAAGAAGATAAGATTTGAGTTTTGAAAATTTATAAATTTTCAAAACTTTGGGATTTCTTCAAAACCGGATAAAAAAGAAGGAAGTTGGAGGTTCCAGGTGCCTTCCCCCCCCCCCCCCCCCCCCCCCCCCCCCCCCCCCCCCTTCTCACTAGGTAAGAGATCATTAAGAAGTGTAAGACTACTTTGCTCCCTACTTTTTTTGAGGGCATAGAGTGTGTCCACCACCCTCTTTTCATTGGCTGGCCTTTAATTAACCTTAATCCCAAAGGGCCCCTAGAGGGTTTATATTTTTTCCATTAGTAGAAATATGGACTTTGCATCAGCCTTATAAGGAATCCTAATTTTTAGGATTAAGGCTAATGTTGTGCAGGGTTAAGCGGACAATGGCATTCAAGAAGGTAGTTTTGAGTAGGCTTTTCTAGCCAATTTTTAGACAAATGTATGATGTGGACCTAAGAAGTTACTCTCTCTCTAGTTTTTTGAAAGTAAAGGAAGTAAAGGGATGTGGCCACATCAGCAAACGTGGATCACTAAGACCCAAAATTTGACTTTTTTTTAAAAAACTCATTTTTACTTATTTTTTATTTGACACTCCCTCCCAACATATATACATATCCAAAAAACATTTTTTGATCCTTTTTTTACCTACACGCTTTGAAAGTCCTTTTTTTAAATCTTTTCCCAAAAAAAACTTTTTTCTCTCCCCCTCCTCCCCTCTCTCTCCCTCTCCCCCCCCCCCTCTCTCCTCCATCCTCCTCCCTCTCCTTCCTCGTCTCTCTTTACATCCTTTGCTTCCGCATGCAACAGTTGCGATGGTGCTTATGGAAATCACAAATTGTTTGCTTCCACCACCACATACTCCGCACACCAAAAGCGTACATCTTTGATTGTCCACGATGTTTCCACTGAAGGCCGCATGAGCATGTGAGAGTGACAAAAGGACATCACAAGAATGTCGCGCCGCCGTTGAGATGAATGTTGCCACTTGGGGGAGGGCCATTTGTACCCTTACAATCCTATAAGCCGCTTCCACCATCTTTTGATAGCCTTTCAATATTTCTTCAATATCTTAGAAGGAGAGAAGCAGCTTGTTAGGCTATTGCAAGTGGTTGTGTATGGGTGTAAGTGCTTCTTTGTATTCGTGGATGCACAAATGTCAAGCTCTTCAGCTCATGGAGGTGGCATTACCAAAAAGTACTGCCTCTTTGGAGAGGGAGGCTGAAACTCTTCAACAACAAATGCAAGACAAGGATGCCCACATTATGAAGCTTGTCAACACCATCACGTATTTAAAAGAAACACACCTTTGTGCAAGGGAGCCCAAACGCACGTATTCATGCATTGAAACCCTTGCACATTCGGGTGGAGCAAGCAAACGACAAATGATAATCACAAAGTGATTTGTTCTTTACTTGCAAGATACATTCTTACTTCACACTATTTTCTAACATTTATCTTATTGGTTGCTAGAAACTTTATCCAAACGGTTGAACAAGCCAAGATGATCGAGTCAACCTTCTCACTAGTTGTCTCAATACCCATGATGTGATTTATATCTTACAATCACCTGAAGGGAAGCACATTAAGGATGCAGCCACCAAGGACCTTATGCACAAATTGAAAAATGTGGTTAGTGAAGATGACGTGCCAAGCTTGTGATGAGGTTGGAATCACAACCAAAGCCTATCATGCTATTTTTTCAATCCTAAAGGATGCCCTTAAAGAGCGTGGCATTGTGAAAAACCTATTTTCCGTTCCGCACAAGGTCAACCTTGCAAAGATGTTCCACAAAAAAATATGTTCTCCTGCATTGGGCCATACCTACACATTGAGGACACAATCCAACTTTGGCTTTATGCTCTAGTTGTGCACAACAAAGGCAAGGAGAAAAGGTAAGAAACACTCCATAAGACTTTGGAGAAGGGTTCCCTTACACAAGTGGAACAAATGTCTTTTGTGGACCTTAAAAGGCTTCAATAACCATGCTTAGAGTTTACCGAGTTACCTGAAGAAGGTGAAACACAATACTTCTTTTTTTTTGGTTTTGTTCTTATCATAGACTTTGAAGTTTAAGGTCCTTGCCACTAAAAAATAGTGCAAGACCTTAAACTTCAAAGTCTATGATAAGAACACAACCAAAAAAAAGAAGTATAGTGTTTCACCTTCTTCAGGTAACTCGTAAACTCTAAGCATGGCTTATTGAAGCCTTTTAAGGTCCACAAAAATATTGTTCCACATTGTGTAAGGAAGCCCTTCTCCGAAAGTCTTATGGAGTGTTTCTTACCTTTCTCCTTGCCTTTGTTGTGCACAAAAGAGCATAAAGCAAAGTTGGCATTGTGTCCTCAATGTGTAGGTATGCCCCAATGCAGGAGAACACATATTTTTTTGTGGCCATCTTTGCAAGGTTGACCTTGTGCGGACAGGAAAATAGGTTTTTCACAATGCCACGCTCTTTAAGGGGCATCCTTTAGGAGTTGAAAAATAGCATGATAGGCTTTGGTGCTGATTCCAACCTCATCACAAGCTTGCTGCACGTCATCTTCACTAACCACATTTTTCAATTTGTGCATAAGGTCCTTGGTGACTGCATCCTTAATGTGCTTCCCTTCAGGTGATTGTAAGATATAAATCACATCATGGGTATTGAGACAACTAGTGAGAAGTTGACTCGATCATCTTGGCTTGTTCAACCGTTTGGATAAAGTTTCTAGCAACCAATAAAGATAAATGTTAGAAAATAGTGTGAAGTAAGAATGTATCTTGCAAGTAAAGAACAAATCACTTTGTGATTATCATTTGTCGTTTGCTTGCTCCACCCGAATGTGCAAGGGTTTCAATGCATGAATACGTGCGTTTGGGCTCCTTGCACAAAGTGTGTTTCTTTTAAATACGTGATGGTGTTGACAAGCTTCATAATGTGGGCATCCTTGTCTTGCATTTGTTGTTGAAGAGTTTCAGCCTCCCTCTCCAAAGAGGCAGTACTTTTTGGTAATGCCACCTCCATGAGCTGAAGAGCTTGACATTTGTGCATCCACGAATACAAAGAAGCACTTACACCCATACACAACCACTTGCAATAGCCTAACAAGCCTGCTTCTCTCCTTCTAAGATATTGAAGAAATATTGAAAGGCTATCAAAAGATGGGTGGAAGCGGCTTTATAGGATTGTAAGGGTACAATGGCCCTCCCCCAAGTGGCAACATTCATCTCACCGGCGGCGCGACATTCTTGTGATGTCCTTTTGTCACTCTCACATGCTCATGCGGCCTTCAGTGGAAACATCGTGGACAATCAAAGATGTACGCTTTTGGTGTGCGGAGTATGTGGTGGTGGAAGCAAACAATTTGTGTGATTTCCATAAGCACCATCGCAACTGTTGCATGCGGAAGCAAAGGATGTAAAGAGAGACGAGGAAGGAGAGGGAGGAGGATGGGAGGAGAGAAGGGGGGGGAGAGGGAGAGAGAGGGGAGGAGGGGGAGAGAAAAAAGTTTTTTTTGGGGAAAAGATTTAAAAAAAGGACTTTCAAAGCGTGTAGGTAAAAAAAGGATCAAAAAATGTTTTTTGGATATGTATATATGTTGGGAGGGAGTGTGTCAAATAAAAAATAAGTAAAAATGAGTTTTTAAAAAAAAGTCAAATTTTGGGTCTTAGTGATCCCACGTTTGCTGATGTGGCCACATCCCTTTACTTCCTTTACTTTCAAAAAACTAGAGAGAGAGTAACTTCTTAGGTCCACATCATACATTTGTCTAAAAATTGGCTAGAAAAGCCTACTCAAAACTACCTTCTTGAATGCCATTGTCCGCTTAACCTGCACAACATTAGCCTTAATCCCTAAAAATTAGGATTCCTTATAAGGCTGATGCAAAGTCCATATTTCTACTAATGGAAAAAAATATAAACCCTCTAGGGCCCTTTGGGATTAAGGTTAATTAAAGGCCAGCCAATGAAAAGAGGGTGGTGGACACACTCTATGCCCTCAAAAAGTAGGGAGCAAAGTAGTCTTACACTTCTTAATGATCTCTTACCTAGTGAGAAGGGGGGGGGGGGGGGGGGGGGGGGGGAAGGCACCTGGAACCTCCAACTTCCTTCTTTTTTATCCGGTTTTGAAGAAATCCCAAAGTTTTGAAAATTTATAAATTTTCAAAACTCAAATCTTATCTTCTTATAACCCCTTTAAACGTATTTTATGGTCAAGAAGCATGTTTTGACCTCCAAAAGTCAAAACGTACACCCAAAAACCCTGTAATTCCATTTTTCTCAAAAACATTTGAAACATGATTTTTTACTATCCAAAGCTTCTCCAAAACTATTCCTCAGTCAAAATAGTGATTTTCTCTCTCTAGAACAACTTTTCCAACCCCTCCTTGGTTGCAACCATCACACTCACCCTCTACTCCAACACTCTCTCTCTACACCATCTCCATTGTTGCAACAAGGAAGCTCCTCTCTCCTCCCCTACCACCTCCCATTGCCACACCAAGCAAGGTTATCCACATTCTCTTATCTCGATTGCCACAACACTTTTCCCTCCCTCTGTCACTACCATCTCCTATTGGCACACCAGGCAAAGTTATTCACTTTCTCCCACCTACATTGTAGCAACAAGCAAGGTCCTGCTCCTCCTCCAAATTTTCTTTGTTCATCCATGCCATCTCTACTCCGCAAAGGCGGCCAAAGGATGAGGTTACATCACTTGCATGCCACAACACAAGAGGCATAGATGATGAGTGGGTGCCACAATTGTTCACCAAAGATGCTTGGGTATACATACAGCCATCTGCTATTGGCCCTCATAGTGTGCAAAATCGTGCAAACTTGGATCATCATTGGAAAGGAAAGCTCCTTGGCTTTAAGAATCACAAAGATAAGGGGACCGTAGCCATTGTGCAACATGTTTTGTCAATGTCAAGCATGCAATTGCAACAACTAGCTCGGTTTCCAACACATTGTAAGTAAAAATGTTTTGAAAATTCAAAGCTAGGTGTGAAATCACAGTGTAATGTTTTTATGGATTCACACTTAAGATTTGCCATGCATTTATAGTCATATTTCCATCCACATTGGTGGATAAGCAGCCACTACATAGTCTCTTCGACACATTCAATGCTATGCATGCGGATATTGGAGCAACAATTTTCGCACATCTTTGCCCAACCAAACTAGTTCAAAGAATGATTTGCTACTATTCTCACTCCTATATTGTGCCTACATCTACACAAGAGTTTGGAAAGCTTGAATCAAAGTATCTTCCTTATTAAGTATGGAGTGGCCACAATCAGATTTGTGGTCGGTGGCATCTTTCAAGCAAAAGATGATAATAGATGTCCAAAACTCCTTGAAATATTTAAAGCTTAGGTCTATGGGCTTGAGTTGGTGTTTGCCTATTCATTGTCTCGTGCATATTTCTCTTAAGAATTTGGATTTGTGGAGACTACCACAATGCTTGTATGTAAAGATGTGCATTATAAGGATTTAGGGAGGCTTTTAGAAGAGGACTGGGGTTTTTTGGAGGGCATGCACAATGGAGATAGGTACCATCGTAAGGTTAGAGCTTCAAGCATTGATATGCGCTACTTAAAATCTTGCACGTCCTTGTACATACGATTTCACTATGATCGTTGGACGCTTGGAGTGTGGAATCCCTTACAGAGTGTAGATGTGCTATTGCAAGCTTTGACATTGCAGTGAGGATGCCGAACAATGCTTTGGAGTCTATTCAAGTGAACAAGCATTGGACTGCTAGCAATGTGCAGAACATTCGGCTATTATGGGTTTTGAGGACCTTCAACGAGTGCAATTTTGTTTACAAGGTCACAAGGTGAGAATTCTTCCACCATCTTTTCACTCCATCATAGTTTGACGATCATTGGCTACTGATTGTAATGAATGTTCACAAATTGGGAAGAGAATGGGGCAAATTGAAGTCGAGGAGGATTGGGGCATGGATGGAACTATGCTATTCGTTGTTATAACTTTGTAACTCTTTCTGTTTTGGAAATAATCCCCTATGTAATCAATATGATTTGGTTCGGCCAATTTTAGACTTTGAATATAAATTTTCACATTGAGATGAAAGTTCCTTGGTGAAAGTGCCTTTTTTTAAAAATTCAAAAAGTACCTTCTTCAAAAAAGGGACCAATATAAAAGGGGGGCTGCATAGCTCATTCAAACCTTTCACTTTCACAACCCTTAAGCTCCTCCACTCTCTGTTTGCACCCCGAGCTAGATATGGATGCCTCAACAGCCTCTGCATCTGCACCCACATCCACCCCTTTGTCACACTTCACCCTCTTCCTCGAGGACACCAAATGCAAAGGGAAGTTGGAGCTCCACACCTTCTTTACTTGTCTCCCGACCTTGACGCCATAATTGCCCTTCACATGGATGCATTTGCGGAGATTTCAATGTTCATGGAGGAGAACATCATAAAATATTCTGTATCTATCTCCCCACATGCAGTGATCTGAGTGCCTTGTGATCTCTTGCGCTACATACACAAAGGTGATCACCCATTCTCCAAGTGATTGAGACGGTTCTAAGAAATTGCCGTCGACACATGCCATTTCTTGGACGAGCAAGCCCAAGGGGTGTCAACGCTCAAGAAGCGCGAGTTGGGGTTAGAGTACCTTTCTCAGCTGGCAACATTCATCTTCTTTGTGAGCAAGGAACCTGATTTGGAGGAGCTCCTCCTACCACACTTCAAGATGGTCCTTTATCAAGGACGTCAAGGAGCAAGGGGTGTCCCCATGAGAGGAAGGACACGCACTTTGGCTTGAGTACCCCAGGGGGCTCAAGGAGTTGGTTATGAACCCCATCATTGTGGCTGGCCCTAGTGACACTCTAGTGGATGCACCACTGACAAATAAGGCTATCCCAAAGGTAGAAATCAACCGCTTCTCCCCAGTGGTAGTGATGGGGACGAGTATGTCTTTATGCATGACTTGGAGAAAGCATTTTGTCTACACATGGATGAATGCTTGAGCGTGCTATGCACCATCACCCAATTTCCCTTAGACAATGTGCAAGTTGCCCTTGAAAGAAAGCTCTTGCCACTTGGGGACTCTGTTACTGACACTATTGCCGTTGTGTGTGCGGATGTCCTAGCAACAGAGTAGTTGCACGTGTGACGAGGAAGAATTCCAGCTATGCAAGCTGTTAACCCTCACGGCTCACGGACACCCCATCACCTACGACGGACGTGTATTATGTATTTGAGAGTCAGGTACCAGGCTTGTCGGACTAATAGGAAAAGGGTAAGAGTGATCGCCGATGAGAGGCGCACTCTAACTGGGACATTCAAGGGATTAGTTGGCTAAGCATGGGCGCCCAAGTGTGAATGGGGTGAGCTCATATAAAAGCCAACTAAACCTAAAATTCACTCATTCTCTCATTTGTGCAATAGAAGAGTGCTCTTGCTCCATCTCCATCTCCATCTTCTTCTTCTTCACCTCCTTGTGTGTGTGTGTGTGTGTGTGTGTGTGTGTGTGAGAGAGAGAGAGGAGAGAGAGAGAGAGAGAGAGAGAGAGAGAGAAGAGAGAGAGAGAGAGAGAGAGAGAGCGATCGAGCATTGCGGCGGCACGACGGCGGTGAAGCGGTTGAGCGCGACGTAGCGGCGTCTCCTTCTTCTTCGCGGTGAGGAATCATCCATGGCAGGAGCATAGAGCGGTGAGTGACACACCATTGCCCTCTTTTGAGCTTACTAGTTAAGCTAGTTGTGTGCTTGGAGCCGTCTGTGGCTCGCACACAGTGTTAGGCAAGTCCTTGCTTCGACAGTGCCGCAAGGAGCGCACATTTTTGGCGCCGCTGCCGGGGAATCGCCCTGCACTAATCCCAAGAGGCACTTTGTGCTTCTCCTATGAGTTGTTTGTAGTAGGAAAGAAGAGGAAGAGGAAGAGGAATGAGTTATTTTTCTACAAGTTGTTAATTTCTGTATTGTCTGCAAGTTCTGTGATTTTTGCATAATGTTGTGTTTTCTGTTTGCACACAGTCTTTGCACAATTAGTAGTCATTAGCTTGTTCCACAGTGAATGAATAAGTAGGAAGGAAGTTAGCAATTTCTATTTGCACACAGTCTATACACAATTTTCTGTCAAGGTTTGCCTGCACACAGTCTTTGCACAATAAGGTAGTGAGAGAGGAAGTAGGTGCACAGTTAGCCCACTGTCAGTAAGCAGTTAGCAGAGTGGTTAACAGATTAGTTAGTAGATAGTTAGTGTTAGCAGCACTGTTAGTAAGTAGATAAGGTAGTGATTTGTCTGTGAGCTGTTGACAGAGAGGTGAGGTAGGTGTTGACAGTGTGTGTGGCCAAGAAAGGGTCACCTAAACCGCGTGCAGTCGTCGCCTTAAAAAAAAATAAAAAATAAAATAAAAATAAAAATAAAAAACCGAAAATATTTAAGCGTGAGTGACTGGGGGGCTACACTAAAATTTTGATCGGGATCGGGATCATTTCCCCAAGCCCAAGCCGAAGCCTCAATCCTATGATATATACTAGACTCACTCTTATATATATACCCTACCCCCTCAAGAGGGAATGAGAGCATGTGGGGCAAGTTCTCCACTCTCCTCCCTTCTCTTCCCACTTGCACCCTTAGACTTTCTAATTTGGGCCTAGTTCCCTACTAGAAATTGATGGTTTTTAGGGATTCCGAGGGCATAAAGTGACCAAACTGAGGCCTGTAAAGCACGGCACGTCCCTCTGACCGAGACGCTCATTTTGAGATATCATACATTCTATTCTATAGCTGGGTCAGAAAAAAAGGACCAAAAAATCAAAAAAAAAAAAAATTTAAGAAAAGACTTGGTTGCAAAACACCCAAAAATACTAGGTGAGCAGCCTTTACGGGCACTCACTGACACTTCTAGGGGATCCAAGTCATATGAACCTACGCTCTGGACGAGTGTTAGAGCACGAGCATATTGGTAGGGCCTCCATTTACGCGGCACACATTATTCCTCCACCCTAGGTTTTGGACCTTCAACCGGGACTCAAGGTAGCGCGACCCAAGATCCTCATATCGCGTCTAGTGATTCTTCCTCTGACTACGAAGTCATGGAGTGGTATCCTACACCAAACCCTGATAGTTCAAGTCAATACATGCATGCCATGGGCCCACGGCCCAGGTCTAGCGTGTTTAGCCGCTTAAAAGAGACCCTTAGTAGAGCTACTCACTCCGAACATGCGGTTAATGAAATAAATGAAGGGAGTGGGGAAGTAAATTCTTCATTCATGCCTAAAATAGACCCTATGCTTCTTGAGAGTTTGCATGTGAATGTTCCATCCACTGCACCTCCTGATCCTTTAGGACTATCTCCCTCTGAGGTTCTACTACCCGATGGTAGGAGTCTTGCCGAAGTACAAGAGATCGAACGCTATATGCAAGCAACAAGGGAGAGGGAAATTGAGAACCTACGAAGGCTGGAACAAAGTCGAGCCCTGAAAGCAAAGGCTCCTATGACAAAAATCATGCCAGTCGAAAAACCGAGTGCTCCCAAGGTAGCAGTCACGGAGGGGCAAGCGATGGGGAGCAATAATGCTTCCACTTCGAGGGAAACCTCCAGCACGCCAGGCCTAGATGGGATATTCCTAAACGAAAATTGGGAGTATGACCTACAAGCAGAAGCTTTAACTAATCGGTACACAGGACACACCTATCATGTGGTTGGTTAGATGTTCTACAATCCACATCGGTGCTACTAGCATAGATGAGCAACAACAGAAAGTCTGTGATGTCCTCCATAGGATTGTCGAGTTAGAAAGACAGAACACAGGGATCAACATGCCTTCAACAGGCCTAATGAGATTCTTGGATACGGGAAAGGCCAACCAACCAACCCTATCACAAATGGAGACTCCCTCAGTGAGCCCCATTGATTCTCCATATGTTGTTTTTCCAGGAGCCTCAGTACAATCTGATCCCACAAGTGGCAGCTTTACCTTCCCAGATCTAGCTCATCTTTCTCTTAATGACACTACGGCTACCATGCATATCCCAGTGGTGAGCATGACAAGAAGTACACTTGGAGTTCATTTGTTAACACTGCGCCGATGCCTAGTAGCACAGTGCCCCCAACTATACCTACATGTATGTATCAATCATGTGCACCTGTCGTACCTCAGTCTCATGTAGCTCCTACACCTCCGATTATTCCAAGAGCTTACAATCCACAATGGCATTATCCAAGATCTTATACAAGTGGAGCCATGCCATTTAATAATAACATGCCATATCAGGCACCCCCTATGCCTAGGGCCACGCCTGTAAACTTTGGACCACCGTCTGGTACACCACCATACGAAATATGGGACCCAAGAGCTGCGCGTATGCCAAGGCCAAGGCCAACTCCCATCTCACATGTGGTTCAAGGAGCACATACACCCATTATACCTGCTCAAATAGGAGATTTGGCAGCATTTGCTCAAACTATCGATCGCTCTATTGCGGAAAACATGCGTAGTGCACCTGATAGAGAGCCTAGGAGCAAGGCAGTTCAAGTAGCTAAGCTCACACATAAATTCAGTGGAGACGGAGATGCTAGAAAGCATATGGAAGTCTTTGAACATGTGTGCGATTCCTTGGAAGAGCACAATGAGCTACATAAGTGTAAGGCTTTGAGTTTGACCCTAAGCGGAAAGGCTGGAGATTGGTATAGAACCTTAAGGTAGAAGAGAAAACGATCTACTCTACTCTTAGGAGACTGTTCTTAAAAGAATACATACGAGAGGGAGTACTTTGGGGTGTAGCCTCTCAGCTCCAGAAAGCCCAACGAGAAGAAGGTGAATCCGTGAGAGACTTCATTAGTCGCCTAAAGAATTTGAATTCTTGATGCAATCCAAACGAGCGATTCAACAACAACCAATTGCTCGATAGATTCATTAGGGGACTACGACATGAAAGTATTTATAATGGCCTAGTCATTAGGTATCACTACTTGGGAAGCAGTCACCATGAATGCAATCCAATTGGAGGATAATTTAATGATTTCAGGAGAAAGAGTGGCTGCCGAGCCGAAGTCTAGTAGCTCGCAAGCATCAGGGCATGAGCCAATGAAGATAAAGCCAATCGTGAAAGAGCAAACGATATCTAAGATGAATTTGGCAGATCTCACCAAGGCCATCTGAGAAAGCCTTAGGGGTAATCGTGCTCTACAAAACACTCATATGTATCCAAGAAGGAGCAGCAATGGTGCTCAATTTGCTTGGCCCACATACTACGAGTGAATGCCCTACTTTCAGAGTAAAGTTTAACGGGACTTGTAACGCGTGTGGTAGGTATGGCCATCAAGCAAAGGCTTGCCTAATGCTTAAACGCAACATGGAAAATAGACCGCCTATAGTTTGGGCAGACTCACCTCGAGTTCCTGCATTGATGCCTACCCCACCCATGGAGCAACAGTTGCCATTATCGCACATGGTCCCTAGAACCCAAAATGTGGTCCAAACCACACCGTTGCCACCTCCAGTGCTAGGACTGCAACCCCCTCATCCAAGAGTTACATTTATGAACCAAATAGGTTGTGAGTCATCTAGTACTTATGTAGATTGCGAAGAGGACATAGACTCTAGTATCACCTATGGAGTCGACATGCTTGAGGAGTGTCCCATGTAATATATGGAAGACCATTGGGGACAAATCAAACCGGTATATCAAGCTACTGCGCTAGCAGCAAGAGGCCAAAACATTAATAGTTTTGCCAGGAGACCACCTCTTCAGTGCTACGAATGTGGTGGAACACATCGAGTAGTTGAGTGCCCCATTAGAATGCAAAAGAATGCTGCACTAATGCAAACAAGTCAAGGGAGTGCATTGGCAATGCCAATACTCACTTGTAATCATTGTGGCATAGATCATTTGATCGCACAGTGTCCTAACAATCCAAACGCACCGAAAATCACACCATTGAACTTAATAGAGATTGTTGATGGGACACCACTAACTATAAACATAGCACCAGTGAATGCACTCACACGGTCGATGCTCCAAAAGCAAAATTACATCCTCGAAGAGAGAGATGCTGCATCCATTGGCCGAGCGAGAAAGAAGAAAACACGAAGAAAGAAATCCCTTAATGCTTCTAACTCAAAACCTAGTTCAAAGACTAACATAGGGACAGGAGAGGATCCCCTATATGAATGACCCTGAGGATGACTCAGATTCGATAGAGACCATGGAGACCAAAACTTTACTACAAAGGAAAAAGCCAGTGAGGAGGATCACGAGAGGGAATTACAACGAACACCAAAAGAGTATTCAAAGTTAAACCACCCAGTTGCGAACCCCCAAGATAAGCCACGAGAGACAAAAAATGAGGATTGCAAGAGAAAGATTGGAACCTATCCAAACCCAATAGTGGAATTGAACGAGTCCAACAATTGAGGGGTTTGGTGGAAGAAACTCAACGAACATTAGAACCTAAACCAAAACATATCCAGATGTCGGACACAGTGTTTCCCACATAAGTTCAACACAAGAACTATAGGCCGTTAGCTATACCCAGTATCATTTGGGAAGAGAGTGAGGGTAGGACATCTGAAAGTGGACACACACCTTTCCTACTGGAGAGATGTTTGGTGAGGGAATGCCCGACCCCCTTGAGGAAGTGGAGATTCCATCTTCACCATTCTCTTGTCAGGCTCCTACGTCCCACAAGATGCCATTAAATGTTGCCAAATTGATGAATTTCATGTCTTCAGAAGTTAGAACCACCATCATGTCCAAACTATATAAAGACCCCAAGCTAGTCTCAGCTCTTCGAGCCTTCCTCAATGGAGAATTACAGGCCGGATTACCACAGTTTGCACATATGAACAAACTTGACTCGGCAATGAATGATGAGGAACATTTAGCACCACCATCTGACCTAGCTAGCGGGACATGAATCTGTAATTGAAGTACCCTTAACAAGTTGGGGCAATACTTTGAAGGTGATGAATCTAATGCTACTCTACCAATCACTACTAAAGGATTAACTGTAAAGGGGTCCTTGACGGTGGTGCGGGAGTCAGCATGGTGACAAAGAGTTGTTGGGAGTCTATGGGGCGATCTCACCTTGAAGCCACAAGGTAAAAATGGCTAATGGATCTATTGTTACGCCTATTGGAATGCTAAAGGATCTCAGAATCAAGGTCTTGGGACACAAGGTAAGGTAGACTTTCATTGTTATGGATTTTTACAAGCATCCTATGTCATTTGAGATGATCTTAGGGTGTCCATTCATGAGGGAAGCAAAAATGGTGCATGATTGGTCCAAAAACCACGTCTACTTACAGTTCCAAGACTCTGTCATTCGAGTTGATCTTTTAAGTGGTCGAACGCATCCTCTAGGAAATAAATTCATCATTGATAATCGATCAGAAACAACAATTCACTCAGCTCCATGACAGTATTGTTACATGTGTAACGAAGACACGGATATTGGGGAAGAACTCTCCTTATATGGATATCCTACCCGAATGGCTGAGTCAGACAATGTCGATTGGGTGCACCTAGCGGAAACTATAGATACATGGGGAGCTAGAGGAACAACCTGGGTAACACCATATGGGGAAGAGATACCACACATTGCACCAGTAAACATGTTAGGTGTAGCGCATGTAACATCCGATGATAAGAAAGAGGCACACCTACCTGAGAGTGAAACCGATGATTCCTCAAAGGCTTCAGGCCAATACACATCAGAAACGGAATCTCAGGGAGAATGGATTCAGAAACTGAGGAAACATTGAGTGACCCAAGTATAGAAAACTGAACACTCAAGGCCTAGTACGACCATCTATGGTAATTTATATGAGAGTGAAGAAGATACAAGCGAAGACGTATCAGGCGAGTCGAGTTCAAACATTTACCAAAATCAAAACCTTAACAAGAAACAAAGGTCATATAAGAGACGACGATAACGAGCAAATGTGAGAGCTAGGATAAAGAAGGAAAGATCTACTGTAGAATGGCTTAGCTATCTAGGGGCATGTGATGCTCATCGAAAGCTAGTAGAAAATTGGGTGAACATCTCCAGAGTGTCATGTGGTGCAGCCCGCGACCCATTGACCTCGCTCAATTGGAGGTTACAAAGCCGAAATTGAGTCGAACTATAAAAACGTCAAAACCGAGAGTTAGCTCAACAACAAAAGGAGGCAGAACTAAAAGAAAGGTCTCCGTCAGGACAAGAGCCTGCTGACTTACATACGGCTCCTGAACATTTTAAATCTTATACCACGGGGAGCAAAGGTTGTGTATGCCAAAGCCCAACGAATACCTACCAATGGAAGCAGTGGAGTCTATGATGGTCCAGCGGTAGTTAAAGAGATAGAATTAGCAGAACCAGGTGAGGAGTCTAAACCAATCTTTATTGCTCAAGACCTTACCGAAACTGAAGAGGCTGTACTTAAGGAGCTCCTCAAGGAATACAAGGATATCTTTGCTTGGACATATCATGACATGAAGGGCGTTCCACCTTCTGTGGTGCAACATACAATTCCCATGATCAACATTGCTAAACCCGTCCAGCAACGACCCTATCCAATGAATCCTAAGTACGCCAAAATTGTACAAGAGGAGATTGAAAAACTTATCCAATGTGGATTCATATACCCTATTGAGCACTCAAATGGGTTTCTCCAATAGTCATTGTGCCAAAAAAATATGGTAAACTAAGAGTGTGCGTGACCTCAAGAAAATTAATGCAGCTACTAGGAGAGATCATTATCCCTTGCCATATTCAGAACATGTGCTTGAAAGAGTTGCGGGCAAGGAAGCTTATAGCTTTTTAGATGGGTACTCTGGTTACAATCAAATCACAATTGCATTAGAGAACCAAGGTAAAACTGCTTTTATCACAGAGTTTGGAGTGTTTGCATTTCGTGTTATGGCTTTTGGCTTAACAAATGCTCCTGCTACATTCCAACGATTGATAAACACTGCGTTTAAAGAATTTCTAAGGGAGTTTTGTGAAGCTTTCCTAGACGACCTTTGTGTTTATTCTTCTTGGGAGAAGCATTTGTTATATCTATGAAAAATATTTGAAAGGTGCAGATTTTATCGCATCTCATTGAACCCTTTCAAATGCCAATTTTGGGTTAAGCATGGAGTCATTCTAGGGCATATAGTGTCCAAGAACGGGATATCCACAGATGAGAGTAAGATTAAAGCCATTGCCGATTTGCCACCACCTACTAACTATAAAGGAGTTCAAAGATTTATGGGCCATGTTGGTTATGTTACCATATACATGTGGTAGTGATGTGTGTGAACACACTAGGACCGCCGGGCATTTTTTCCCTCTTTACGAGGTTTTTTCCCCCGTGCATTGTATATACGCCCATCACTCTAGGGCTATCTATCTTTCCATTGCACACTAAGTAACACACTCTCTATTGTGTGCCTTGAGCTTCCTTCGTCTTCTCCAAGCTGTGTGTGTTTCTCTGCAACCCTAATTCCAACAATTGGTATCAGAGCAGGTCACGTCCTCCCGGGCTTAGTCCCCAGCTGCTCCAGCACACGCCTGCTCACTTTCTTCGATTTCAGTGAGCTTTGGCGAGCGTTCGCAGGTCAACAAATATTTTGGGAGAGCTCAAAGAGCGTGGTCTGCTCAGAATTTGATTTGGGCTCATTTCGGCCTGCGTTTCCACTACGGGCAGTACTGCACAGGCTATTTCGTCATTTTGTGCAGATTTTCTGTCAGTGCCGTTTTTTGCATAACAGGTGCCTTATAGTCTTCTACGGTTTGTGCTATATAGCACAAGTTGTTCCCGCTCCATTTCTCCTATTTTCGGGCAGTTTTCACATCAGGTGCAGCATTTACCATGGCTGACAACAACAACACAGATGTGTTCAAGATGTTTGCTGCTGAGGACAGGTTGGATGGGGACAACTACCCTATGTGGACTTATATGATGCAACATGTTCTTGTGTCAAAAGGTGTCGGGAACATTGTGCAGGGCATTGATGTACGTCCTGGTTCTGAAGATGTAGGCGATGTTGAGGATGTTGCAGGTCTTGCTGCAAGGATTGCAGCTGTTAGAGTTGTTTTGCCTACGGCAGAACAAGCTCGTTGGGATGTTAAGGATGCGCAGCTCATGCATTGATTGCATTGTCTGTGAAGCGCACCATTATTCCTCACATCCGTTCAGCGAAATCTGCAAAACAGGCTTGGGATATTCTAGCAGGTCTTTATGCAAGCCGCAATGAGGCTAAAATTGCTTTGCTGCGTAAAGAGCTAGAGTCAAAGATTATGCATGAGGAAGATGATATGGACACTTTCCTTGCTAGTGTCAAGGATATCAATGAGCAACTCATTTCTGCAGGTGAAGTCATTTCGGACAGTTCCCTTGTGCAGACTGTTCTTGATGCCTACCAGATTCCTACCAGACTTTTGCTAGTACTTGGAGACTGATGACCCAAGGAAATCCTGAAGTTGTCAAGTTTGATGCATTATGCACATTGCTGTTGCAAGAGTCACTTTCTAGAAAAAATAGACTAGGCAGCGTGTAGTTGAACAGGCTTTTATTGCTTCTCAAAGAAAGGGTGGTAACAGTAATGCAGCCACTTCTTATGGTTCTGCTGCGAGTGGCAAAAATTCTGTTCCTAATGCTTCTGGTGGCAGCACTTCGTCTGGCAATTCTGGTGATAAGGGCAAAAAAAGATGCGTTGCCATTATTGTAAAGCCAATGATCACTTGATCAAGTCGTGTCCTAAGTTGAAGGCCAAAGAGGCTAAGAAGAAAGAGGGTGGTTCCACTGCAAATGCTGGTTCCACTACAAATGCAGCCATTGTTGAGTCTTCTGTGAAAGGAGATTGTGATGCTGATGTTGATGCAGAATGGGCTTTTAGAGTAGAGTGCACTTACAATCCTGCTGTCCATGATGCATGCTTGTCAGTTGCTACAGATTCACATGTGTGGTATTTCGACAGTGGTACTACAAAGAACATTACCTCACATCGTGAATTGTTTACCTCTCTCGAGTCTGTCCCTCATGGGAATTCAGTCACTTGTGCCAACAACGCCTCTTATCCAGTTCAGGGAGTTGGAAAGATTGTGCTCAGTGCTGCTAATGGCAGTTCCTTTACACTTGTTGATGCACTTTATGTACCTGGGATCAAGAAGAATCTCTTGTCTGTATCCGCACTTGCTAGACTTGGACTTGTAGTCAAATTTGTGGATGACAGATGTACAGTTCATAATCTCAGTTTTGGTGATGAAATTGTTGCATCTGGGCTTTTGTGCCGTGGGCTGTATAAGCTCACTTTGTATGACAAGTGTGGACAAAATTTTGCAAATGCTGTTGTAGATTCAAGGGCTATTTCAGATGCAAAACTTTGGCATGCACGTTTTGGTCATCTGAATTTTGCCAGTTTGCTGCGTTTGCAGAAATCTGATATGGTTGCTTCTTTGCCGCCTCTTGAAGCACCTGTCAAACATGTTTGTGAAGGCTGTATTCTTGGGTAAAATGCAGCGTTCTAAGTTTCCAAAGGATGGTTCAGTTAGGGCCACATGCAGGTTGCAGCTTGTGCATAGTGATGTTTGTGGGCCCATGCAAACTCCGTCTTGGGCAATTACCTGTAGTTCGTGACTTTCATTGATGATTACTCCAGGCATGCATGGGTATTTCCGCTTAAAGCGAAGTCGAAGTTTTTATGTGCTTCAAACAATTTTTGGCTATGGCTGAAAATGTCTCAAAATGTACTATGGGCACCCTCCGTTCGGATCGAGGGGGGAGTATATGTCTCATGAATTTATGCATTTCTGGCTAGTCGTGGGATAAAACACCAATGTACAGTGCCTTATACACCTCAGCAAAATGGTGTTGCTGAGAGGAAAAACAGGTCACTAACGGAAATGGCACGATGTATGGTCAAAAGTCAAGCTTTGCCGCATTCTTTTTGGCTTGAGGCCATCATGTGTGCCACTTATGTACTTAACAGGTGTCCTACGAAAGCTTTGCAGTCTATTACCTTATATGAAGCATGGCATGATATAAAACCTTCTATTGAGCACATGCGTGTTTTTGGCTGTTTGGCATATTCTTTGGTGCCACAAGTGCAGCACATAAAATTGGATGATAAGGCTGTCAAATGTATTTTGTTGGTTATAGTGCTGAAAGCAAAGGTTACAGGTTGTATCATCCGCAAACAAAATGTATTCTGGTTTCACAGGATGTAGTGTTTGTGGAAGACTCTGTTCAGCCCTTGCTGTCATGTACTAGAGACAGTAATGTAAGCACACAGGACATTTATGACACTTTGTTGCCTCTTTTCAGTGGTGGAAATACGAGTAAGTTCCAATGAGCAAATGTACAACGAAATGGTAAAACCTATGGGGGTTTACCTATGAAAATGTTTTAGAACAGCCTATTACTGATGCAGATGTACATGATGTACTTGATGAGGAAAGGGCTGAAAATGAGCAGGCTAGAGGTATGCCAAAGTGGCTGGTGCACACTTTGCGTGACAGTAAATTGGATGCACCTTTATCTAGTCGTACTCGTTCAGGCTCTCGCCATGCATCTTATGCATCAGATTGTTATGCTTTTGGCTGTGTCTAGTTTACATGATGAGGAGCCTCTGTCTTTTGATGAAGCACAGAATTCAGAAAATTGGATTGCTGCCATGAAATCAGAATATGATGCACTTATAGAGAATGACACATGGAATTTATGTGATTTGCCTCCTGGAAAAAAGGCCATTGGTACGAAGTGGGTTTACAAGTTGAAACGCAAGCCGGATGGTGAGATCGATCGCCATAAGGCTCGACTTGTTGCAAAGGGTTATGCACAACAAAAGGCATAGATTATGAAGAGACTTTTGCTCCCACTTGTCGTATGACTACTGTGCGTTTTCTATGTGCATTGGCAGCTCATTTTGGTTGGGATGTACATCAATCAGACATTGTTACTGATTTCTTAAATGGTGACATATTTGAGAAGTTTATGTAACGCAGCTCGCGGTTTTGTCATAAAAGGACAAGAGGACAAAGTGTGCAAATGTAAGAAGGCTTTGTATGGGTTGAAGCAATCTCCTCATGCTTGGTATGAGAAAGCTGACACTCATTTGGTTAAACGAGGCTTTCGTAACAGTCCAATAGAAAGCACATTGTATGTAAAGCGTGAGGATGATGTATTTCTCATTGTGGTTCTTTATGTTGATGATTTGCTGATCACTGGACCAAATGAGAGACATATTGCTGAATTTAAGGCTGATTTGAATGCTACTTTCAAGATGAAAGATTTGGGGCTGTTACATCATTACTTGGGTATACAGTTTAAGCAGTGTGATGGTGGTATTGCCTTGTGTCAGAAAAGTTACATAGAGACATTGCTATGTAAGTTTGGACTTGAGGATTGCAAACCTATTGCCACTCCCATGGAAACAGGTTTGAAGTTGAGTCTACATGATGCTGGCGATCATGCTGATGTCACTCTTTACCAAACTACTGTTGGCTGCCTCATTTATGTATGCAACACGAGGCCAGATATTCAGTTTGCAGTCTCGCAGGTTAGCAGATTTATGCATAGCCCAGGGTCTAAGCATTGGCAGGCTGTCAAGAGGATTTTCCGCTACCTTAGTGGCACTTTACATCTTGGCTTGTTTTATCCCAAGGGGGGATCATTGCCGCCAGACTTACATGCTTTTTCGGACTCAGATTGGGCTGGTTGTTTTGACCACACGAGTGTCCACAAGTGGTTTTTGTTTCATGCTTGGCAGTTCATGTATATCATGGTTGAGCAAGAAGCAACCTACTGTGGCCACTTCGAGTTGTGAGAGCTGAGTACAGGGCAGTCTTCACAGCTACGGTTGAGTGTGTATGGCTCAGACGCCTTATGGCTGACTTGGGTGTTGGACAGGACACTGCCAACACTATCTACACAGACAGCTGCATTCGAGCGCATTGGCAGTTTCGAGGAACCCAGATTTTCATGCTCGCACAAAGCACATTGAGGTGCATTACCACTATGTCAGGGAGAGGCTCTCAGCAGGAGAGATCAGCTTGGCTTATGTGCCAACACAGGACAACCTTGCAGATCTTTTCACAAAGGCATTGTCTCGTGAGAAGCTTGAAGCTTTCCGCAAAGCTTTGGGCTTACTCCCCTTTGTGGACTGATCCTGTCCTCAGGGCATGGCACTTCCCTTTACTCATGTGCCAGCTCTCGTTCACCGCATCACTCCAGGGGGATTTGTTACCATATACATGTGGGTAGTGATGTGTGTGAACACACTAGGACCGCCGGGCATTTTTTCCCTCTTTAGGAGGTTTTTTCCCCGTGCATTGTATATACGCCCATCACTCTAGGGCTATCTATCTTTCCATTGCACACTAAGTAACACACTCTCTATTGTGTGCCTTGAGCTTCCTTCGTCTTCTCCAAGCTATGTGTGTTTCTCTGCAACCCTAATTCCAACAGTTTATTATCGAAGGTTTATTTTAAACTTTGCCGAGATAGCGCGTCCATTGTACAAGCTTCTTATCGAGTTTCACTGGACGGAAGAATGTCATCGATCTTATGAGTTATTAAAGAAGGCCCTAACAAGTGCTCCAATCCTGCGAACACCTGATTGGAATGTACCTTTTCATGTGCATATTGATGCATCAAATTTTGCTATTGGGTGTGTTCTAACTCAACCAGGAGAACATAAATTGGACTACCCTATTAGCTTTGCAAGTCGCCAATTAAATGATGCCGAGATGAACTACACTACTATAGAGCGCGAAGGTCTAGCTATGATTTACGCAGTAAAGAAATTTCGCTATTACCTTCTTGCTACCAAGTTTGTGTTTTATGTTGATCATCAAGCATTGCTATATTTGGTAAACAAGCCGTGTTCCACAGGTCGAATTACACGATGGTTGTTAATTCTTCTTGAGTTTGACTTCACCGTTGTTGTGAGGCCTGGGAGGAAACATGTCATGGTGGATCATTTATCTCGTATCCCTAATGGCGAAGCTCCTACGGGGGTTGATGATGAATTGCGTGATACTCCTTTGTTCATTGTTGAGACAATGCCTGAATGGAGTGAAAAGATTGTTAACTTCTTAGTTAATGGTTTTCCACCCAAAGAGCTGCGAAAAGATATAGCTTAAAAATTAATCAAGGAATGTGAACCCTGTTGCTTACTGGCTGGAACTCTCTATAAGAGAGGAAAAGATGATTTTCTTAGACGCTGTGCCCGCGAGGATGAGTATTATATATTCTACAAGAGGCACACATGGGCGTATCTGGTGGTCACTTTTTAGGAAAGTTGACCGCCCGAAAGATCTTATAGTCAGGCTATTGGTGGCCCACTCTGTTTAAGGATGCATCACTTTTTGCAAAGGGATGTGATGAATGCCAATGCTTCAAGAAGCCACAAAGAGGGGATATGATGCCTCTACATCCCATCAAGGTAACCCAACCATTTGAAAAGTGGGGCTTGGACTTTGTAGGACCGATTAGTCCGGCTGCACGTAACACGCAATCACGATATATCATTGTGGCTACCGACTATGTAACCAAATGGGCTGAAGCAAAAGCAACACGAAAGGCGGATGCAAAAACAACAGCTAAGTTCCTCTTTGAGAACATTATCACACGTTTTGGATGCCCCTTTGAACTTGTGAGTGACAATGGAACTCATTTTATAAATGAAGTAATAAAAGAACTCACATCAAACTTCATGATATCTCACCACAAGTCTACACCCTATTATCCCCAAGCAAATGGCCAAGCTGAGAGTACCAACAAAACTCTCATCTCCATTTTGACAAAGACAGTTGAGGCTCATCGCACTGATTGGGACCTAAAGCTTACATCAGCTTTATGGGCTTATCGTACTGCGTATAAAGTTGCTATTAATTGCACACCGTTTAAGATGGTATATGGCCAAGAAGCAGTTATGCCATGGGAGTTTGTCATTCCTAGTCTTCGAGTAGCTTCTCAAGAAGGTTGGGATGGTAACCCTTAGTGGTGCGATTATATATCCTGGAAAGGCTAGATGAAGAGAGGCAATTAGCTGTGCGAAATTCTCTAGTGGAGAAGGATAAGAGAAAGAAGTGGTTTGATAGCCATTTAAAGGATAAAGACATCAAGGTTGGTGATAAAGTTCTTATGTACGGGGTACGTAATGAAAAGAAGAAATTGAAATACGCTGGTAAGGGACCATATCGAGTGTGTGAAATTACCCCGCAAGGTACCATTCGTGTGGGAGACTCTAGATGGAGTTGAAACCATTGGATTCCTTAATGGGAGTAAATTCAAAAGATATTATGATCCTCTAAGCCAGGAAGAGTTGCAAGCCATCCATCAAAAGAAGGCTGCCAAGGAACAAGCAGAGCTTAAAAAAATCCAAGCAAGAGTTGAGGCTCGAGAACGACAACAACGTCTTAGACGCCAACGAGAGGCTAATCTGGGAATCACGCAAGCATTTTTCGAGGACACAGATGACGACTCATTAGAATCTGAGCCACCCTACGATACCCAATTGAGCTAAATAGCCCCTATGGGAAAGTACTATACAATGCCTTATTAGATACGGGAGCTAAACACAATTTGTTATCCTATGGAGTTTGGTGTCAATTAGGGAAACCGACCCTATCCCCGAGTACGATGCAATTCAAGGGCATTAATAAAAAAAAACTGCTATTCTTGGAGTCCTTCAGACCCCTGTTGTCTATGACAATGGAAGCATAGTGCAGAGGTTTCTAGTCATGCCCGCGGGAGCTATGGAAGGCAACGTAAACCTGGGACAACGTGGATGTTGGCAACCAAATGCACTATTGATTGGGATACTGGTAGTGTCACGATGCGACCACCGACTCTTACCCCTATCATTCAAGCAAAGTCACCTACGTTGCAAACTCTAGCAAAGTTGAAGGATAGCCAACATTCACAAGCCAAGGTGGTTAACTCGTCTTTGCCGGCTACCCATGAACCTAGCACTTCAACACTTGTAGTTGCAGCAAGCAGTAATATTGCAAGTACTCAACCTGCACGACCTAAGAGTACATATCAATGGGTCCCCAAGGCCTTACTTCCAACTACCTCAACCCTCCCATCCATTCCAAGAAAAATTTCCCCGGAAAACCAAGAGCGCGCCCTAGGAGAGTCAAGACCAAATCACGATGGATTCCAAAACAACTATTAGAAGCCCAAGGCTACTATGATGGAAATGAGCAAATTTGGGTACCTAAACGTAAAATGTGTCCTTCCCTATCGACAACAAACCCATATGAGTCAAACAGTGTAACGCTAAAGCCAATGGCAGACCGTGGGAAGGAAAGATCACAGAATGCTACACACCTAGTCCAGAGCTAGTTTGGGCTCCAAGGCAAAACCAATTTATTCCACCTAGCTCAGGAAGGGGGGAGTTCCATGAAGCTTCTAGCTCCTCATGTAATACATCCATAGAGGTAAAAGCTTCTACACAGCCTCCACCTACAATAGTGGACCTCCATGAAGCTACAAAGGAATCCACACCTTCCAGTGTTCAAGAATCACCTGATGAACCACTTCAAGTTCGATCCTGGGAGAGTACCTTACCACCCTTGCAACTCGACGAGGCACCTAAGGTAATAGAAAACTACTGGCAAAAATCTTCACCTATAACAACTTGGAACAACTGGTTTCAAAGGGTGACGACATCATTTCAAACGGTATGATCTACCCAAGGAAGGGGGGAGTGTTTGTGGACATCCATTATTCACTTGCTTCCCTCTCAACCTTTCTCCCTGACCTCTTAATCTCCAATCTTAGGGAATGTATATATAAAGCCTTATACTCACAAAAACAAGATAAAAAAGTAAAGGAGCAAGAGCCATAACACAAATCATAAAAAAAAATTATGCACAAGAACACGACCCTTGTAATATTTGCACTCTAACCATCATCTATTTGCGTGTACAGATATGGCTAGTACGCTAGAGTCATCCACTCCTGCCTTGGGTGAGAGGTACCCTCATTACTTTTCACAAATATTTCACATGGTCTTTCAATGCTTGCATGTGAATGGGATTTGATAGGTACGCTAGCATGTGAGAGGAATTTTGAGGAGTTAGAATGGCTGATACGTCTCTTGACCACGTCTGATCCATACTTAGTAGAGAGCGTTTCTCCCATTGCACAAGCCTCCCTTTTGACCAAGATGACTATAGGCGTCTAGTGACCTTCTTAGTAAACATGGGCACCTATGATGAAGAAGAAAATTTACAGGACTACGCAGATGGCACATATGGTCTCATGGATGATGACTTTGTTTATCTCGACGACGAGGATAGGGTTTAGCCTTAGGGTTTTCCCCAACCTCTACAATATCCTATTCCCTTGACTCTCTAGGGGGAGTGCAAATAATTAGGTTAGGGTTCCTTATGTTTTTTGTTGTGTTCAATAAGTGTTGGTACCTTTTCCCACTAATGTGCCTCATGGAGGTATTCCTTTTGTTTCCTAGTGTGTACAGGAGTGTGTTGCTATTGATAGGATTTGGACCTTCATGGAATCTTTATCTTGACTCACTCTTCAAATCAAGCGCGACCATCGACACAAACAGGTGTTTCTTGTCCATTAGCATTGCCCCTTATCTTTTTTGCATATATGATTGTCTGCTTTAATTGTGATTGGTAGGAAAGTATCCAACACATTTGCTTAGTAACAAACATTTAATTCAATGTAATTTTTTGTCATAATCACTTGTCTAGGTTTAAAAATCAACCAGTCTGACTAAGCTAGTTTGACCAAGTTAGGTGTTAGAGATCTTCTCTTAATACCATGGGGAATGCCTTCCTAATAATCAATGGTTACTTAGGTTCTTAATCCGATTTAGGCAGCATTGTGTGAAATGTACTAGGGATTTCTAGTGGGCTTGACCCTATTGACCTTTCGCTTAAGTATTATAAAGGGAGTTTACTAGTGTGATGAGCCTGGGGAGGTGTATCAGTGCTAGATGACCCCCCAAAGTTACAAAATTAAAATGCTAAAAATGAACAAACAAAAAATCAAAGTGCCACACTGTAAAATCTTAAGCTGGAAGAGAAATCTCAGCTTGATTTGGTACTTCACTCACATGTATTGCCTATGGTACAAGAGCCCTAGAGGTTCCCAGTGTGGGCGCTTTTCCTTGAAAAGCAAAAAACCCAAGGCATACAAAATAAGCACACACATCAAATTGAATCACTGTGAAAAGACTTTGGGGGTCAAAGAAAAGTAATCAGTCAGGCAATGATTTCATGAGAAATTCCTTTTATGGTAGCTTAACTACAAGGTCTTCTAGATATAGCCTCTAGTCACCCTCGAACATGAATACTTGGCTCTCGCGATTAAACAACTTAATTGACCACAGAAAAATAAGAAGCTTACCCATGGTATTAATATTCGATCTCTAGTGCCTTTCAACCGTCAAATTAGCGACCCCATACTTGTTTAATTTTTTACCTTTACATCTGTTTATGCATTTGATTACATTGCAATTAATGTTCATTGCTGACAAATTGTTTGAAATTATTTTACTAATCAATTTGTCTACCTAAAAATGCATATGCTTTTTAATCACTTATGAGAATGCAATTACTGTGCCAATGTTGTTTGATTTTGCAGTGACTGAAGAAGGCTAAGGACATTCATCTCAAATGCTCTTCCACCTCGACGAACGAGCTTCAACTCAATAGATTCCAAGGACGGAATCTACATCATGAAGAGGGGCATGTTAACCCTCATGGCTCACGGACACCCCATCACCTACGACGGACGTGTATTATGTATTTGGTAGAGTCAGGTGTACCAGGCTGTCGGACCAATAGGAAAAGGGTAAGACTGATCGCCGATGAGAGGCGCACTCTAACTGGGACATTCAAGGGATTAGTTTGGCTAGCATGGGCGCCCAAGTGTGAATGGGGTGAGCTCATATAAAAGCCAACTAAACCTAAAATTCACTCATTCTCTCATTTGTGCAATAGAAGAGTGCTCTTGCTCCATCTCCATCTCCATCTCTTCTTCTTCTCTTCACCCTCCTTGTGTGAGGTGTGAGTGTGGGAAGTGTGTGTGTGAGTAGATGATTGTGAGATTGTGTGTGTGTGTGAGAGTAGAGAGAGAGAGAGAGAGAGATAGAGAGAGGAGATAGAGAGAGAGAGAGAGAGAGAG